>NW_020447864.1:1571300-1767211 GCF_003343035.1 Apteryx rowi
GGACGGAGGCCCGGCCCCGGCTCTCGCTCCGGCTCCGGCGCCGCGCTGCTGGCGGCGAGCCGCGCTAGCCCCGCGGGGCGCCCTCTCCTCCGCGGGGAGGGCCGGCGGGGATGCTGCCTTTGCACCCACTGAACTTTGCCGCCGCCGTTTTTCGTCTTAAGGCGGGCGAGGGGAAGCTTTCTGTGGCAGAGATGATGTCGAGCTCCTTGGTTTCCTTCGCCTATTATTGCTATTAATTATTATTGTTATTAGCTCTGTGATGGTGCTTATCCCCCTCGTTTGCAGGCAGCTAGGCAAATGGCAAGCTCGGGTGCCCCTGCGAGGCTGGGGTCCCGCGGGCAGAAATCTGCAGCCCTTCAGCTTCCGAGGGCAGGAGAGGCGGGAGGGGGCACACGCTGGGGAAGGCACCCCAGAGCCCTGCCGAGCGCACCCCTGGGCTGAGGGAGGGCAGCCAGGATTTACTTTAGCCAGCCGTGCAGTCTCCTTTTCCCTCTCCCAGCCCTCTCTTAATTCTTGCTTTACAAGATCTGCATTTCCAATACACTGGGGGGGGGGGGAGAAAAATAAAAGCAACCCACAGGACTTGCCTCTCATAACAAGCCTGCTTTATCTTGGCTTACAACTCAGTTGTGCGTTGTTATAAAGTCCTTCTGGAAGGCATGCCTCTGCCTCTAACAAGACAAGCTCTCTGAGCTCTGAAGAGAGACCCCAGTGAGAGAATCCAGCCCCCCCCCCCCCCTTTTAACAGCATGCAGCCAGTCTCTTGTGTGAGCTCTGGCAAAGCTCAGTTCAGTCTCACTGGCTATGGGCAAGTCTTTGTAGGTCACTTTTTCATCATGTATTTCTTTGATGGAAACAGTTCCTCCTTTCTCTTTGAGGGCTGCGATGTTAAACTGAGTTTAGGTCTGTTTTGTAAAATAACCATTTTAAATAGAGGGTGTTTTGCGCCTTTTTTTTTTTCTTCCTCCCAGTATTTTCTCCCTGTTTGAATGTGCAGAGGAAGATTGCAGGAAACTCCTAAGGTCAGAGAGACAGAGTAGCATGAGTTTGTGGTACAGAAACTTAGTGAGGGCAGGTTATTTAATCCATTACAACAGGTAATCCGCTTATAGCAAAACTTTTATGATTTTGTTTTAATGCACTTGCTGCCGTGTAACTGTCACTTGCTGTGGAAAGGCCTCCTTCCTCAGAAGCATGGCAGGAGGGACAGGGCTTAAAACTGTTTTTGCTTAAATCTGCCTTAGAAGGTTGCTTGTTGTATTTTTCATCCATTTCAGTGAACTCGCATTTGATAGAGTTGCTGCTAAATTAGATCTACAGAATAATTTACTGATGTTTTATTTTGTGCTTTTCTCTCAGAGAGAAATTGGAGAAGCTGTATACAAAAGAAAGCACAGATAGACATGCACTAAGATGAAGGCATCCTTTTAAGTCAGAATGGTACAACTGTTTCTATCTATTCTCCTACTCCAACTACAGAAACAAAGGAGAAATCCTGTCTCTTCCCACCTTTCCCCTCCCCTACCTCTTCAAACTATCTGTTGAGACCATCAGGAGTTTTAATACACAGCTGTCTGAGTGCAGCCCAGAGCAGTGTATTGTGGAATCAGCACACCACAAACTTTTATGGTGATTAATAGTTTTTGTATTGTATTTCCCAGTTCTGCCTTCAGTCCACTATCTTTTACTGATTTCATGCTTTGTGCAGTCAGCACCGTTTGGGGGTGAAATTGATGTTGTTGATGGCTCATGCAGAGCTGAAATTATGCTGTTTTATTTGCAAGGATAACAAAAGCAGGATTAGACACCAGTTCTACTGCCCCTCTGTTTCCAGTTATCCCAAATGTTAGTCTCTAGCYATGGCTTCAAGCTAAATATGCTTGGAGTGTTCTCTGCTGTGAATGTTTGTCTCGTGTGGCACTTAATGTAGAATTTTAGGAACTCATGTCACGTTTCAGGTGCATATGTCTGCTTTTGAATATTTATTTATCATGATGGGGTTGGGGTGAGGCATCTATTTGAGTCTATAAATATATTTTACTCTAGTAAATCTGCTGAGATTAAATCAGATTAAACTAGATAAAGTATCCATGTGATGTACCCTTTAAATAATACACCCACATGGATGCACACAAAAGACCTCCGTCTAGGGAGCAGAGTTGTTGGAGAGGTTTATTGAGATGAATGGTATAAATAAAATGTGTGTAAGGGGGTTGCTGGGAAAGAAGCATTTGCAATGGAGGTGCAATTTAATTAGGAGTCAAGGTGCTTTTAGCCTGTTACCTGAAGAGGCTTGTTATATAAATTGTCATTTGTTGTAGTGATTGAAGAGTGTCTGAAACCCTCTTCTCATTAGCTGGTCCCATCCGTTCAACCTTGTTTGCTGAAATAAGGCAAGGCTGGCCTGATACAGAAGGCAGTTCAGCAGACTGCCAAAAGGCAACTTTTATTACCCCTTTGCGGTACCCCATTTCCCAAACAGTGTGTGCTTTTCAAATCCCAGTACCTTGATGCCCCTGGTCAAGATGAGGAGCAAGTGGTAATATATTTAAAAGAAACACAGTTCCTAACTAGATAACTAGAGCCAGAATTCAGGTGGTGGGGGAGAGGGGACATAAGGGGAAAGGAGACTTGTCCTTCCAGGCTGGAAGTTATCAGTGCTTAAAGACAATAAATTAGACTGGAGGGGGAGGGTAGGGAAGGGTTTCCGAAGGGAAGAGTATGCCTCTTGCCTCCTTGTCAGCCTTGCGGACTTCAGTAGCTCTGGTTCAGAGCATGCACAGTGCTGCTGCTTTGCTTCCTCCGTGCTGTAGCATTTAATAAGCATTAATAAACAATTCTGGCATGTCTTGCAACTAACACTGTTCAGCTGGTTGGCAGCAGCCTTTCAGGCTGAATAAAAGTGTGATGTTGTGTTCCCTGCCTGTCGTAGTTCACCTGCAGAAAATGCAACTGAGAAGCCTTCCAAGAAAGGTCATCGCAGTGTGGAACGAGGGGCTTCAGCAAGGTGAAGAAAAGGAAGGTTTAGGCTGGACAACAGGGAAAGCTGCCTGGCAGTGCGATGAGGCAGGGGTGGGGGGTGTTGGATGGACCACATGATTTAAGACACTTAAAACTGGTGGGGGTGAAGCACTTGCAATACTGAATAGCCCTGCTCTGGCCTCTGAGGTTGGGAATAAATGACCCAGTGAAGCTTGTTCTTTAAAGAGAAACCAACACATTGAATCAGCTGTGACATACTGCTGCAGGCAGCCAAAAAACCTAGTGGGAGAATGCTTTCTTGCGTCTGCRTTGGAGGAATGTCATGGTAAAACATATCCTGGGTTTAGGCCATAAACACTAGCACTTCTTCATTTCATGTACACATGACATGATTTGTTTCCTACTCCTTTTACCTGTAAAGTGAAAGCTTTTTCCCAGAGTTTTCAATGCAGCATCATCCAAGCAGGATGCCTCGTGCCCTCTTGCAACCTGTGCGTGTGTTTTTCACTGTCAGATTCTGGGTGCACAGACACACAGCTCAACCTTGAGCTTGGTGACCTGGATCAGTCCCTCTCCCCTGCCTCCAAATAGCTGTTTTGCCAGCTGGGACAGGAGCATGGACAGGGAGCTCTTCGGCTTTGTTCCTGTTATCCCAGCGCTCTGTGTGCCTGATCCTGTGCCCTTTGAAATGTGTGAGCAGATTGTTGACTAAAGTAGCAGTGGAGCTGACTCCTGTGAGTTGCTTCTTGGCTGATTAAGTTTGGAAACTGGGATGTTTGAGCACAGTGGTCCTCCAGGCTATATATATATATATATATATATATTTATATATATATATGCATCCTTCCCTTTGTGCTTCCTCCTTGTTGTCCAGTTCTTGAATCTAGGACTCCTTAGGCTATCGCCTTTCCATTATGGGAATGAGCTGAGTTTTCATAACTTGAGGGCTATAGAAATAGTCTCATCTAAGAACTGGGTTGGTCCAAGACTTGCATACTTTAGCAGCCCTTTAATGTCAGGGCGTTAAGTCTGTCCAGCTCGGTGGTCCAGCATGCCTTGCTTGCTTCCTACAGTAGAGTGTGTCAGGTCCACCCTTCTGTGTCACCAGAACCTCTGTTTTAGCTCAGCTGCTTTGTGCACCAGATAAGCCCTCAACTGACTTTAATATGCAGTACTAGAAAACTGACATTATCCTCCTGACAGATTGTTTGCAACTTACTGGTAGAAGTCAAAATATTTCACTATAGGTGTCATCAGAAACCACTATCCTATGCTAATTTTTGTGGGAACATGAAGACAGATGTTGAATAATTTGACATGAGCAGCATAGCTTATAAAATTATCACCGTGTCAGGTTTGCATTGGAATTTTTTTTTTTGGAAAAAAAAAATGTATCAGATGGTTTGAAGAGGTAGTGGAGGGAAATATCATAAGTTGCTCCCAAGAAGCAGAAGGTGCAGCAGAAAGTGGCCCTGTAGGTTCGGTAGTGAGACTGCAGTTAAGTGGTGGCAATAAGGAATGCTGTGCTGCTGGGACTCTTTTATTTTTAAATAAGACAAAGTGACCTCCACCCTGGGAAGTCAAAAATTTTATAACACTTCCTATATGCCACAAACCCCAATGTTCTGCCCACTTTTTGACTAATTAACTGCTATTCTGCTTTCCTGTATAGTGAAGTTTCAGGCCTCTTATCCCTCCCTCCACAGATACCACACTCTTGGTTTGTTAAGCATGGTCTATGCCTAAGTGTATTGCTTGCACCACTATGGCTTGTTACAGTCAGGGAGGAGCGGGGCTGGGGAAAAAAGGCATTCTGGCCAATGTCAATGTGCTGGCAAAAGCAACAGGRATAGATGCATTTCTACCAGTGAAAGACTGCTTGTGGGGATATTCCTTACTGCATTTGTGGAAATGTTGTGAACCCCGCCTGCAAAAGGTTTCTTTGGCCAGCATAAGGTAAGTCTTCAGAGGACTGGTTTGCTTGTGTAGCTCTGGAGAGGCAGTTTGCTGGGGAAGCGCTCATCGGGGTAGATGAGGTGTTGGCATTTTTTGTGTGCAGGTGTTGCTGTGTTGTGTCTCCAGAGGGGACTGCGTTTTGCTGTGGAGAAGCTGAGGGTACGGCTTCTGTTGGGCTCCTTCCGGACAAAAGACACTAGAAAATGTTGTTCTCAGAAATGCAGCAGGTGCCTTCATTTGATAATACATTGGGGGGGTCACTAGGCTATGCTTGGCAGACAAGGTCTTACGTAGACTGAAACTGTTAAGAAAACTTTGAGACCATTTGTGCTCTCAAGCACTTAAGGTGCACAAATCGAGTGCCCCTGGGCCAGTCCCCAGTGGCTGCCGGTGTTGCACTCGCTTTAATTCAGAGCGGCAAAACACCCCGGTGTGCCCCGGGGGGCTGGCGGGGGAAGGAGGGAGGATACGGCGCTGATACCGCGCAGCAGAACGCGGATCCGGCAGGGCCTCTAGGATTCACCGAAGAGCGATGGGCTGCAAGGGGAAGACGTGTGTGTTTCATGTCTCCGTGCCTGTGTTTAACTGGCAAGATCGCTGCTCTGTTAGGATCCAAAGCACTTGCTTTGAAAAGAACAAAGCTTTCATCTGCCCCTTATGGGGGGGGGGAACAAAGGTTTATTTTTATAATCCAGCATTTGCTTAGTGTTTAAAAGAAGAAATTAAATGTGTGATATCCCATGAAGCTGACAATCAAAAGCGCTGCATTAAAGAGCTAGGGAAAAAAATTGATAACTAGAGCCAGGAAAGGGAAATCCCAGCAGCAGCTATCTTGGCTCAACAAAAGTTGAACTGGAGAAGGGCTTCTACCTTCAACAGGTTAGCTGGGATGGGGCTTGTTCAGAGGCAGAGACCTTTCATGCCCAGAAATGAGCATTTCTTGGAGCTGAGACCTCGATTCTCCACTTGCTTTCTTGGCTTCTGCCCTAGTGTAACGCTGCCAAGCAAAGCCGTCCCTGTGGTGGGGTGCACAGGGGCCCATCCTGCACCCTGCCGTCTGGTGGTGAGCAGTGGAAGTGATGACCCTCGTCACTGCCATGCTGTCCCCGCGCAGGCGGCGGTGATTTCGGGCAGGGCTCCCTGGGGAGTCCAGCTCACTGTCCTCCGCTTGGACATGTAAGGTGAAGGCCAAATAGCAGGGTGCCGCCCTGGAGCAATTCTTCCTCTCTGTTGCCACCTTGGTGGACTTTGGAAGATCCAGCCCTGAGGACTTCCTAACGAATTCAAGTGAGTTTGGATCATACCAAAGTTAGCACGAGGAATGCCTGAGACTGAGCTGTTACTGCCATTTTTTCAGTGTTAGCTGCTTGCTTCTTTTTCTGCGTGCGCGCCTCTCTGGTTTGTTTTAAGGTATGAGCCTCTGTGGCATAGTATCCAAGCAGTTCAGGATCCTATTTTTTTTTCTTCCTTTGTAATACTGCCACAGGGTAGGGAAAGTGCTGTTGTTTCCCTCCAGGAGCATCATGTTTTCCATGTAGATCATATAATGAAGTGAGTGCAGGCCTCCTAAATTCTGCATTAGCACCTCAACCACAATCTCCATTTCTCCACGTGTCTGGGGTTTTTGCTTGCTTTTTTTTCCCTTGGAAAAGGGGAGAGTGCGTTAAAGCAATCTGAACAAATGTGAGGGAAGAGGGATCCTCATGCACAGCCTTCCTCAAGGAAGGAGGAAAAGAAGACAGCAAGGTGGAGGCTGGCTAGCAGGGCCTCTAATGTGCCTGAGTGAAAGCATTACTGCTGTGACGCATCTCCTTGGCTCCATGAGGCAGCAGAGCTGAGGGTGCCACAGCACTGAGACATTTGATCGATGCTGGTGCTTTGCCCCTCGGGAAAACGTGGCCAAGGGGCTCTTCCKCAGCGCACCGTCATCCTCCGAGTGCATGGCTGCCTTCAGGAAGCCCTTTATGCACCAGCGCATTGGCCACACGTTATCCCACTCAGCTTGTGACCACTACCGCCTTTTGTTTTAACACCTAAATACTGCAGCCCAAGGCTGGTGAAGGGAGATACCTGAAGTTGAACAGGGAACTGGAGAGTGCTGAATATAAAAGCTTATTTCTTTGAATCTTCTGCTTGTTTTTCTAGGCTATGCAGTCTGGTTATTCCAACGTATGTTTGCCTGACTAGATTCCCAAAGTCTACAGAGAGCTTTATGTTCTAGTAATACTCCTCCGAGGAGAACCTTATCTTTGCATGCTTCTGTGAAGTGCTGTTCATGTTCTTAGTATTGCACTGGTAGTGAAAGGCAGAGTAGAGATAATTACACATTTCAGTGGTTGCCAGTAAGGAAGGACAGCCTGCCGGGACTGCCATGGTGCTGGAGCGGTGATTCGGAGTTGCCACTGCCATTTCATGAGCAGGTCACGGCTTTGCGCTGAGCGGCAGGCTTCTAGGTAGGTAGGGGGTAGCAAGGTGAGGAGCAAAGATTTCGAGCAGCCTCTATAGATCTGTCTGGTCTCTTGCTTTCCTGGTGCTCCTTCCACTCGTGCTGCAAATCGGTCATGGAGGTGGTGTTGGCTGCTGTTCTTATGCTTTACCTTGCATAAGGGAGATCTTGGAGAAGTAACTAAAAATCTGTGTGGCTTGTGTTTTCTCTCGGCTGTGAACTGTAGCATAGGACAAATAGTGTGCAAGCGCTTCTGCCAGGTGAGGGTAAATGGGAATGATGGCAGGGTGGGATAGCAATTGACAAAGGTGCTGGAAGACCTGCAATTTCTGAGGAAAAATTAGCAAGTGTTGCATAAAGAAGAACTTACACACCATTGAAAGTTGAAGTCAAGCTGTGAAAAAAGATTTTGGTTGTCTGCAGGTGGACATTTAATACAAGAGTAGCTGTTTGCCGTTGCTGCTTGTTTTTTCAAAAGGAAATGGTACTTCACTAATTGGCATAAATTGTTTTAAGATAAATGTGGATTGGAATCTTACGCATCTCTTGTGTCTCGGGGATGGAATAAAAAGGAACAACCAAAAATGTTATTTAGCAAATGTTTGAGAAACATGGCAAAATGGCTTTTGTTTACAAATGCCATTTCACCTTGTGGTGCTTGTTCTGTGCCTTGCACTGTGGAAAAAGACATTTGTAGAATTGCAGGGTGAAGAATGATCATCTCTTGCTAAATTCAGTGAATGCATTATTCTGACTTTGAGCATCCCTCCAAACAGTGAGGATGTGAGAAATTGAGGCTCGTAAAACTAACGTGACTTAAGCTGGAGACAGCTGGGGACGGGAGACTCAACTCCTCTGCCAGTCAAGTGAATTCTTCCAGGGTCTTAAGAAAGCTTAACTGGTCTGGAACATTTCCACAGCAGTTGTTAGACCCTGAAAATCCTCTCAGAGTGCACAGACAGGGTTTCTTGGGGGTTTGTGTTTCGCATCACTGTAATATTTGAGGGCTTTCACATCACTGTAAGATTTGAATGCTCTATGAACTTTCACTTTTACAATGCGCCTGTTGCCTACAGTTGTTTCAGTCTGCATGTGGGGAAATAAGACAAAGTTTTAGTGACTTGTCCTTGACAGAATGGAGAGTTGAACATCAGCAAAGTTTTAAGCATCCTTTTCTCTCTGGAAAAGTGTAACTGGTATTAACTATGAGCCCTGTGGTTGATGGACACAAGGTAAATACATCCTTGAGAAGGAGGAATAAACCCTTGAGAACATGTTTATATCCAGATATCTCAGAATCAAACTTTTAATACAAAACACAAAACAAAACTTTTTTTTTTCCCCCTCACTACGAATTTAGTTCCTCTTTGTTCACAGATGAGGATTTATTTTAGAGTGCCTTTTGGAGGTGTTCCAGAAGCTGAGCTTTACTGTGCAACACTGGGGGGAAAGAAAGAAATCTTTCAAACATGAGTAGATGTCTTTTTGCCTGAGTCTGCAGGTGGCTTGAAAAATTGCTCTAAGGGCTGCGCACAGGGTTAGTTCTGAAATCTGTTGGCTCTTTCAGCAACGATTTAAATTATTTTGCTCTGGGTCAAAGCATTGAGGAAACAGTAACTTTTACTACGAAAAGCTGTTTTCATGAATGAAAAGAATTAAATGACTCCCGAGGGAAGGATAATAAAATCTGTTTGCTATGAAGGAGCAGAGATTTGGGGTGGGGGGCAAGGCAGGGGACTGTATCATAGTTTTTTTTTCTTTTTTTTTTTTTTTTTTTTTTACTGGGGACAGTGTTTGGGACAGAGGAGAAGGTTATGGTAATGTGGCTGGAGCTGTGGCTTTAAAATGGAACTGGATGCCAGCGCAAAGCACAGCTTTTGAGGAAGCAAAAGGAAAGTCTGAATATTCGAACACTTGTTATTTTAAGTATGTGCTAAGCCTGTATTCTTATTTTTCTTACAAGTATAAAGATAGGAAGAAATCTGTAATGTTTATTTCCCAAATGCTAACAAAGACTGGAAGGAATTAGTGTCAGTGATGGTTTTTAAGAGAGATTTTTCTTTTATATTTAGAGCAATTAAAATTCACAAGTATGTGTTTGAGAAGGGGATTATCTTGATCAGTGATCAAATAATTTCTGAATAAGATGGCCTTCTTATCTCTGATGGAARTAGGGAACCAGAAGTGGGCATTGGCGTTAGCTGCACTTGCAAAGTTCCCCATTTTAAGGCACAGTGAAAAAGTGGTGCCTTGGTGTTCCTATTACCCCTCTAGAAAAGAGAGATACTTGAAAATTGCATAAGAATATAGGATATTTCCAATGCTATGAGACAGTGTGAGTAGGGGAATATTCTTGGAAACAAATAGATTTAAGGTACATAAACACTATGCCTGAAATTAGGAAAGTAATTTGTGGGTGCACTCTTGAGCTAGCTTTAAATTAGTTGTTTTGGTTACTGACCACAATGCAGCCGTAACAACACGGAGCTCAGCCTGGTCTGTGATCCAACTGTTTAGGCAACATCTCTAGTGGGTTTTGCAGCTTTTCATGAGCCCCATGCTTCAAGGTCACCTAGGAGCTAGTAGATAACTAAGTTGGGGGGCACCTACACCAGGTTCATTCTTGCTTTTGGATTGCAGTGCAAACATACATACTCAACTCCTGGCAGTGCAAATGGTTAGTGGTCCTCTAAATCCAGCTGGTTGCCTTATTGTGGGGTACAGTTTGAAGCTTGAGGGCTGCAGCAGCTTGGCTGGAACAATCTGACACCTGCTAACCCAGCTCAAGACAAATGCCAGAGTTGTTCTTGCTCTGCAGTGTCTGTCAAGCTAGAGTAGCTTGTAATGTGGGAATCCAAGTTGGCTTGCTGTTGCGAAAATAAGCCTCTAGACAACAGGTCCTGAAAGTGAAATCGTCTTTAATTTTGAATTTTTAATGGAAAAGCTATTCTTGAATAACTCCCTGCGAGACAAACCTTGCACTTAACTGTGATTAAGTTTCTAAATTGTTTTTTCAAAATGGAATAGTCAAGCTCCTGAACCACGTAGCTGTGTTTGAAGACATTACCCATAGAAACTAAGCTCCTGCTTTTGTTAAAGTGGCACAATCGTAGTTTGCTTTCTGGTTGATCAAATGATACAGTGGATGGGGATTTTCATCCTTATTCCTGTAGAAAAATGAAATTGATAGTAGAGAATGATTGCTTACTATGATGCACGTGATTAATACCATAAAYCTTCCATGTTGGGATGCTGGGTGAAATGCATGAATATCATCACCACAACAAATTGAAAGGAGCAGTTTGTTACATGTTCATGTTTGGTAATCAGGCTTGAAACATGATGTAGAAGGAGAAATTAGCCAAAGTCAATGGTAGTTATCAAAACTAGAAACTGCTCTGTGGCATTTGCAAAGCCTTGGCAAAGATGACATGCTGCTTCTTCCGGATCAGAACGAGCATATGTATCTGCTTGTGGCTGATGGTTATTCCAAGTGGCCAGCAGTAGTGTATGTGCTATTTGACAAATAGTTCTGCTTCTCAGATTATTATGGAGACATTTCAAAGTATGTTTGCAGCATATGGCTTGCTTAAAGATATCATTTTAGATAAGAGACATTCGGTAAAACACACGAGATCTGCTGTTTATCACTCAGCTTCAGAGGGGTCAGCAGGGCATTTTGTACAGAYGCTTAAAAGAGCAGTAAAGAGAAATGAGGAGAGCGCCCTGCAACATAGTATTGCAAACTTTATTTCATTGCATAGGTCAGCATTACCGAACAGCGTGCAGGAAAACTCCAGCAGAGTTTATTAATAAACAGATTTTAGTTTAAGAATTGCATTTGATTGTCTCAAAGCAAATCTCGAAAAGGAAGTGAGGAGAATGAAGAAGGGAACCACAGTATGAACTGCTTGCTTGTTATGCCAAAATAAAAGCTTTGCAGAAGAATGGGGGAAGGTGCTACCAAGTAGTAGGATCTGTGGCACACTTGGTGAGGTAGGGAAATGAAAGAAATGTGTCTAGCTATTGCTAGATTAAAAAAAAAAAAAAGAGAAAAGAAATTGATGCTGTTGATGGTGTGTAAATTCTTGGAGTGAGAATATTTCTCTTTCATTGGCCTCATGATAATACCCACGACATTGTTGTTGTTGAAAAGGATTGGAAGAGCAAGTGAAAACAGCCAAGCCTGACAGGCAGAAGTCTTGCCTAAATAAGATTACAGAAATCCCAAAAGGTAATAGCTGTAACTYCAGGATCACATGAAAAGGGCTAGTCTTAGCCCCATGGGTTGCAAGAAGCAGGAGCATGCAATGTCGCTTTTGCATATACATTTATACACACTTTTTTAAGGACCTGAAATGCTCTGTGTGGAAGAATTGCCATTGTCTGCGGGGAAGCAGCTGTGGCTAACCCCGAGGCTGGAGCCCAAATCTCAGAATGGTGTAGGATGGATGATAGCATGTAATTAAGGGACTTCTTTGTTGTACTAACTCTTCTGATTTTCCTTGTGTTTTTTTTTTTTCCTTTTTTTTCTGATCCAGTTAAAGTCATTGTAATTTGTTTTCAAGGCACATTTGGCTGATTGGATTTCTGTTGATACAAGGTCTTATTTCTTGCATGTGTGTTGTCACACCTGCTCACCTTGCTGATACAGACAACTTTTTCCTCATTATCCCTGAAGGAAGCGATGCAGCTATGAGAAAGGGAGCAGGCAGCCCTTCCGCCTGTGAATCAACAGCAAAACTGCTGGCCGGGCTCTGATGCTAGCCTCTGTTGCTCTCTGGCCAGGAGGGATGCTTGCATTTCTTCAGATCCTCTGTGAAAACAGAATTTGGTGGTGGTGGTGGTGGGGGATTAGAGGAGCTAGTGGATATCACTCTCCTGGCTACAGTTTTTGGCTCTGCTCTGCTCCTTATTTTAAGGCAAGGAAGTTAAATCCAGATGAGTTGTTGCTGTGGTAAAAATGCTGGCCTGAAATGTTGCACATAATGGCTTGGAGCCAGTCTCTGTCATTCTTCTTTTATGATATATATATATATATATATATATATATATATATATATATTTTTTGGAAAGACTTCAGTGGAAGTCAAGTATGTAAAAAGCCTTAAAACAAACACAAAAAAGCCAGGTCTGTGAGTTTCTCCTGGCCTTATGCTTTTGTGAATGGAAGGTGGTGCCATTTGTCTGTCTCAGACAAATGTTTTGAAGATAAAGCTGGTGACTTCAGTGAGGCATTTCCATCTGAAAATGACGGGAGTGCAGAGACAGGTAACCTCAGTTTCTGTGTGGTACCCTGTCTTAGTGGTTTACAGATTTTCAGTGACATCTGACTTTTTCCAATCGCCATTAAATTTTGACTCAAGACTCTTAGAAAGACCTCAGTTTTTTCTGACCACCTTTAATTAGCTAGAACAAAGGCTCCTCTTAAGGAAATTGAGTAGCAATGTTTTAGAAGTTTAAGTCCTGTAGTATATTACAAAATTGTACTTCTCAGCTCTATGACCTATCATGCTACATGCAAAACTCGAAAGACTTAGTATGTTATTTTTTTAGTCCGGATCAGTGCACGCTACTCCATGGCAGAAGTCAAATCTAAGTATTTCTGGCACTGTTATTTAGAAGAATGGGTATGGGAAGGGAAAAAAGCCTTTTTTTTTTTTTTTTTAACTGTTCTTTCGTTTGGTTTTGTGGCAGTTTTCACTTCAACACGTTGGTGAACATCATGTCATGGACTGCTGGTTGCTGTGGTCGCTGAGCTGTTGTCACTCTCAGGCAGCTCCTTTGGCCAGCTGCTGTTGGAGAACCTGTGTGATCAAAGTGCAAAAAAACTCCCATGTGTGAACCCACTCCATAAAGAAATAGGATATTTCATTCAAATAGACTGCAATGCCTCTGGCCTTCAGGCTAGCTGTGTAAAATGTTTCCAGAGAGGCCAAGCTCTTTAGTTAGAGTTTTGGATCTGTCCCCTGGGGTGGTGGTTTCTGTGGGAGGATTCCTTGTTTCTCTGGACACTTCAGTTTCAAACCCCACTACTGCAGAGGAATTGGATTATGCTTGTGGTTATTCCAGGATGGGATAATTTGTATTATACTTGAACTTCAGGTCAACTCTCAGTAAGTCAAGCCTGTTTTCTTTGGCTAGACTGAAATAATGGGAAAACCAGTCTTTCCTACTGCCAAAGTCTTTAGCTGTTTTCTCTGGTATATGATACTACTTGTGTATCCTTTTCCAGAGACGGAAGGTCTGTCACTCCCATGACTTGCTGTCTCTAGGTGAATTGGAGGTAGTAGGCAGGAGTTGTATTTTCCAGCCTCCACTTTCTTGCGGTATTGCTGTATTGGGATAGCAGGAAATTTTCCTTTCCACCGCTTTATTGCATTACACTTAAAAGTCTTTTCTTCTTGCCTGTGTCACCTATGTTTGTTTCCCAACTTTTCTGGTGGGTTTAAAAGGTGCGGCTAGAAGCAAGGGATATAAATAGAGCAAATGTCCATGATCTCACTCAGCTTTGGAGATAAGGACTTGGTGGTGGGGAGTCATTGTTCTCTCATCCCCATTGTCTTCCCCTTTGCATTCTCTCTTTCCTTGATTCCTGGTGTTTCACCTTCTGAATCCTTGCTGTGTTCACTCTGTTCAAAATAATACTTGTTTGAATAATAAAGGCTGTATTAAAGGGATACTTTATCAGCTTATTTTAAAACCACATGTTGGCACTGCAAGAGAGAGGGCTTTGCAATGAAAGTATAACTGTATGTTTTTGGACATAAAATGAATATGCAGAGTCCTGCAAGAGGTTTGCAACTGGAGAAAGCTTCTTTTTCTTGCTTCCTGGCATGTGAGTACCCAAATGCAACAACAATTCCTGGTACAGAAGCAGCAGCAAGGGAAGCTAAGTGGCCTCAAATGGTATCATGCCAGCGATAACCTTTACACTGAGTGTAGCACCAAAGACAAGCAGCAGAGGGAAACTTGTTTTGATCTTGGAATAAGATTAAGTAGCAGGCGTGGTGCTGGTGAGAGGCATTTACCTGAGCCCCTTCCACAAAGCTTTTGAGCAGTTTAGAGAACTGTGGAGTATCTTCGGCTCCTGCTGAAGGAACGGTGGCCCTACAAGCTTGGCATAGGTGAGCAGTCTGCCTGTGTCCCCCTCCTTACTGGTATATCAGTCTGCCTCTCGGTGTTCATGTGGGTGACTTGATCAACCTTCCTTTTAAATATTCTCCCTTTGGGACGGTTAATACTTGTAATCTGACCTTCCTGATTTTATTGTTAATGGTTGACTTCTAACAGGTTAGTTACAAAGTGGTACCATATGGAAGCTGACGGGGAGCTTCCCTAGACACCACGGGATGTTCCCTCAGGTAATGCCTTGCATGACAATTTTCTGTCCTTCTCCACCTCCTGGGTTTACTGCTAGTCTGTGCTGGCTCCGATACTCTAGGGCTGGCTCTCTCTGTGGAGCAAACTCCAGCAGAGTTTTCTCTGCTGGACTAAATTGTCCTAACCACTTCCATTTTAAGAGCAGGATTGAGAGAGTAAACTTGCTTTCAGCTGTTGTGTTTTTTCCTCTTCAGTAGCGTTTTAGATTTCCAGTGCTCCCTCACTCTGCTTTCCGTTCTATTTAGCAACATCTTGCCATTCTCACCCCCTTCTTTTAGCCAAACAGATGTGTAGATTCACACACATGAATTTTGTCCACAATATCCGTAATTGCCTCAAAACAGAGATTGAGGAACTGATCTTTCTTCCTATTCCATTTGTATTCTCTTGCTGCACTCTTACCCTTAATGTGCTTCTTGAATCTGCATCTCAGCTCTTCCACAGGTTTGGCTGAACGGATATTCCTGGCCTCCCTGATGTTGGTGAGCACCATGGTCGTGGAAGCACTCTAGGCCTGGGTGACTGTGTTGCCTTCACGTGCTATACTATTACTCCTAACTCTTGCCTGAGTAAATGAAAGAAATGTCCTGCAAGTAGATGGGTGCTTGTGCTGGGAAGTGGAGGACTGGTGCAGAATGTCCTGCTCCTCTGCAGGTGGGATGTGGTATGTACTCGCCCTGTTATGTCCTTAAACCTCTTGCATACCCTGGGCAGTTTTATGCTGCAAATACCTGTTCTGATAAAGCCACACTTACAAGCCATCTCTAGTTAGAGGCATTGGTCCCCACACCAAGGATATGGTTACAGTACATGCTCATCAGCTGTAGGACAGCTCTAACCAGGGGGAACCAGAGAGACTTGCAGAATCACAGGCTTTCTCAATCTCTCTGCTGCCTTTCTTCTTTAATTCCCCCTTTCTTGGGGAGGACTATTCCCARATTATTTCTCCATCATCCCATCACCCTCTAGGAAGAATCACTGGCTATAGGTATGTTAGTTCCTGAGTAGCTCTGGGATTAGGAGGTCTCCCGGAGTGCTACCTTTCCCGGTGTGGGGACCAGGCCAGACTACCTGTCAGTCTAGTGCATATGCTTAAATGGAGCCAAAACTCAGCTTCTCCATGTTCCAGGACAGAGCAGCTTCCAGACACCAAACTTCCCACAGCAGAGAGAACAAGCATCCCCTTGTATTACTCGCGCATGTTTGTAATGTGCATTGCTGCTGGATCAGTGTTTTGCTATTCTCAAATAAGTCATGAGTAATAAGCATGAAAATGCAGACCATCTTGCTGGACCTTCACTGAATTCGTTCCAATATGTCAGCTCTGCCTTCTGAAGAGAATGTTTTTCCTCGTTTCCTCCAGCGAGATGGTTCTTGATACGTGGTGTTTAAGGAATGATTGCTTTATGGCCTATCCTCCTCCTCTTTAAAGTTCTGTGATTAACATTATTGTAATTAGCACACTGCTGGCTTGACCTGCAGCAAGGGCAAGTGGAGAAGCTGAAGATAAGTCCGTATGTCTTCCATTATGTGCTGCATAATCTCTGGTAATGGTTATACTTAGTATTCTTCTATGAGCATAACATAAAGATAAAAAAAACATGATATCAAAGATGGTGAAAATGGGAATAAACCCATTGATAACATACCATAGGGAGTAAAATCCTGTGCATGCATGTGTACACACACACACACATACGTGTACATGAGTGCGCGCACACATATTTTGCAGGGTCTCTCTTGGGATAGCTGGTTGCAGTTTGCTTGACTAGAAATCAAGGAGTGACCAGCAGATGCCCTGCGCTGTGCACCTTGTCAGTAGATGAGGGCCATGTCCACAATGTATAGCAATAAATGACTGGGTAGGAAGAAGGATATGCATTTTCTCAGGGAGGCTTTATAAAGTGAATGTCAGGTCCTGCTTAAACGGCTTAGTTTGAAGCCACTTGCGGTGTGCTAATGTACCAGGGGGACCTAGAATCACGTTGGATGCTCTGGGCTTTCTTTGCACTCTGAGTTCTCCATGTGCCCCCAGTTGGTGGCTTTGCTTCACAGTATGAAGTACTGGAGCAGGAAGCTGAGGATTGAGTCTTGTTTTCTCTCTTTATTTGACACAACTGTAGGTGGCACTCAGAGTGGGATGCTGGGGTAGGAAGTAGAGGGGATTATTTTACTCCTATTAAATTTCATCTGGGCAATGTGCCCTATCTGAACAGTTGGTTTGGTAGCGTGTTTTTTTTTTTTAAAAAACATGCTTCATATCTGTGTGCTTTTTCTCTGTCTCTCTCTCTCTTGTAGGGCCATTTCTAGATTAAAATGATGTAGGGTCTTAACTAGCAAGAAGGACGTGGAAAGATGGGAAGGTGCCTGTGTTCAGTTGCCAAAAACCCAGCACTGAAGTACTGTGGAAGGCATCAGCTTTGCTTGTTTCCTTGCTGGTGAAATCTTTTAAAGGACAGGTGACTTCTGGTTTGTGTCTTGCACTCTGTATATCTGAAATCTAGCCCAGATGTAGTTACACATCTCCATTGCTACCAATGTGAATAGGAGGACTGTGCCTTTTTTATTTGCAATGTAGAAACCTTCTCACTGCTGACCCCTTGGGTTTTCTCAGAGGGAGCATGCAGCCAGTCCTCACTCCTGCTGTGCAGATCCTCTGTATTACTTGCATATGGCTATTTTGCAAGCTGTGTGTGTGTGCACGCGCATGTGTCTATGTGAAAATCTCACTGCTATTTCTGAACTGTCTCCTCCAAGGGAGTGGCAGTACTGCAGTTTCACTAGGAAATATTAATGCATGTAAACATTCTTCAAAGGGTATTATATCTTCCTGCGCATACTTTATTATATTCCCACAAATCTGACTAGATTTGATAGATAGGTAACCAGGGAGCAAGGATGAGGAAGCATGCTAGAGAGGGAAGGAGGGAAAAGGGAGTGAAATAAACACAAACCTGCTGTAATTCAAAACGAGGTAAAATCAGATTGTGTGCTTTGGCTAATTTTCTTATTCAGCTATTGATCCAGTGGCTGCTCCAGAGTCTATTAGCAGTCAGCCAGTGAAAATATTTCCCATCGGGGGCTCTGACCTGAGACAGGGGTGAATCTATAGCAATTTGTTCGAACAGAGGAAAGCTTTTTCCTCTGATTTGTATTCCAATTTGCACAGGGTACAGAGGGGGGGCCCCTTCGTGGGTGTTTGCAGGGTGGTGCTTATCAAGTGGGAGTCAAGCTTGACTCAAGTAAATGGCAGAAAAAAATGCCTGATCTTGGAGCTGGGCAGAAAAAAATGCCTGATCTTGGAGCTGGGCACCCTCTATCTGCCTCTTCTGGTTATCTGGGCACTGTGGCAGGCTTGCATGCCAAGGGGAGTGTGGCAGCCCTTTGCATCCCTTTGGCAGGGGAGGAGGCACAGCAGTGTCATGTCAAAGCTGCCCCAGGGAGGGGAGGGCGACCCTGTCTAAAGAGGAATTGTTGCGCCATTAGGGCAGGTGTGTGTGTGCGCACACACACTCCCCTATATCTTACTGAATTTTAGTGCTGAGATATAAAGTACCAGCCTGGCAGCAGTCCTGGAGTTTGAAGTCGTTTTTTTCTGCAACCAAGGCCACTTAAATCTGCCTGCCCTGAAGGGCAAGTTCTTCAGGAGAGGGTTGAATCGCTTCTCTCCCTGCAGCTTTTTAAATAGCTGGGTACAGAGGGCAGAGGCAAAGGCAGTCTCTGCCTCCTGCCCCTGTCTTCCCTCTGTACAATGCCAGAACCAGCTGAGGAGTAAGTTTCCTTTGACGGTGGCCAGCTGTCTCCACCATCAGGTTTCAGCCTGGACCAGCTGGGCCCACAAGTGATTTGAACTYGATTGCCTCCCCTGGAGAGGGCAAGTGTGGGTGCTGCCTCTCTTGAGCTGAGAGTCCTGGTGCAGGAGCTGCTGGGTCTTGGATGCTTTCTTGGCATCTGCCAGAAGTCACCCGATAACAGCAAGCTTCAGACCCCGGCTTCAATTCGAAGGTGTACCCAGGGTGCCGTAAGGGTGCGGAGCTCCCCTTCTTGCTTCTCCCAGCTGACTGCCTGTTAAGTTCTTGCTCTGGAAGTAGTCTGCATGAGGAAACCATCTTAGTTGTCCTTAAATCCTGTTCTTGTAGCTACTAAGATCCTCAATAATAGTGGAAATCATGGAAAGTTTAGCAAGGCTCAAGGTTTCCAGTGTATGTCAGGGAGTCACCAGTAAGCCTAATACCAACTGCTTCCTGCTGGTCCCTGTACTGGTCTTGAGACCTCCTGATTTAGGCCCATGTGCCTTGTAAACTAGGCAGTTGTAAAGCTGTAGTCGGAGAGGTGGAAAGGTGACTTGGAAAGCCCTTGTTTGCACATAGGTGTATGTACTCTGCCTCTGAGAAGGCCGGAAAAGTGAGTGTTACGGTTGTCTCACACATCAACCTGGAATACATTAGAACTGTAAGAGGCCTCTAAAATTCCAGCTGACCAAGCTCCTGATCCTTAGGAAGGTATTGGGCTTCCATATTAACTGGTGACACCACTTAGCCTGCTCCAGCTGACTGTTTTCCATTACTTGCCCAAGTATGTGAGCTGAATGTGGAAAAATCCTCTGTGTAAAGAGGGCAGCAATATATATTGTATAACAGCAAAGGGTGAGGGCAGGGGGAGTAATGACTTGATTCTTCTAATGCCATTTTCAGCCTTTAAAATTGACTGGTGTTCTTCTCAGCCTTGTTATACTCGCTTTAATTTAGTGGTGGTTGTAGAAACACTTATGCAGTGGGAGGGAGGAGGTGGAAAGGCAGAAATAAATAAGCATCTTAAATCTTGTCTGTTCAATTTTAAACCACAAATTTATTCCTGACTTGGCCGTAACTTTCAGGGAACCAGCCTGGATCCTGGGGAGAGCTGTAACTCCGGCTTTGAGAAAGAGTGTGAAAGTTTATGAGGTTTTTAAAGCAGTCAAGCGGAGGTCCCCACAGTAGGTGGCATAAGGGGAGTGTGTATGGGGGGGGGGCAGTGTTTTGTAGCATTTAGGAGAGTATTTAACAGTGTCAGGGCTGTGGATTGTGCTGTTGCTGCTTTTATAGGTAGCAGAAGGCTCATTAAGGTGCTAGAGGGAGGCCTACCAGGAGAGCAGGCTCCCYGCCGGCTGGTGAGGGCACAGGCTGCTGGCGCAGAGCTGTCCCCTACTTCTTGCCGGTCTTGTGCCTGAGGAAAGGAGAGCCTTGTTCCTCCAGCTTATAGCATTGCCTCTGGACAACAGGCAGTGCAAGCGCTGTGCCAGGCTTTCAGAGCAAAGCATGCTAGAGGGGGGCAATTAAAATCTGAGGTACCACTTGCTTGATATGCACTATTGATTGGTTCCCATCAGGAGCAGGAGTTTAAGCCTTTCACGCTAGCTAATTGGTGCAGTCATTCCTGCCCTAAGTGTGACAAATTCCCAGGGCTTTAGCAGAAAGAGGAATGACTTACGAAACAGAGGAAGATGTCAAGTTGTGGGTCCTTCTCATTGTTTTGAATTCATTGCCCTTTCATTCCAGTGTCTCCCTCTTCCCAGGTTATTAGACTGGCTGTAAAAGAGAACTGAACTGTTTCTGTTGTGTCTTTAACATTTTCACTGTCCTCTGCAGGTTGGGTCCTGCAGCAAAGAAAGCAAGCTATTGTGCTGAGGAGATGGAGCTAAGCTGGTAGCAAGTAGTGGGCTTGATCCCATGGGGGATGCTGTGTACACCCTCAAGCACCACCTTGACAGGAGATTGCTGGGGCAGGAGCTTGCAGGAAGGTTGCAAGGGGCTGCTTTACCTTGAGAACAAGCCATAGTGGGATAATGTAAGGGGTTGTGGGTGACCCCCCTGACCCCTGGGAAGGAAGGGTAGGGAGGGATGCAGAGTATCCTCAGGCTATCTGAGGTAAGCTGTTTCCTCCAATTAATGTTTTAAGTTTTGTGGCATGTGTTGTGGAGAATACCTTGGAAATGGAAATGGCTCCTGGGAAAATGCACAACATATCTAGAGAGACCTGGTGTGTCCATGGGATGCGTAGTAGAGACTGTGACTGTCCCCGGAATAACAACCTCTTGGTGTCCCTGCTGTAGTGTAAGACTGAGTGATTCATTGTGTTTCTTCCAGAAATTGTACCAGACTCCTGTCTGGTTGAGGACTACAGAAAGCAGCACCTGCTTCCTTCCACTGTGCGTGCAGACCTGTGTTCTTGTGTTTCCTTTAGCATCTCGCACAGTGCATTTCTGCGAGGGAACACTGCTGGCAGAGAGGGCTAGTTCCCCTGAAATGCCAGAGGAGCCTGTTCCTCGCAGGCTTTCACGCCCGTGTGCCTGCCTGCCCACACTGCTGGGGCTCGGGGTGGCTCAGGAGGGGAGGGCGCCAGCAGATCCAAAGCCCCTTCCAGCTCCCAATCTCAGGCTTCATATGCCTGTGAGTGTAGCCTGGGACTGCATGTCCTCTCTATTTGGGGTGGCACCACCTAACCAGAAGAGGGCAGCTCCCTCCACTGGCCCTCGCTGCTGACCCTGAGAGCGCTCCGTGGTGATAACAGCAGTTTGCATTTTGGGCCTCGGACCACAGGTTCCCATCAAAGGTAGCAGTAAATTGGAGTCAGCACGGGGACGGTTTGTACTGCGGTCATCTGTGCAGTGGGCTGTGGCTGAAACACTTGCCTCCCGCAGGCTGGGAAAGGGTAATGGTAGGGGAACTTTTCCATCCTCTCCCCATGAATGAAGGGCGAGCTTGTGTCTGAAGCGGTGGGGATGGAGGGAGAGCAGCGCTGCCAGGCAGACGTGCTCGAGCCCAGGCAGCCGTAGCCGATCCAACACTGTCTGTCTGGCCACTGTGTTTTGCAAGGAGCTGAAGTTTTTGGGCTCCTAGCTTGACTGCTTTCTGATTCTTCACCAGCGTGGCATCTCTGGAAGAGGCATGATTCAATTCTGGAGGTGATCTGGAGTGGGGAAAAACATTTGACAAATGTAATCCAAGGAAAGCCAAGACAATTCTCAGCCTTAGGCTGAAACTTCTTATACCACGTCCGTTCCTGTCTTCACTGGCCGCTTTTCTTTCTATGAACAAAACACCTTTCCCCAAGGGAGCACGGAGACTCCCTTTGCCCCAGGCAGGTCTGCTGCTCCCTGTTGTTTCCTCCCTCACAGTAACCTTATTTCACTCCAAACAGTTTTTCTACCCTTCATCATCAAAACAACCTCCCCTTGTTTTCCTGGCTCACTTGGGCCTGGCAGGAGGGTGTTGGGGGAAGAAAAGCCATGTTTGGTGTTTCCAGGCAGCTGAAGCTGCAATTTCTTCTTGTCATAGTGCCCTGGAAAAGCCATTTGCAGACCTGGCTGGTTCAGGTGACCTCCTGAGGCAAGATGGGGACCACTTGTGGGCTGCGAGTCCTCCAGTGCTGCCCGCCCTCCTCAGCCCCCAGCACCAGCTCTCCCGTACAGCTCCTGGAGAGCTGCCTTCCCTGGGTCTCTCGCCTGTATCTCTGAAACTGGGGTAACGGCACCTGCCCAGCAGCACCATCACCACTGATGTGCGTGCTAAGGGCGTTCAGCTCTTTCCTGTCAGCTGCTGGGTTTTTGCTCCGTCTCCCCTCAGCTACATGGCAGCATCTCCTGATGCTTGGGCAGCATTGAGGCAAAGCAAATGGTGAAATGTTGTCTTGCTCGCTGTGCTGGTAGGAATATCCAGCATTAAGTTACGCTCCTGATTTGGCTGATTACCTAGGGATTTCTGAAAAAACACCAGGGGCTTATTGTTTTTGTTTTTTTTTTTAAATGGCTACAGGAGGAGTTTAATGTTTGATATGAGATTATATTTAATGTTTCCACCTTTCCTGCCCTACTCAAGTGTTTGGTGCTGTAACACACCATTAAACTGTTGCTGTGCTCTGCCCCTGCACGTATGTGTTTCTGTGGTGAGCGGAATGATGCGAGTGAGACAAACCATGAAACATCCCACAGGTACTTTGTTTTACAAGGAAGGAGGGAGCACATGAAGGGAGGCTGGTAAATGGTAACTTGCGAGGATCAGCCTCCGCTTTGAGCATTCTGGCTTCAGCGACAAATGGGAGCTTGCTGCAAGTTGTGTATTTAGTATCCAGAAACCTGTTGTTGAAGGAGTCAGGTGGGAGGCCTTGTGCCTTCCCTGGTGCAGGATCCAGACTTCTGCAATCTGCATCACTGCGATAACGGAGGGCAGTGCTGGCAGTCGTGGGGGGCACAGCCTCCCCAGCTGGTTTTTAGTGGCCATGCTGGCCACCAGTCTGGCAGCCAGGGTTTGCTCTCCTGCTGCAAGAGCAGTGTCTTGCTGCTATGCTGCCCCTTCCCCTTATTTCCTTCCTTCCCACACCTGAGTGTTTCACACAATGCAAATTTGCAACCCTTCCTGGTGTGAGCATAGCCTGCACAGCTCAGGTGGAAGGGAAGAGCCCACTGCGTGTGTGATAAGGCTCCAGGAGGCTGAGGGGCTCCTTGCATCCGGCTGGTTTGGAAGTGAAAGAGCTGTGGCTGAGGAGGCAACTGGCAGGGGCGTGCTTGCAGCCTGCTGCGGAGACGAGGCATTTGCACCCTGTGCATTTCAGATAGGTACTGGTGCTACTCCAGAAGTGTTGGCTCCTGCCTCAAGACACTGCTTTACAGCATAAATGCCACTAGGCTGCCAAGGAGGTGACTAGCAGAATCTGTTTCAATGGCACAAAGAAGGCTTTCTGTCTCCGTCTTTTACTGCTTGCTCATTGCTCCTCTCCTGTCTGTGTTTTCTGTGTCAGTGAATTGGGTTGTTCACAAGCAGAGTAAAGCCATTCATCTTCTAGCACGTCTTTTTCTAGGCTCTCTGGGTGTTTTTCTAGGCTCACAAGCTGCTGGAGTGAGTGGTTACCATAGGTGTGAGGAGGGTGGAGACACAGGCAGCCTGTGCTAATGTGTCCTGGATACTATGCAGAAAAAGGCCTTCAAGGCTGTGATATTTTCTGTGCTGTGATTCCCTTTGTGGGAGGCTGGCAGACACGTGACTGGGCTGTTGGACTGGAAATTACAAGTTTGAGCACCAAGGAGGCTGTTTCTGGCTGTACGTTGCTGAAGACTACTGCAGCTATGGGAACAAACTGGAGTAGTGAGCTCCTGGACTGAAACACTGACTCCCTGAGTGCCCTGGGCATGTTCCTTAATCTCTCTGTGCCCAGTTCCCTTATCCGCACAGCTACTGACCACCCTGCCAGGGCGGCACGAGCATCTCTCCCTTTCTGAATGGTTCCTTTGCGGATGAAAGGCCTATGTAAGGCTCGGTTGAGAAGCAGTGAACCAAATCTCTCCAGTCCAACTGCTTGCCTCAGCCGTTTGGCATACGGTTAGGTGTCTAGCAGACAGCTTTTCCCCTCTATGGGAGAGAGATGATGTATCTGTGTTTCCCTCTTCCCCCACTCCCTTTCTCTGGGTACAGAGCAGGTTCCCTTGAGGTGCCACAGCACCTCTTTCTGTGGTGCCCTCCTGCCTCTTTGGAGACAAGCAGTGGACTATCAGCAGAGCCTGCTCCCTGGAAGCTGCCTCTGCTCCCAGTCCTCATGGGCCACCATTGTCATGGCCAAGAGCCAGCAAAATTATGCAGTTTGTGGCCTGCGTGCCCACTACACAATGTAATCTCTGCGCAGCAAGAACAATGCATCACACAGGTCCGCAGGGTCCACTGCTATTGAGTTACTGTTAATGGAGAAGGGATGCTGAATTGAATGCAGTAACATTCGCTGAGTGTTCCTGAGGGAGAGCAGAAGCTGCGTCCTGTGAGGAGAACAGGGATTACRTGCTGAAATCTTGCTCAAATGCTCTTAATTCATCCATAGGAGCGTGGGCCAGCTTCTTGGTCTGCAGCAGGCATTGCTGTGGGATAGCACAGCGAGGCGAGCCTTGCTCCATCTCCTCAGCCTGGCTCCAGTTTCTCTTCCCCACTGCTCTGGAGGGGGAGATGGCATCTTGCATGTCCTTCCAGCCATGTGAGGCTTTCTAGGCTGCAGCAAAGATGCAGTGTTTGGGGAGAGAGGGTGTAGATGTTCATTCTTGTGTCTCAGATCTTTGTCCTGCCCTTTCCAGCGAGCTTCCCTCCTGCCAGGCTCCTGCTGACTCTAGCAGCAGCCTCCTTCCCCCGACTTGTGCTCAAAAGCTCAGTTAGCAGAGCACAAAGGAGAACAAAGCTGAGGGAAGGCAGGAGTGTCACCATGTCCCAGAGGCGCTTAGATCAAGGTGCCAAGACCTTCCAGTGAGATAGATATTTGTGACCTTTTGTTGCTCCTGTCAGGCACTTCATAGGCCTCAACGTGACACTGGCTGAGTTGCAAAGCTGTGTCTCAGCAGGTGACAGCTGCTCTTGCTGTCTTTCTCACTCTTTTTCTCTGGTAACAGAATCTCCTTAAACACATCCCTGCGTTTGCACTGTGACAAGCAAGAATAAAGTCAAACAGCCTGATGTGAAGCTCAGGCTTGAATCTTAGATGGGGATTGTAGCTCTGCGTATGCATCATCCCCTTTGCATTTTGCCCAGGAGCAATAGTACTAGCACTAAAAATATCCCTTAGGTAGCAGTCCTCCTGACATTGGGCTCTAGCGTGGCTAGAAATGTCCTGATTTGCAATATTTCTAGCCCAAGGTAATTTTGCAAAAGCTTGTGATTGCACAGTGCTCTGGCCACCTCTGCAGTTTGCTCTGTAAAGGACTGTTTGTGGGATCTCGAAGACTTCATTATCTTGGGGTCTGCCAGATCTTTTATCTAAAGTTATGTGGGCTGGAAATCTTGCAGGCCCAGACACATGAGATCACAAAATCAATTCTGCCATCTATTAAATAGGTATAATTCCCATCGACTGCAGTGAAAGTTACAATTTTGCAATGGAAGGTGGAATTGGATCCATATGTATTAGAGACAGAAAACCCATCACGGGTTTCCTCTGGACCCTTCTCCAAGGTCAGTGCAAGATTGTTTCCAAGTGTTTGTGACCAGCCTTTCACCCAGTTGAGAGTAAACTAGAGATGTCTGTCTCTCGCTGCTTCGCTTTACCATTAGGAACCGAAGTGTGACAGAAGGTGGAGAGCAGAGCCTACTGCCAATAGTTTAGTTTTTTGTGCATACTTTTAAGTGTTTCAGCCTGTGACTTTTTTTTCTGTGTATGCTTGGGGGTTTTGTTTGTTGGATTATGTTAAGTACTAAAAATACTTAAATGAATTCCTCCTGGCAGACCTCCCCAGTCCCGCTAAGCTGCCTTCAGTCTCACCCCTCCATCCCCCACTTTAGAAGAGGGCAGCAGTGTTGTCAAAGCCATGTGCCTGGTATCAAATAGCAGAGATGGTGTTGCTCTCTCTGCCCACCCATCATGCCTCTGATAGAGGGCTCCTTCAAGCCCACATCCAGCATAGCACTAAACAATGGGTGTCACTTTTAATATATCTCCTTACTTCTGTGGGTGTAAGCACTTGCACTAGCTTATCTGTATGAATGCACCTTGCTGAAGCAAAGCACAGGCATTAATCTCGGTGGAATCAGATCATTCCCAATGCTGTTCAGAGTCCTTAGCTCTGTCCTTGCCATGTGACAGCGAGGCAAGGCTGGCTGTAGGGGCAGGTGAAATAGGCACTTGGCAAGGAACAGCAGGGGTGGCAGGGGCTGTGGCTTTGCTGTTCACTTCATGCAGGCCGAGCCTCTCAGAGTTAGGGCTGATAGTGACTGCTGTGGAGCAACCTCTCCCCCTCCCAGAGAGTAGGAGAAGCAGTCTTTGCTCTCCAGGGCCCTCTGTGCAATCCAGCCTGTTCCTACCACATCTAAGACAGTAATTGCCAAGCCTCAGACCCTCAGCACTGAGTGTCAGGCTTGCGTTTTCCTCTGCTTTTGGTAAGGCTGGAGCAGAAGGGCAGTGGCGGTCGTAGAGGTGCTTAGCTCTTCAAGACTGGTCACATGGGGAAGTGCTGTTGTTCCAGTCTTGTCTTTAGTTCTTCACAGGTACTTGTTAAGAGGAGGATGAAAAAGGGCCAGTTTGGTATCACTGGCAACTTTTTATGAGCAGTGTTTTAGCCATGAGCTGTCCCACATCACAGAATCACAGAATGGTTGAGGTTGGAAGGGACCTCTGGAGATCATCAAGCAGGGTCACCTAGAGCACGTTGCACAGGATCACGTCCAGGCGGGTTTTGAATATCTCCAGAGAAGGAGACTCCACAACCTCTCTGGGCAACCTSTTCCAGTGCTCTGGCACCCTCACAGTGAAGAAGTTTTTTATTCATGTTCAGATGGAACTGCCTGTGTTTCAGTTTGTGCCCGTTGCCTCGTGTCCTGTCACTGTGCACCACTGAGAAGAGTCTGGTCCCATCCTCTCGACACCCTCCCTTCAGATACTCATACACGTTGATAAGATCTCCTCTCAGCCTTCTCTTCTCTAGGCTAAACAGGCCAAGCTCTCTCAGCCTTTCCTCATAAGAGAGATGTTCCAGTCCCCTAATCACCTTTGTAGCCCTTCGCTGGACTTGCTCCAGTAGCACCACATCCCTCTTGTACTGGAGTACTGTGTCCAGTTCTGGGCTCCCCAGATGTGGCCTCACCAGGGCTGAGTAGAGGGGGAGRATCACCTYCCTCGACCTGCTGGCAACACTCTTCCTGATGCACCCCAGGATACCATTGGCCTTCTTGGCCACAAGGGCACAYTGCTGCCTCATGCTTAACTTGATGTCCACCAGCACTCCCAGGTCCTTCTCCGCAGAGCTGCTTTCCAGCAGGTCAGCCCCCAACCTGTACTGGTGCACGGGGTTATTCCTCCCCAGGTGCAGGACCCTGCACTTGCCCTTGTTGAACTTCATGAGGTTCCTCTCCGCCCACCTCTCCAGCCTGTCCAAGTCTCTCTGAATGGCAGCACAGCCCTCTGGTGTATCCGCCACTCCTCCCAGTTTTGTATCGTCAGCAAACTTGCTGGGGGTGCGCTCTGTSCCTTCATCCAGGTCATTGATGAAGAAGTTGAACAAGACTGGACCCAGKACTGACCCCTGGGGGACACCGCTAGCTACAGACCTCCAACTAGACTCTGTGCCACTGATCACAACTCTCTGAGCTCTGCCATTCAGCCAGTTCTCAATCCACCTCACTGTCCACTCATCTAACCCACACTTCCTGAGCTTCTCTATGAGGATGTTATGGGAGACAGTGTCAAAAGCCTTGCTGAAGTCAAGGGAGACAACATCCACTGCTCTCCCCTCATCTACCCAGCCAGTCATTCCATCATAGAAGGCTATCAGATTGGTTAGGCATGATTTCCCCTTGGTGAAGCCATGCTGACTACTCCTGATCGCTTTCTTTTCCTCCACATGCTTGGAAATGGCCTCCAGCATGAGCTGCTCCATCACCTTTCCAGGGATGGAGGTGAGGCTGACTGGCCTGTAGTTCCCTGGGTCCTCCTTCTTGCCCTTTTTGAAGACTGGGGTGACATTGGCTTTCTTCCAGTCTTCAGGCACCTCTGCTGTTCTCTGGACTTTGTGTGAGCTGCAGGCAGCTGTATAATCCTTCAGACCTGAGTGGGAGTCTGGCTGTCTTTAAAAACAGACCAGATTTGGCTTGGCTGCTTATCATAGCTTGTGAAATACCAGGGAAGCTTCAAAGTAATGGATGCTAGGGCTAATCAAATGCTTTTACTGCCTCAATAAGCCATGCTTTTCTGGTCTCTTCTCAGTTTGGGTGCCTTGRCTGTGTTAGGGCCTGGCCAACATCTGGAGTGGAGCTGGGAAGGAGGCAATAGCAATTTGTGCAGCTAGTCCTTCAGAAGTGCAGGACAGCAGCTGGATGACACAGGCTGACAGAGCGGTCACATGTGGGGCAGCAGGGAGCCCTTGAAGGCCATCATGAGTTTGCAGAGATGAGTCCCAACTAGAGGAGCCTGGCTCCATGGGAGCAGTCCTGAACGTAGAAGGAGTTGGTCAGTCCCTGCTTGGGAAGAAAGAACTTAATAAAGCTCTCTCTGTCCAAGCTGAAAGACATGCCAGCTTTTCTGTACATGCTCTTGGTAACAACAGCTCCTCCACCTAGGCTCCTTTACTCTCTAGAAGGAGGAGCAGGCTCAGGTTTCCAGGTGCCTGGCCAAATTTTCTGTCTTAAGCTCATTTCCGTCTGTCCTAAGGTGCAATCCCATGTGTCTTGATTATAAATAGATGTAAATGAAGAATCACTTTGGCCTGGTGAGAATTAGAATAGCCTTTTTTTTTCTGCTGGACAATCTGTGTCTGTGTGTAAATGTGTATGTATGCACACACACGTGTGTGCACACACACACACACACACCCTCTCCCCAGGCAAATCCTTGTGATCCCTGCTGTGCATAATGTATCTGCTCCAGGCATGCCTGCGACCCTTAACAATACTCTCTAAAACATACCTTAACAGATGCACCCATTGCCCATGTGAACATGTATTTATGCCTGGGAGTACACAGTCCTCTTACTTGTACCCCCGTATTTTACGCTGTTTGAAGGCAGGCTTCCCTGCCCTGCTTGCAGTGTTCTGCGGCTCTCCCTCGTACCAGCCTTTGCCCTTATACACATTCATAGTTCCTCACAAACTGCACGCTTCAGATGAGCGAACAGTGGTAGTGGTGGCCGTGCTGCAGGATCTCTGCTGTACGAAGGTTGCAGTTCATCCAGGCTCAGCCCACTGCTGGCGCCCTGACCTTCAGGGAGTTGTGAGGTGGGGAAGAGTGCTTGCAGGGGTTTCGTTAGACTTTTTTCTGGGGATGTGTGGAACAAGAAGGATTTTTGTAGCCACTGAAAAGCTGCAGTTCTTCCATGAGTTCTTTGTGGAAAGCCTTGAGGTGACAGGAGCAGAATATTCTGAAAACCAGTTGGCTGTAGTTGTATGTTAGCATGTACTTACTTTATTGAAATAGGCTTTGCTAGAGGGATTTCTAAAAATTGTGAAATTCAAGGACTGAAAATCTGCAAATTCCAAAATCTGAGGTGACTTGAGTGGTGTTAGTGAGATCTCTCCCTACGTCATGACCATCTCTTTAGTGTTGTGCCTCAGTGTGGTTGACAGTTATCTTGGTGTAAATCCAGTACACCTTTCTTTATCTCAGGACTACTGCTTAAATAAACATGTTAGTGTGAATGAGATCAAATGCAGGCCTATGCCACTCCGGAAAGGGATGGAAAACTATGTTGCTTATTGTTCATGGTCATTAAAGACCAGAGGCAGCTTTTTTTCTGGGATCTCTGGCCAAATTCTAACTTAGGTAATTATACTCTGCTTCCCTAATTCCCTCTGAAACATCAAATCAGTTTAGACTGCTTTTTCCCTTTCTAGCCTAAGCAATTAGATAATGTTCCTGTGCCCTGTTAACTAGCTGTGTTCCATCTCAGAGGAAACTGCATTTTATTGCTGATAGAAGCGGCCCCTTCCCCCCACCTGTGTTCTTGTAAAGCCTTTTTGGTATGACAAATGCTATAGAAATGTGAGATAAAGTAACTTCTCACAGCTGGGGTGCCTGACATCTCTACTCTGCTAAAGGCAAGTTGCAGAAAGTGCCAAATTCTTACTTGTTTCGCRACGTGTGCCAGCTACCTTGGACGATTTTGATAAGAGTAACATGCTCTACGGGAGTGCAGATGGGGGGAAGGGCTGTTGCTTGTATTTCAGTGGTGCAAATGCCACTTGGATTAACAGGCTGCAAAAGACACGAGATAAAGACTGTGGAAGTGGAGTGCAGCAGGCATGACATGGGGAATTATGAACTGCAATATGGGGAGGTGGAGGTGTTTAAGACAGGTCTTCCAAATGGCCCACACTGCATATATGTATCCAGTTTTCTGTGCTGCACTTCTCAGCAGAGCAGCTGGTGATGCTAATCCTTTGCCCTTATCAGACTTATGTAGCAAAGAGTAGCAGAGTATCTTCCAGTGAAGCGCACCCTGTCTTAACTCCTCCCCTGTAAACTGAGGAAGAAGAGGGGGCATTTGGCTTGATCCTCTACATTGGGCAGAGAGAAGAAAAGGGGATGGAGACTGCCCCACAGACTCTGTGTTCCTTTTGAGTCTCAAAGGAATCAGTGCAGAGGCGAGTGGTTTCTTGGGACTGAAGAACGAGTGCTATGTGGAGCCTGTTACATTAAGAAAGGTAGTTGTTTAGCTTCTTACCCCTCAGCCCCCGTGGACTCCTTGAATGTCTGTGGCCTTTCTTGTGGTGGTGTCATCAGCTTCCCACCATCACTTGGACCTCTGTGCAGAGAGAGGACAAGTCTCTCACCACCCTACTGTGGTGGTGTATGAAGCCCAACCAAGACTCTTGATAATCGTGCCTGTTATTGTACTACCTGGTGTGAGTTCAGATCCCCTTAGGACTTCAGGTGATTTAAAAAAAAACAAAACAAAAAAACCCAAGCATACTAGAAGACAGATGCATTTCGGTGCTGTTTTTATATTCTTTCATAAGCTCTGTGCCCGTTGGGGACAACTTGGGCTGAATGTCGGGGAAAGCTCTCTGATGTGAAGATCAAAGTAGCTGTGGAACTGCCTCTCCTGACCACTTAGAGCGTCATCAGCCCCATCGCTGTTGGGCAGGCTGTGGGGAAGACTCGCCRATGACCTGGCAGGTACTGTGGGACTCTGTAGTGTGTGTGATTACTTGAGCTGCTTCCGTAGCTCCTCTGACTGTTGCTGTTCGTCCATTTACCCATGAAAAGTGTGTGCATATCTGTACATACATAAGCAGGGTAAAACCAGTATCATTTTTATAGTTTTGGTGTGGGCCAGAAAGAATTGCTACCATGAGAAGCAATGTGAACAAATGCAGTAAATCAGAACAAAGCCTGATCAACAGTTATGAAAAAATCTGCATGATTTGGACATGCTGTTGGTTTTGGAGTCTGCTGGGGAGCTACTGTTGCAGCTTGTTTGTGTGCAAAGGCAGGATGGCCCATGCCTCTACTACCGTGATACAAGGGCATGTGAGGTGGGAACTTGGTCACACGGAGCTTCTAGAGGGCTGTTTTGTTCAATGCGTATRCAGGGGATACTGAGGGGGTATTCAGTCTCTCAGCATCTGCTGTGCTGGGCAGAAAGCTGGTACGCAAGCAGCTAAAGCAATTGCTGGTAGTTTACCTTCTCTGCTGAGAACTGTTCACCAAGAGACTTTCCAAAGGCCTCTGCATTTCTGTTGCACATGGAAGTGACTGCCTTTGCAGTGCAACCACTTCTGCAGCTGTGTTTTCTGGGGTTGTAGTGGGAAGCTGGCCTGGTTTGAACTGGTGTTGGAGAGTGTACATTGCTCTTTGGGGGCTTGTTGTTGCAGATGCTCTCTAATTATACTTTGTGCCTTCTAGCCCAGTTCTTTGATTGTGCTTTCACTCTTTATCCCTCACCTTACCTGAAAAGATGAGCACTGCTCATTCAGCTCTCACCTCTCCACTCAGTCTATCCCTAAGTGAAGCACTAGCCATCCTTTTATGATGGAYACCATGTTCTTCAGCTTGCTTTGCATAGGCTGTGGCCCTGAACGGTTCCTAGAGAGCCATGGGCTCGGTGGCTATCGGCCTGGATGGTATTTGAACTCCAAACCTTGAGATGACAGACTCCTTATCTCAGTCTTTGGAGGCAGCTGTGATCTGGGGCTGGGATGGAAAGAAAATAACTCATTTCTGAATTTTTAAACCACTTGGTCTTTGCTGTTAGCTTTATAGCTTATTAGCTGCTCGAAGGCAGCCGCTAAGTGGTCCTGCTTAGGCTGAAAGCCTATTGTGCTAGGCACTGGATGAACATAGAACAAGGACACTCCTTGAAGTGTTTATGGAAAGAGAAGAGGCACAAGTGGATGCTTTGGAGATTTGGGAGCACAAGCAACCATGAGGTGTTCTGGTCTGCTGTGAGAGACAGTGGTCTCCATCAGTCTTGTAAAGCTGGTATTGCTCATTTTACAGAGCTCCCGAGTGAGTGGCTGTTGCTGTGTAGGGCTGCTAAGCTGCCTGTGCTCTGGGGGACTTGCATCCTGTACTGCCAAATGAGTGAGATTTCTTTGCTCCTCCAGGCTAGTGACTGGAGACCAGGGACTTGGGTGTATGGGAGTGGTGCCCAGTGGGTGGGTTTCCAGCTTTTCTTTGGTGCTGTCCTCACTGGCGTGGAGTCCTTGGGCACACTTGTGCCCAACTGCTCCCTGTCCGTTCGGTTGCACAGGCAGTGGATGCTGTTTAATGGGGGGAGAGGGGGGTTAGACTGCTGCTGCCTTGTTTGGTGTTTTTAATTGCAGTGTGAGTCTGTCTGGGGAACCTAAGAGTTCTAGTTACCCAATATCAACTTTAAGGTTAATGCACATTTATTGCCAAGAGCAAGAAAATGTTTGGCACTATCTTGCAGACTGATGGCATCAGGCTTAATTAATGGAGAGCAGGCTGTGTCCCACACCCACCTCCTCATCCTTCCTACCAGCATCATCTTAGATTTGTTTTTAATTATTTTTATTAAGTGTTGCACAGAACAGTAAAGCTCACATCAGATTACCGAGGATATTAATCCTTTGCGCTTCTCCAACACATTTCATCCAGTGATGGAGGATTGTTTTACGAATATTAATTATGAAGCTTCATAACCCCCCTGTGAGGAAGGTAATAACCACAATAATACTTAGCACTTATACAGTGCTTTGCATCTTCAAAATGTTGTATAAATGATAAGCTTTAAAATACCCTGTGCAGCAAGGTAGTGTGATTATTCAAATGACACAAGGGGAGACAAAGGTATACCAAGAGGAGAATGTGCTTGCCTAAGGTCACAAATCAAGTCAATTACTGACTAGCACTCACTGAAGTTTATTCTCCGTTTCTGAATTTGTCTCCCAAGCTGTCTTTTTTCCTTTTTGTTATAGCTGAGCAATGAAATATGAGAGATGTAGAGGGTGAATGCCATGAACTGAAGAACAGAAGGTCCATCTAACTGAGCTTAAAATACAAAATCCCACATCTCTTTGGTGGAGTCAGGGTAGTTGGGCAGAATAACTTTGTGGTTTGCAAATGGCTGTTCAGATCTCCTTGTTATCAGTGCTAGACGGTGACTGGTGGTTTGGAACATTGCTGCTGCCACAAGTGGATTCCTTATACCTTTAATGAGTAGTTTTCCTGCTATTTCAGTTGGCTCCCTGCCCCTGTCATTGGCAGGCAACAACAGGAAAAGCATGTCTGATAACTGAACTTTTTGTTCACCATGTGTTTTAGGATGTAATCAAATCGGGACAGAAGCTTGAAGGTTTGGTCACTATAATACGTGATTCAGTGGCTCCGTTCTGGGTGCTCAGCAACACATATGCTTGTTGGTCTGTGGAAGAGGAGCAGTCCCTGGCCCACCCATTGCTGAAACAAGGCAGGACTTATTTCTTCCCACCTGATTTCACAAGCTTGTCCAGGCCAGCTCACACCTCTCCAGATGAGGAGTAGCAAATGCATTTTCCCAGATTCAGCTGGTTCTTGGTTGTTCCAGCAACGTGATTTGTAACAGAAGTAAGCTTTTGTCACACTGGGCTTTGGAATACCCCAAGATAAACATGCTGCCCATCTCAATAAATCAAGCTGATGATGCCTCGGTAATTATTGGCATGTCTTTTGGGACAAATGCCAGGAAATAGTTCCATGATCCTTCTCAGCCCATAAACTGGTGGGCTCCCAGGGACCTATGTTTCTCCCAGGCATAACCAAATCTGTAGTCTTTCCCCTGTGCGTGGAGATGGCCAGGTGGAAGCAGCAAGATGAAATCCATATTAATGAAAGGAAAAATACAGCGTGGTTTCTCTCCATAAGAGAGAGGCTGATCTGGGTGATGTAGTAGGTCCCTTTCAGTAACTACAGCCTGCGTTCCTGTGGGAAAAGCTGCTGTGATGGATCTGTTCTTATGGGATACTGGTTACAGCAAAATCAGTATGCTGAAACTCAGTGCAAAACTAACTTTTAGAAAGTAAACCAATTCCTTGTATTCTCTGAATCATGCTGAAATATCTGTCTGATGGGCAGCCTATTGCCCAAGAAACTTGCTGTCTAGGGGATGGCAGTTTGATTTTGCGCACTACAGAGGTTCAAGTAAGCATGTGTTTTGGTAGGCTGTGCCTCTTTCCCTTTTCAAGTGATTTTCTTCTTTTCAGTGGGAAGTCCACTGTCTAATTTTGTGTTAATTTCTGTTTGAGGTTGTTCTGCAGCAAGCTGAGTTGGCTTAGGACTTAAAGCAGGCTGCTTTAGGATTTTGTTTTTCTTGGGAATTTGCTTTCCTTCTGTCCTCCTTCAGAGACCAAGGAACTGTCTTGTTCTCCATGGGATGGACTGCTCTGTATCTTTCCACAAACTGCCAAAGGCCCAAGAGTGTTTTAAATAAAACCATATTTCTTAGTAAAATCAAGAGAACATCAAATGAACCTGAGGATAACTGATTTTAAAATATGCTGAGCTCTTAGCTTGCCCCTGGCCTTGCCAAAGTAGGCCAAAGCCTTTTCACTTGCAGAAGAGAGAGTCTGAGAATAAAAGTCTTTAAAGAGCTTGCCTCTTCAGACATGCTTCCTCTTAAAGGCTAGCGCCTGTCAGCATTTCGGTCTCTTAGGGCTTCGTTTCCTTAGTGTCAAAGATCATCTTACTTTCTTTGCAAACCTGTCAGCTAGACCCTGACTACTTTAATGTGGCCACATTAATCCAGAATTCCCTGTTGTGCAAGCATCTCAACAATAATGTTTGCACAAGTGCATGATCTCAGGCAGAGAATTAATCTCTGTCCCCGTCCCCTGGGCAGTCAGCCAGTTGAGAAATTGTTTTAAACACTGTCTCATATGCATTAGTACTTTCCCAGTTTCCTCTACAAGTGTCTGATGTTTCAAATGATCTTTCGACTCTGCACAGATGCTGAGTAACAAATTCATAACCTCGCTTTGTGGAACTTTTGCTACGAAGTTCACTGCTATCAGTCTCTCACCAGGGAACAGCCATGCCAGCATCGGCCTGCCTCACTTCTCCTTGTCTGTCTTTCAGTTATAAAGTAATTAGATTTTCCTGCAAAACTCTTTACTAGTCCATTTTCCTTCTTTCCTCTTTTTTTCTTCTTCCTAAATAAAAAAATTGTTTGCGTTGATGCGACCGTTTTTCAGAATAAACTCTGGCAGCCTCTCCATGATGTAGCAATGCCAGAACTACTTTCATTTTGCAGGGGCTGGGGAATACTCCTGAGACCAATAGCTGACTCTTTGGTTGAGGAGGGCTCTTTGTAACAGTGTGTGGCCCAAAGCCCTTCTCCCCATTTTCAGGACCAGTCTTGCAGTTAGTTAATCACATATACACCCAAGCAGTGGCCCTAGTTGTACTGAGAATAGCTGCAGTGGAAGGGTGGCTACAGAAGGCCAAAGCCGGTGAGTAGGTGATGAGGAGACTGAAAACAGACCTGTGTGTCATCATTTCTGAAAACTTCTAGAGATGCTACTTGTCTACTGGGAATTTACTCCCTGCATCTGCTCCTAAGGCTACTGAGCAACAAACAGTGGGATACTGGGCTGAAGAGTGCCTGCCTAGGAGAAGCAGTGTGGCCAGATGTGCTGCACAGCTGGAGAGGAGTGGATGGAAAAATCTATTAAAGGGAAACAATGCAAACTGTTACAGTGTCAAGGATATTTCACTGCGTGAACAGTGTATGGCAGATGGGGCGAGATGGAGAATGCTCCCTGTGAGCAGAGAGCTGTACGGGGTGAGGGGGGCTCCGTCCATGCTGTGTCATAGAGACTGGCAAGGGGTGCCCGAGTCTGAGTGGGTTGTGAAAGACCCTGCTCTAGCGTTTGTGTGCAGGGGAGCGAGGGGAGTAAAATAGGAGTTCCTGCATCAGGATTTCCTGCCCCTGCCACACGCTTAAAATCAGTCATAAAAGTATAATGGCCTGACTCCGACATGTGCACCACTGCCCTCTCCTGTGTGCATGGGGGGATGCTGGAGGTGAACAAGGATGGTTGATAAACACATCTGTCACTTCTGTCTGGGGCAGAGGGACCAGTGCTCTGCCTCCATCTGTGATCCTGAAGCCCCTGGGTGTCCATTGCATGTGGGGACACCCATTGCATGTGGGGACACCCATTGCCAGGAATTCCTGCCTGGCAGCTTTTAAGCAGTGACTTGCTGCTTTGTGGAGGTGCAAGTGGCAGCTCTGCTGTTAAGGATGAGCTTAACTTTGCTTGTAAACCAGGGATTCGATCTCCTTGTTATGTGTGAAAAATGCAGCTTCCCTCCACAGAACTACAGTGCTTATTCTTTGCTCAAAGAATGAATTTGCAGAGAATTTACAAGTCAATCCATTAATTGGCTTGAATTAAGATTAATTTTTTAAAGTGTCTTCAGTAAGGAATTTAGCATTTGTCAGTCTTTTTTCTTTGTCTGGAATTAACTTTAATTAATAGCACAGGCTCTTCAAACATGGCATGTAATTAAAATTCATTGAAATCTTATGTCTAGGCTAAATTTGAAGAAAATAGGTTGTAATTAAACAAAGTTATTAACAGTTACTATATCTAATTATTGTGACTACATGGTTCTACTTAGGGTCAGGTGGGAGATCATTATCCCAAACTCAAACACATCCAGGAGTTACAATGAGAACTAATTAAGATGGGAGATATGCACAGTTAAAACACCCCAAATAATGCCAAGTCTCTGCAGTTATGATGCCATACAGCAGCAATGTTATGACTAAGATGTATTACCTCCTGTGGCTCCAGATTAGATGATATTGGGATGTTTAAGGATATTATGTATGTTCCCTGTCCTTCTCAATCTTTGGCATAATGACCAGGCGAGGACTAAGTATGTGTTCCCTTACCCCGCTATGTCTGGAGTTCTTTTTTTCAGTGTAAGCTTAACTGTGTTTCCATAGTTATTCTTGCCCCAGGGAATAATTGCAAGATTCCTCTGTCATTTGTAACTCTTAAATTAGTTACATGTACTTGTCCCTTTTAACTCTATTTACACCTGGTTGCATGTCTTGCAATGAGATAGGGATGCAGAGGCATTCTGCTATCTGCATTGTGTTATCCTGAATGCCAGCTCCCAACATCGGTATTTCTTGCAGGTAAAGACTTTTCCTCTGCCCCTCCTTTCCTTGCCCTCTATCTTTATTAGCAGAAGAGCGAGAAAACAAAGAACTGACAAAGATGAGTACACTCTCTAAATCAAAGCCCCTGGAAATGCTTTTGTCGGTTAGTTACCTTCCTAGCAAGAGTGGGAGTTTTATACAAAATTTCCCTTGAACTGTTCCTTCCCCTGCCTAGAAAAATGCCAAAGAACTTGGACAAGAGCATTTTAAATGGCATCTATCTAGCACTCCTTTGTTGACTATTTTGCTACAGCTAATTAAAAGAGAAAAGCCTTTTAATATTTAAGCACCATTAACTCAGCTGAATTATTAAATGTCAATTTGCATTATGTGCATAAAAGGATCAATAAACAAAGAGAATAAAACAATGGAGACGGCTGGGGTTAGGGAGATGTCAGCTCCTCTTATCGGAACCAGAGGGAATCGCTCGCCTGGCTGCCGGGTTGCGGTTATTAATTATTGGTACTCAAGAGGGAAAGAACCGGGGACTTTTTAGGACTCTTCACACCAAAGGCATTGCAGGGAGGTAAGGGATGCTGTCAAGATAAAACACTATTTGGCTTGATTTCCAGGGGTGTTGCACAGCCCCAGTTGCCTCAGCTTTGCTGACAATTCGCAGGCATTTCCTTGCTGTGCTCTCTCTTCCTTTGGGGTGGAGTTGAGCTGTCATAGTTGTTTTTTCCTCTCTAGGCCATTTAGTTTGCTGCCATTAGTCTTTGTGCTTGAGTTGCCTGTGCTGGAGAAAAACAAGATGAGAGAAAATCCAGTGGAAATCAGTTTTCCTTTAATAAACCCTTCTGACCTGCACAAGAAGTTTCCTTCCTCTACTCCCTGTGAGCATGAATTTAGTGCTGTATTAAGCAGCCTTGGAGGCCAAAGGAGGGCCTTTGCATTTTAAGGCACTAGACTAGAATTTGGAGGTAAGGGATCAATCCCTGGCTGTGCTTCAGCCTTCCAGTCTGACTATGGATGTGCCATTTTGTTTCTTTGGCTTTCCCAGCTGGCAGTGTGCAATAGCAGCATTTCCCCACATAATAGTGCTGCTTGGGGATAAAAGCATCAGTGTTTTGTGAGGGGCTCTACAGGAAACAATATGAGCACAAAGGTGCTCATATTTCCACAGAGGTGCTATATCACGAGCAGCACCACCGTCTGTAATCTTGCTCTTGCAGGGAGCAGATAAGCACCCCTCAGAGGGATGCCAAGTCCCCACTGTCCCCTCGGTCCTTGGCATCCCTGCCGGGGTTGTCAGTGAGTGGTTGTGCTGGGATGTGTGCTGTGGTTGCCTGTCCCCCATTAAGCAGTCTGAGCCTGAGATCCGACCTCGTATAGCCACTATACTCTCATCTGCGAGGAAGGAGCCTGCTTGCTGGTGACCTGGGGTGCCTTTGGGCCTGGGTATCACTGTGCTTAGAGCTTTGAATAGAGAGAGAAGTGCACTTTCCCTGCTGCCTACCACTTTTCAGTAGCAATATTAGATTTTAGATAATGAATTAAAGGTAACATTTGTGTTTGCAGTTCTTTCTGACTGTGGCAAGAACAAAATGGAGATTTTCATCATTCAGTGTTTTAGTATCTTTCCTGCTGCTCTTCTCACCCTCTCATTCCCACAGCAATCTCCCCTCCCTCCATTTCATGATTTAAAATAGCCTTTCACTTTCTGCAGAGGTTAGGTATAGCAACAGGTAAACACGGTCATTTGTTGAATCTTTCTTCCCTTGCATGGAGGAAATGTTTGCTCTGCCATCAGGGTGTGATTGCCCACACGTCCCTAAACTGGCTTTGAACTATCTAGACTGGGCCCTGGAAGCAGCAGAGCTGTGACAGGTGAGAATTTAGCATAGGTTAAGTGCCTGAGTATTTACCCAATTTCTCAGGTGGGTGTTGTGGTCTGCACTGAGCTCTGCCTCTGCAGAAGCTCTCCTTACAAAGATGGAGCTGGTTCRGCCGTGCAAACAGCGAAGTCTGCAGAAGAGCTGGGGCACTAGCTGGTCAAAGCCCAAAGTGCCTTGCTTCCCTTACGCCCCTGCCAGGTGCGCACCCTCTGGGGCAGCAATACTGAACATGCAATGCTCCCTTTGGTCCTCCATATAGAAAAGTCCTCTCCTTGCGCAGCTCTTTCACTCCTCCTAACGTTCGCCAGACCCCAGTTTCCACCTAATCACTGAGTCCAGACCTCAAGGTTTAGCTTATTGACCAGCATCAGCTGGCTTTTCCTGGAACTATTCCTTCCCAGTCTGAGTTAGTCTGCCCTGATTTGTCCCTGGTTTGTCCTTTGTTCTCCTCCTTGTCTTTTTTTTTAAATTTTTTTTAATACTCTTGATGCTTGAATCTCTCTTTGTCTTCCTGTGATTCCAGAAATGGCTTTAGCACATGGGTGAGATGTGAGTGAAGTTCTCATTTGGTCCTTAGCAAAGTCTGGAGCATTCTCTGCGCGTCCTGCCAGCTGGGCAACCACGTTCAAAACCACTCTGTCTGCCTTTCCCTCTTTTAGTGATTCAGGAGCTGCAGCTGTTGCCTGATGTTTTTTTCCCTTTTGATATGAAAAGGAGCCTGTAGTTATCCATTGACTGGAGTTCAGGCACCTTTGCTGCTAATCTAGTTGACAGATGATTAGCAAATTGACATTCTTTTCTTCCTTTTGAAGGGATGAAGAGTCTGTGTTGTGCTCTCCTTTCATCTCCTGTGTTAAATGGTCCAGCAATAAAACAACAGCTGAGTTTCAAAGTGTGCAGTCTGTGTGCTCAGGCCGCTTTGTTGAAAAGTCACTGCTGTACCAAAGTGGCTTAAAATAGAAAAAGGGAAAGGAAATGGAACAAGCAGTGCCAACAGTGACTTTGAGAATGAGCTGATCTTGAATTCAGGGAAGAGAGGAGAGAGGCAAAACCCTTGGGACTGCTTGAGCAAAGCGCATTTGCTTGCAAAGGCTGTTAGGTCCTGGGGATGTTGTCTGTTGAACTCTGCTGCGTGCACTGGCAAGTGCATCACGCAGCACCTCTGCGGGGTGAAGGGTAGTTTTCCTGGCTGAGTCTGGACCTGCAGCTTCAGTCAGTCATCCACGCTGGGAGGGAGGAGTGAGAAAGGCAAAGAAGAAAGTGCGAGATGTCTGAAGAGCAGGTGACTTATGCCTCGGTCTGAATCAGCTCTTACAGGTTGGCCCTGGTGCCCAGATGGCTGCTCGGGGCCGCCTGGAGACCAGAGGCAATGGCAGCCCAGGCTCTAGTATGGTGCATGCAGGAGGGCAGTGGCTGGGGTGTTGTGTGTGTGTGTGTGTGTAACCTGCTCCAGATTTGCTTTTTGGAGCTTTTTGATGCCTGTCATTCTCGTATCTGTCTCTCACCACCCTCCCTGTGAAGGGGTTGCATCATTGCCATGGTAGAGATGGGATCTCAGGCTCGAAAAATGAATTGGGTAGACTGTGAACCAAATACAGGTTTTTCCAATTTCCACTCCAGAAGATAGTTTCTCTCTCCTTTTCTGCATTTTAATGATATTAGCAACCTCTAAGTACAGGAGTCTCATAAACTTTCCAGATTATGGTGGTAATAACATTGTACAATACATTGCTCTGGGAATAAAGTTATTTTATCCTTTCCACTTTCCTTCTGTTTTAATGTGTAAATATATCATGTGACAATATAGTTTGAAATCTCAGTGTAGACACAAGGACGTTACAAGCCAGCCTTTTCCAGAGGACAGGCCTAATGCTGCGTATTCAGAGGCTGATTTTTTTCCCCTTGGAAAGCAGTTGGCTCCAGATATACGGTTGGCCCAGTTGCTCTGGAGCAGAGCAATTTGTGTTGGGAGCCTTCCCTAAGCTGATCTCCCACCTGGAAGTGGAATGGAGGTGATGGTGCATCTGTCCCTTAAAATGTTGGTGGAGAAAAAGGTGGGGAACAACCTGGCCTGTCCCCTCTTCCCCCTAGAGGTCGAGGTCTTTTTTGGGGTGTGTCTGGGGGTTTGCTGACCCAAAGGGTCAGGCTGAGAGGGATCCTGCTTCAGCAAAACTTAGCAGGGCAGGTTGTATCCTTGCAAGGCTCATTCTCAGTGGACCCCTGCTGAGAACAGCCAGGATTACTGCTTCCATTTCAGCCACTTGGCCTCATGCTCCAACCTTTCTTGTCCTTCCTGAGAGACTTCTGTGAAACTCTGTTTACTCTGACAAGCTTGGTCCTGCCGTTCTGTTGTGCTGGCAACGCGCAAGCTAGTGCTGTGATTGCAAGAGAGATGCTACAGCTTGATGAGTAGTGGGGATTCATTTACAGTGGTGTCTGCTTTCTATGAATACAGCTGAGGGTCCTACTGAAGGTAACAAAAGCAAGTTATAAAGACATCTGTGAATGACACTAGATATATATAGCCTTGCATTTTAAGCTTCAAGGCAGCCCAGTGGATCCAGGGAGAATTTGGGAGGGGAGGGCATAATGACATAAGACAAAATTATGACAGAGGGCTTATCCTTAGGGTTGTAGTTTTGCTGTAGACTAGTGCCATATAATGCTTCATACTGCAGAACAAGGGTTAGTTTGAAATATATTTCTACCAAACCCAGAGAGGAAACAATGATGATGAATTATTTTGGCACTGGAATGGTAGCAGAAAACCTTCAACTCTTGTAGCACTGAACTTCATGCTTTTGCTGTGGAACTTCCTCATATAGAAATGCCTCTAAGCAGGTGGCAGGAAAGGGTTAAACAAGATAGGAGAACATATGGGTGTGGGATGGCTAAAGGGAAAAAAGTAYGCAGGCTGAAAGACTTAAGGCTAGAGAGATTGTATACCATGCAGGGTACAGCAGAGCAACTTAGGGAAATATTTAACTGGGAGCAAGAGCAGCAGATAAAAATTCTGATTCTCCATGGGGTAGCTGGAAATTAGCTTTTGCAGCAAAGTCCTGTTTGCAAAGGGAGAATAGAGGCACCAGCCAGCAAACACAGCCCAGAGAAGTTGAAGAGAGTTAATAGGAGCTTTGCTGCAGCAGGGCCCAGGACCCCACTGAAATACAGACAGCACAGGTTGAGGGGAGGATGTGGTACAAGATGGAAAGGAATGGAGTCTCTCTTTTAATCGGAGCAGGGATTTTTTGGCACAATGAACTGGGCCACAGTACTGTGAGGGATGCTCTGTGCAGTGTGTGTAGGGTAGAGGTGTGATGGCAGGTCTGCTGAGAACAGATCCAAGGGCTGAGACAGCACAATGAGGGACTACCATCTGGATTAAGGGATATTGGCAAAGGTTATACAGGCATATGACTTGCTCCTCTGCCCTGTTTGTTTGATGACCTTTCATGTTGATTTCTCTTGATAAGTCACTATTTCACTTAATTTAAAATGTATAAATATACTGTATATTATGTACACACACACACATTCCTACATATGTGCATACACACTCCTACATATATGCACATATATAAGTGCACACACATATGCTTGCACATATATAGGTTTCTGCTTGCTGCTTTCTTCTTGTGTGTTCAACAAGAATCTGCTGCCCTCCAGGCAGGGGAAGGTCTCTCATCTGCTCAGCTGTCTCAGTGAAGCTTAGACTGTCAGTTTCAGTATTTCATGGTGATCAAGCGATGGCAGGCATGTTCCTAGGAGCCCTGCAGATGGTGAAGGCAGGGGAGGCTGAGGATTTCCTCTGTTTGTGCCATCATATTGTTCCAATAAACACACTGTTTCTGTTAGTCAACAGTTTGGATAGTAATAAGCCTACAGTGATTTTGCCAATGAAGTGCCGCCAAGCTGGAAGGACAGAAGGGGTGTGGAAAGAAGGAGGAAGTAGCTTCCTGCATGCCCAGTGCTCTTGCCCCGGTGCTGGGCGGCTGTCACAGGCGGGGGAGCCCCAGCAGCAAAAGCAGCTTGCTGCCGTTCAGACCTGTGGCCGCTCTGCGTCACTGCTGCACGGTCAGTGCATTGGAGCGACACCAGTTTACACAGGCCCTCAAGGGCAGATCTCCTCCACTACTCAAGCCAAACTCGCCCTGGGTCTGTGCTGCTGGTGGATTAGACCAGTGTAAATCTGAGCACTTCTGTTTCCCAGGTGACTGTGTTTAGAGCATTTTTGTCATCCCTGTGGCTTAAAAAAAAAAAAAAGTCCTTGAAGCTCAGCTAACCTTTGGGGAAAAAGTGGGTGCTTGGTTCAGCTTTAACAAGTTGTGCAAAACCTGTGCTTGGTTCAGAAGGCTTACTAAGGCTCTTTGCTTTAAACCCTTTGATCATCTCCTCTGTGGCTTGTTGATTTGCATTGTATTTCACTAATGGGAACTAGAGCTGTGACACTAGAGTCACCTGGAAGCCTTGTAGCAGCAAGATGGGGAAGTATATTCCAGGGGACTCTCACTGAGGTGCCAATTCTTAGATGCATTTGTGGGTTTCTCTGTTCCTTGAAGTGCGACCAGAGTTTTCCCCTTGAACAAGCACAGGTGTCCCACTGGGCTGCCCCATCACCTTCAATATATCACAGCTGCTCTGGTGATCACATGAATGCTTTTGCAGTAAGGAGCCAAGGGCTGTTCATGCAGGCCTCCAGAGCTGAGGCTTTTTTCTCCTTATGAAATCCTGTTCTTCGAGAGATTGTCTTTCCCTGTTGTTGGTCAGGGCTACAGTGGAACATAGCTGTTGTTTCAGGACAGGAAGCTTTTCAGCTTTTCTCTGGGAATTATTTTTCCATATATTTTTCCACTGCACTGGTCTCTGCTCATTTTTCTGGCTAGAGTGGCAGTAACAGGGCTCTGCTTTGAGTCCTGCCAGGAGCAAAGAGCCGCAGAGAATACGGTTTCCCTGCTGCTTCAGAGGCTGTTCCCTCTGGGTCAGGACTGAGATATGTTGCTTTGTAATTTGGGGAAGAATTGTATTTCCTGCCGAGTGTGCTATGCCTGTTCTAGGGAAGCATGCTAAGAGCCATACAAAGCTTCAAGGCCCTTTCTGACATTGCTCAGTAGTTATCCTGGCCCCCTGCAATGTAAATCATAGTCATCAGATTTGCTTAGACAGGCACAGAGCAGCTGTGATTTCACCAAGTTCTTGCTTTAACCATTTGCTTATACTCTATCCCTGGAAGGGATGAGAGCAGGGGAGTCTTCGGTTCCCAGCCTGTACAGGATAGTCTCACAGTAAAGCTTCATATGTTGCTCTTCAGTCCCTAGAGCTGCTAATCCCAATAAGACTAAAGGTTTTAAAACAGCAGTTGATACCAGCCGCTCAGCAGATGGGGAGAATTGCTCAGATTTCCATCCCGTGACACCTTTGGGTCTCTCACACCTGGCGCTGCTGGTTTTTCCTGCCTCTGGCTCAGGAGGCTGCTCTTCCACCCTGCCGTGAGAGCAGCCACCCCGGTCAGTGGGCGACAGGGGCTGCGGTGCTGCTTGTTTCCCTCTTTACCTCTTCTTGCCTTTCCACAGCTCCTGCTCAGGCCCAAATCATCCATGCTGGGCAAGCGTGCGTGGTGAAGGAGGACAACATCAGTGAACGTGTTTACACAATTCGGGAAGGGGACACACTGGTCCTGCAGTGTCTGGTCACGGGACATCCCCGGCCACAGGTAAGCTTTCAGTCTCACCTGTCACCCATGCTCCCCATGGCATGTCTCTGCTCTCCCCACATAGAGGAGAATCGCAGGCAGCAGGGTTGCCCAGCATGTTGGAGTTGGCTTCCTCTTTTTCATTCTTTCTGGGCTTCTTAACAGGTTCTGCAGCACAGAAGCTGGGTTTCTTGCCCTTTAGTGGCTGCAGCGTAAGAAGAGACTAGAAGTCCTTTACAATACAGTGGGTAGGGATGCCCTACAGCACATGCACTAACAATTTAAACTACAAAGTAACAAGCTTTGCTTTTGTGGATTATGGTCTCAGGAACCTACCTAGAGATTCTTGTGGTCTTCAGTATGTGGAGTCCTAAAAAGGCCGGAAGCCAAGGCTGAACCCACTGTACAAACCACTCTCAAACCATATCTCTCTCTACAAAGCAGGCACAGCCTGAACAGGGATAGAGCAGTCTTTCCCCACAGGCTGGCCATAGGAGTTGGTCCTTCATGATCCATCTGTCTCTTAGTTTCTCTAGATGTGAAGGCAGTGGGAACCTGCTTGGGGGAATTTGAAAAGTTGTTTGTAGTGCACTTGACTGAGCTGTGCACAGAGTCCCTTGGTCACTGCTTTTTGCCACTGACCAGAGGCAGATTCAAACTTGCAGTGCTGGATATGTCCACTCTGTGGTCAGAGTCACAACTCACTGGAGTGGTATGGAGCTGAGCATGGCTACCTGCTGTAGCCCTTCCCCAGGGTCTCCAGCAGGTTGCATAGCCTCAGGCATGTGCAGTCAGCTCCCCACCCTTCAGATACTTAAGCAGCCTGGTTCAATGCTAGTGTGTATACGTCTATAGAGATACTGGAACAGAACATGTGTCAGCCTGCTCTGGGACAGAGTGTGGTAGGAGCAGTGGCTGGCACATACTGTAAGGTTGGATGTGCCAGAATACACCCAAGGGAGCCAGCCACACTATGTGTGCCTTCTTGGCCCCCTTCCCCAACCCTGCCAGTCAAAGACATTTGTGGTGAGAAGCCATACATCTGCCTATGCCAATCATCCCCTCCATGGACTTGCTTATGAGGAGATACTTGGCTGAAAAGAGGTGACAAAGGAGAGGGAGAGAGACTCAGCCAGCAGAACTGGAAATGGATTATTCATCAAAGCATACCCTAGAAACAGTAAAAAGAAAATGTTCTGAGCCAGGCTAGCCAAAATGATCAGCCTAGGCCTGTGACAGTGATGGGCAGAGGATGGCTGTCTATGGCACAAACAAGAAAGACTGCAGGGCTGGTCCTTCCTGTGGAAGTTGAGAGTGTGGGAAGATTCAGGCAGGTCATGGGGTTTCGAGCCTGGAGCAGAAGAAAAGATTGCTGGAGCAGAGCCTGATGGAGACAGCATGCTAGTGAGTGACACTGTGGTTTGTCACTGCCCAGACACTCATGGGGACACCAGAGTGTAGAACCACACGTGACCATGGAGGCTGGAGCCAGCTCACATAAAACATAGCATGTGTCCTATCTCTGCTCTCCTTCCTCATGGACAAATTTCTCCCCTAACTAAACTTTTCTCCTAACCTTTTTTAAATCTTTTCTTTTCCCTTCTATCAGACAGTCATTAAAGCTTGAAAATGTGGCCAAAATACTTAAATGAGATTGAAATTGATAAGATTAAAGAGCTGACTGTCCCTCCTGTTCACAAGGACACTTCAATCTGAGATACTTGGGGCCTTCATACAATTTTGTAATAAGCCTACAAAGGCTAAATAAATCCATGGTCATTAGCTGAGAAAATCTGCTCAGTCTGGTGCTCTGGGAATGGGATGTAGACACACCTGCTTCTTTTAGAGCATCAGCATCAATCAGGTGATGACAATGAACTTTAGGTGAAGGCTAGGGTGGGGTCAGGGTATCTGCTGCTTCTCATCTGTGGCCAATGTTGAATGAAAGTCCTTCTCCTTTCTGTTGGCTGATGTTGCTGGATCTCAGTCCCAGAAGCTAGACAGCACTGCCATGGGAGACAACCAGAATCACCAGCCCTGAGAAAGGAGGTTGTTGACTTAGGAGACCACTGGGCTGAGAAAAGCCATCTCTCTCTTTCATTGTCTGGGCTGCAGAAAATGACAGAGAAGCCTGTACCGCTACTGCTCAGGCTGTATCTCCTTACAAACATGAGAATAACGGTTCAATGTTTAAGCATGCTGTCCTCTTGCCACCATTCACCGTAAAATACTATATGACTATGTTGGCCCAACAAGCCAGGATCTAAAGACTAAAACATGTGACATAAAGACAAAAAATGCAAAATAGTCCAAAATCTGAAGGGATTTTTTCTTTTCTTTTTCTGTATCTTTAAGAAAAAAAAACAAAGTAAAAGCTTGTGCACTGCAAAAGGATGACTTGCAAAAATAACACACAAAGGGATTCCTTGAGGGAAGGGGCAAGAGCAATAGCAACTGCAGTTGCACCTCTTACTTGGAGAGGCAAACAGCTGAAGTAGCCTTATTATCCAGAGAGAGGCAAAAGGGCACTGTGTGAAGTGCAGTAAAAGCTCTGTAGCTGTGAGCTGGTGTCTGTTGTAGATTCAGGCTTATCGACCATACGGGCTACCAAAGCTTATTGCTGAAACTCCTGTGCTGTGCAGGTGGTGGTTTTAAACTAAGTTGCTGGGTTTACAGGACCAGAGCAGGAGTGGCAAATATGCAGTGTGGGTCTGTTTGAATTAGGGGATTATAGTGGACACTAGGATGTGGGGGTTGGTGATGGGTGAGAATTGACAGCTGGTGTATCGAGACATATGGAGATCGGCAGTTGAACTTGGGTAAGGTCTGGCAGTAATGGGCTTTAGGGTCCATTTGTGTGAATTCTGGGGAGGAAGGGAAAAGGAGAAAAGGGAGTGCTGCTATCCTCTGTGATCTCCGGTTTGTATTGCTGATAGCTTGCATTTCTCTCATTCTCTTCCTGCAGGTGAGGTGGACCAAAACCGCTGGCAGTGCCTCGGACAAATTCCAAGAGACGTCGGTGCTTAACGAGACCCTTCGGATTGAGAAGATCCAAAGGCTGCAGGGGGGCCGCTATTACTGTAAAGCAGAAAATGGGGTTGGGGTCCCTGCCATCAAGTCCATTCGAGTAGATGTGCAGTGTAAGTCATTTAGTGGCAACCCAGACCTTCCCACAGTTCTACTGTGTGTCTCTGCCTTGCTGCGGGGCTGGCAGGGAGCTGCATTGCCCTAGCACCATACGTACCCAATTCAGGAGCAAAGGGACCAGTGAGATGTCTCCAAGGTCCATCTCCCCAAGGGGGTTAGGTCTGCCTAAAGAAAAAGATGTCTTTGCCTGTCCGTGTAAACCATGCTTATCTATATACCATTATCCCTGTCACTGCTAGGGGGGTTCCTAGCACTTGTCTGGGGTGTAGTGTTGTAGATGGCTTTTGCTTTCTTTATCTCCAGTTTGAAAGTGGCTTGCTCTGCTCTTTGAAATCAGCAGCACCTCGAATGCCTAAAGCGCCCCTGAAACCAATGTCCTGCTCCCAGTAATGCCACCTCTGCAGGATGGTGGAAATGGAGTAAAAGATTCTGGGATGCACCTAAGGAGGCTGAGTTGTGCATAAGTAAACATGAAGGAAGCTCTGAGGACCTCTCAGTTTTAGTASTGACCCAATGTTTCTCTGGCTGGTTGTGCTGCCTCTCTCTTGTGCCCTGGAGATGCCCTTAGTGACTCTTCATCTTGCCATGGATCCCATGTTTTAAAGGTTTCTCATGCTGTGTTAATGTTTATTCTTGGGCTGCTGTGGCCAAAAGGGAGGAAAATTAAATTTGTCCAGTACCCTTTGCATAGGAGGAATCAAAGATCTAATGTCTAGGCCACTTTTGAGGAGACATGGGGAAGATTACCAGTCTGCTCATTGTCTGTGGCTATCAGCTGCTGCAGTTTCCTACAACCCTGGTAGCACCAAATACACCTGCTCACTGTACTGCAAGGGCCTTGCCATCAAGAGGTTGATGATAAAAAGATGTGAAGTATAAAGAAGCTGGAACTCTCCTTTCACCCCCACCCCATTCCCCAAAATCCTTCTAGCAAGCCTGTCTTCTGTGCTGAAGTGCTCTGTGGTTATCTCTCAGCAGAGCAACCTCCAGGTTTCACAGCCCAGGTACCTGTCTGGAGTCTGGGCAGAGTTTTGCTGGCAGCAACTGCTGCCTGACTAGGTTCCTCTTGGGCCCACTGTCTAGCCCTGAGATGTGAGATAGTGCATTCAGGCAAACTGCTGCCTTCAGTTTAGATTTGGTACCCTCCCAAAGTACCCCATAGACTTGAACATCCTCAGGCTTTGGTAGACTCATGATCCACAGTTGCTTTATGTGGATTGGAGAGGCTCCTGTTTTAAGCCAGCTTTGCCTGCTGCTCTCTGTGTTGGTTTTAGCATCTCTTTTCCTTCCTTGCCCTACCTGCCTTCCTCCTTGCCCCCTACCCTCTTGCCCCACCCTGTGTTGGAGGCAGTGTAGTGTGAACACAATCCTACAGTCCAGGAACACAGATTGCTTCAACTGCAGCTCATGACACATTGGATAGGATGAACATTTCTTCATGGACATCGAGTAGGTCTGTTCTGAGGAGTCCTGACACCCACCTGGATTTGCTTGGCTCCTCTGCCCCTTCCTCCTCTTGCCTGTGGTGGAAGCATTTGATTGCTCTCCATTGCAAAAGGAACTTGCTTTTCTTAGTCCTCAGTATGACATTTTGCCAGGGCCTGTGTCTCTAGGAGCAAGTCTTTGGCCTCAATCTCTCTTTATGTGTTGTGGGCAATCCCTTTACTTCTGGGATGTGGACTGGAGCTAGAGTGATGTAGCGTCCCATGGTGCCTTGTGCAGCTCTGACCTGTAGAACTATGGGGTGGCCAAGGACTTTCTCATACTAACATCTACTCTGCAGATGGACTTGGTAACGCACCTCTGTTCTGCTCGCTTGGTTTTTGGGGAGGAAAGTCTATTTTCTGCTAGTATTTGCTGTAGGTACAAGGAAACACATAGGAAAAGCCACAGTTTTTGTTGAACACTCACCCAGGCAACCTTCAGCCGAATGAACCAGAATTTGAAAACAAATCCCTTCTTTCCCTGCACCCCGATTCGTAGTTAGAGGTAAGTAATCACTCTCATGTGAACCTTGGTGTTCTTGCCAACCAGTGCTAGTGCTCACTCATACTTTCAGTATTAGGTGGYAAGCTTGTATGGAGAGCACCATTTGGTGCAAAGAGGATATTAAACTGGAAGCACTAACCTGTGTAGCAAGATACTCCCTTGCCCCTAGTGTGCATCAAGTGAGGCTTTTAAGCACTGGTTAGACACTGGCAGAGAGGCAGCTGCTGCTTGGAGTATTTCCATGTGGGAGGGAGGAAAGTAAAGAGAAAGAAAGAATGGATGTTTACAAGCTTATATTGTGCATGAAACATCCCATGTGATCATCTCCATGAGCAGCCTTGGGCCAAATTTATCATTTGTGCAGCTCACTGACATCAGTGTTGTTCCTTCTACATCAAGGACATGTATATCATCGTAGGTCTTATTTTAGCTTTTCTCAGGAGGGTTAGGCTTAGGGCTCACTGGTATTAAAAAAGACTGAAAGATTTGATGGAGGAAGGGTTTAGCAACCAAAAGGAAGATATTGCTCCCCTTTTGGGGAGTAGCTGGGAGTGAGGAGACCTGGATGGGAGGCCTCTTCTTTGAGGGGCAGGGGAAATGTTTTGCTCTACATCCTACTGAGAAAGGGGAACTCGGTGAGGTGGTAACTGCAGTTACTCATGTAAGGATGAGCAAATAAAGGGGCAGTAAGAATAAGGAAGCGGGGAAGAGGAGAGGCTGTGCCCAAGGTCCTGGTCCAAGAGAGTTTGATTTAAAATTCCATCACCTTATGGCTGAGTGCAGACAGCACTGTATGGAGAGGGGCCTTTTTTCTCTACCCACAAATGTTTTTCTTCCATGTTGTTTTTTTCTGCCTTGTCGATGTTCAGCTAACAGCTCTACTCATATTGCTGAGCTGTGGTGTGGTCAAGTCAACAAATCTCAGGTCCCATTACAAGTGCTGTCTTCCAAGCATACAACTCGTTAAAATATGCAAATCCACCAGTCCACGCTTGTGATTCAGCAGGGAACATGCGTTATTTGGATGACATGTTAACAGAAACTCATCCTTACCCTCCTGCTTCCTCCATTCTTCCTGGAAACCAGATTCCAAGCTTGCAAATCTCTTAAAAAAAAAAAAAATCTCTAATTTTCAATATCTTGAAAATTAAGTGGCACAAGACAGCGGGAGATGATGGGCATATGTTCTCTCTGGCAACATGTGCAGAGGACAGTGCTGGCAGCACGAGGGCAGGCTGGATGTCTGTGCTTCATGTTTTCTTGCAGTTGAAGATGGGGTTGCAAGGTTGCTGAATATGCAGAATTGCTCCATTGAGCTCAACAGGCGCCTTACAAGATATGCTTTAGGGCATGAGGACAGATTGCTGTTTTAATGGGCCATTTGGCCCAGTCTTGTCAAATGGGATCTTTATGTTTAACCCCAATCAATCAGCGTGATTCTGGGAGGAGAAAGACTCATGTCCTCTGAGGTTTTCCTCATGCTTCCTTGACTTTCCAACACTCGTGTCTGGTGTAAAGAGAAAGCTCCCTTTTTATAGAAAGGCAGCCCTTGGGGAGCAGTGTGCCCTGGGCTCAGACTGCTGGGTGTATGCAGAAAGCATGCTCTCTGCAGGGCTATTGCTTGTGTGCTTGCAAATGACAAGGTAACTGTTGATCAGGTCATGATGGCTGTGTCTGTTGTGGGTATGGTAAGGGAGGATTTGGGAAGAGTTTTTTTGTAAAGGGAGAAAAAAGAAAAGAATCTGATCACTTTAGGAGTGGGTGATGGGATCACAGTAAGCAGAAGCTGGTGAAAAGAGGGAGAGTCAGTGCAGACCTTGAAAAGGAGAAAGTACCCAGAGGTTATTTTAATAGGAAAAAGAGAGAAGCTGTACCCAGGTATCACCATGTTTTGCATCTCGTGTTCTCATGGCAGACACCCCACCAGACTTGCTCCTGTCTAGGAAATGACTCTGCACCTCAGCTCCTTGATCTTGTCCTGATTTCTACCCCCATCCCTTGACCTGAAGGTTTGTCATGTCTTTTGGGAGGGCATCTCAATGCCATGGGCTTAGACCCATGATCTCAGGAGGGGCCTGGGAATTGGAAGGTGGGAGCAGCAGGAATGAGGATGCAGTAGGGTTTCCTGGGATCCTTCTGGCCTCTCACTGAAGCAGAGAGCTGTGATTTGGGGTGGAGGGTGTCACTGGGGAAGGTGAGGCAGCCTGCTGGTCTGAGAGGTGTGTGGTGGACAGTTTGCTTGAGGACCACGTGGGAGCTGCAAATCAGAGGGTGCTTTCTATTCTCTGAATGTTGTGTGGTGAGTGGGAGAATTTTGGCTTCTCCTGTCCGTTCCCTTTAGATATCGTTTGTGCTATCTGGCCTCAGATCAGCTCTTAATTCAGCAGTTGTCATTGGCCAAATGCGTGGGAACTTTACCTCTCCCCATGGCCCCTGGAGTGCCATCTGCTCTGCAGGCTGTCTGTGCTGGCCAGCTTCACTAACAACTGCTGTGGACCTCCTTACCTTCCTTCCAGACCTAGATGAACCTGTTCTCACTGTTCACCAGACCATCAGTGATGTACGTGGCAGTTTCTATCAGGAGAAGACTGTCTTCCTCCGCTGCACCGTCAACTCCAACCCACCAGCTCGCTTCATCTGGAAACGGGGAGCTGAGACGCTTTCCCACAGTCAGGACAATGGGGTGGACATCTATGAACCCCTCTACACACAGGTGAAAAAAAGTATACCTGCAGCTTGTGTTGCACATCTCGGTGATGCAGGTTCTCCATTCTGGGTGGTGTTTCTCTCCCTGCCTGGGTTAGGATGGTGGGGAGAGGGTGGTGGTCATTGCAAGGAGTACTGTCTCCAGAGGGCTAGTAGTGCATACTTACAGCGTGCAGATCTCCAAAGAGCAGAGCAGCAGGAGGGAACGTAGCAGCCAGGAAGTCCCTGCCTTGCCAGCCTGTCTCCCTCAGAGCAGGTCACAGTTTACATGAAGCCAGTTGGATGACTGAGACTATTCACCAAGCAGTACCTGGGATTGGGTCTCCTCTGTCTCCCAGCACTAACCTTTTTCTTAACTGAGCTCCAAGCTCCATCAATAGGGAAAAGCGCCTCCTGTTTAGCAGTGCGAGTGAATGGTAGGAATTACTATAGACTTCATGAGGCAAATAATGAAGAGCTCTTCCTAATGGCCGCAAGTAATGCAGGCAGCCTAACTACATGAGTACTTTCTCAGCGTCTCCCTGTGATAAGGTATTATTCCAAGTCCTTTCTGCTTTTCCTGCTTACCTATGCTGGATTTGTCCCTGCATAGCTATGTTACCCCTGGAAATGCCGCTGTCTTCACAGTAACAGGTCTGCCAATGAAGTGGGAGAAACAGGGGAGCCTTTCTTTTGCTGAAGCATTCTGGGCACATTATCCTGGGCTTTGCTCCAGCTTTGAATGCCCTTCAGCTGCTAACCAGCCCTAGTGCTTTCAGCAAGGCTGTTGGATAGCATGAGGCAATGATGGGCCAGAAGGGAGGGCTGAAAGGGCAGTTCCTGGGGCACCCATTTCATCCCACGCACCTCTCTGTGCGCCCAAAGCTGGGTCCTGAGCACATTCTGGCTGAGTTTGATTTCTGAGCAATGCCCCGGGCAACCTTTCAGTTAATGTAGTCATGTTCATATTTTATTGAAACACGCCAACCCTGTAAGTCATGGAAATGGGCAGTCAGATGGAAACATTCGGGGGGTTAGGAGAGACAACAGAGAGCTGCAGGTTAGCAGCAGATTTGCAGAAGTGCTGTAGGCCAGCGCTGCTGTTTGTCCCTGAAGAGAGCTTTGTCTAGTTGGGTGCTGTGTGGCATCCAACCAGGACGTTCTTGGCCTTAGAGGAAGTCACYATGCACTCTTCCAGCTTTCATTAAGCTCAGTGTGATTACCAGGAGACATTGCTTAATGAGGGGATGTCTTAGGACTTGAGATATTGTCTTCAGCTAAATAAGGCATCTGGCAGAAATTTACTTATATGTTAATTAGCATTAACATATAAATGACCCAGTGTCCTGCAGTTCCTGTCAGGCAGTGTTCCTGCCATGATGGGTCATTCCCAGCTCTGAGAGAGTGTGGTAGGACTGCTACGCTCACACAGGCATGCCCTTGTGGTCCTCTCACTAATACCAGTGTAAACCTGTGAGTTTGGGTTGAGAAGAGTTGTGGTTAACAAAAACACACTCTCACTGTTGGGAGAGTAGAACTGGAAAGGAAATGAAAACTTTACTGTATGAGCTTTTTAAAACTGATTTACAATGTAGGTTTATACACATTTACCCAACATTTACTAATCAATAAACTGAATACATATGACCCTGTGCAAATCACTAGCTGACATGCACATTGTAAATGCCATCATTTATGTGGCATAGCAACCAATCTCAGGGGATGAGACTTTCATAGGGTTACTCGTCTCCTAGGTATTTATCTTTCTAATTTACCCAGTTCAGATCCTTGTTCTCTGAATATTAGCATGAGCTCCTTGTCCTGTCGCTTGAGGTTGTCTCAAGAGGATTTGTCAAGCTGACATCTTCTTATGTTGTCAGGCTTTTACAGAATGGTTTCTCCAAAAGAAATTTAGACAAACAAAGGCAGAAGAATAGCGACAAGCTGTCATGGAAGACATATGAGTTGCAGGGGGTGCAAACCACAGGAAGCATCTCAGAGCTTTCCACATCCTGTAAATATAAATTTACAGAATACATCTATGATTAAATTAACAGCTTTATTCTGTTTCTACAATATGCCAGTAACTGATAGAGTGCCAGAGTGTGAATTTTTTCATCACCCATAGTATAAGAAAAGTCTGTCGATTCAGTGCAGTCACTCTGGATTTATGCCAGCATGAATGCGATTAGAATCTGAAGAAAAAGAGATCAGAAAGGTTTGAAGGTTTCTTTAAACATTTCTCTGAATTATCTTTTTTTTTTTCTCTACTGCAAATTTTTACAATTTAACTGTTGAACATGCCATATTTTGGTCAGCATTAATGCCTGAATCTGCTCTGGTTTAGCTTGGGTTTGCAATGTTGTGACCCCACTGACTTCATTTGGGTTCCTGCTGTTTCTTGGTGTGAGAACAGGGTCTGGTCTTGGACATTTAGGGTTTTTCAAGTTCTGCAAGATGATTCTGACAGCAGCTGACAAGAAATTATGCCTAAACATGTTCAGCAGTGCTTTCAGGGTTACATGAAGTCAGTTGCTGGGGGTGTTCTGAGCACTTCTGGAGAAGGAATTATCACTGCAAACATTTTGTGTCTCCTTTATATACAGCTAGGGAGGCTTGGAGCCTGCACAGCTCTCTGAGGTTTCAATGAGAGCTGCTGGTAATCTGGCATCTCTGGGTTAGGTTATGGATTTGCAATGATGAACTGTGCTTTGTGCACCTGTGTCTTTGTCCCCTTCTTTCCCAACTCCCAGGGTGAAACAAAAGTTCTGAAGCTGAAGAACCTGCGGCCCCAGGATTACGCCAGCTACACGTGTCAGGTGTCCGTCCGTAATGTCTGCAGCATCCCTGACAAATCAATCGCCTTCCAGCTCACAAACACCACAGGTAAGAGCAGCCACGAAGGAGCCTCAGAGCCCTCTGACAGCTTGCCTGCTGAACAGCTATTACCTCTCTAGGCTGGTAACGTTGCACCCAGTCTAGGGCCTACAGCAATTAGTATATCACCTCATGCTTACATCTGTGGGGGTAAAAAAAGAATCCTTAATGCAGAAATTTTTTGGCCGGGATACTTTAATTTCTTTTAACGCTGTGTATAGCTGGTGCCTTGGCCAGGCCTGTCATGAGATCATTAAAACAGACTACAAGTAGGTGTTGAGGCACTATATAGATTTTAATCCAGACACTTTTATTTATTTATCATTTTAAGTGACTAAAAATAGATTTGATACAGTGTGGAGCAGGGCAGATACTGCTGAAATTCTTACAAATGTTTCATTTATGAGGGACTCTTGCCTGGTTTGCAAGACTGCACTCTGGAACCTCCCAGTTAACTGGTTCTGCTGGTGTTGATGTTTGTGGAAAGCAAATCTCTCTGGCAACATACATACTACATACTGATATGCATGCTGGCAGTGCTTGAGTGAGCCTCCAGTCGTGAACAGAATCAATGTGGTGCCTCTTGCTTGACCTGCCATGACCAGTTGATAACTAAATATCACATACCAAGTACTTGCAAGGACAWGACTGCAATCCATCCATTAAAAAAAAAAAACAAAAAACCAGCAACAAAAAACCCCAAACCAAAACCCTCAAATGTGTTGAATATTTTCAAATAATGAATAAATGTCAGAAAATTGCTTCGGGCTCTGGAGTATTTCATGATCAGAAAGAGAGGCAATGTAGTTGTTTGAATTATTCACCTCTGTCTAATATAACACAAAGCAGTTTGTATCCCTTGTGTCATCTTTGTGCAGTGGAAGCAGAACTCTTTTGATGTCGCCAACTGTTGATGGGATATTGTTAGTACTGTATAAATTATGTTTATTGATCTGACTGAGCCCAGGGCGCCCGACAATGGTTGCATCACTTTATGTAGAAAGAAGAAAATAACGAGCTTAAGAAAAAGTGAACTATAGCTAATGTCAGGAAAAACTATTCTCCTTGTAGTAAGATCTCTGTGAACATGTCTTAAGTAACTCATGTCACTGCTTGAGTTCATCTCAAAATGAGACTATAGAGAATGCTGGAATATTCCCTTTAAAAACTTAACTTGTACTGTTGAAGAAGAAAGGGATCTCACACAGCTGTTCTTTCCTGTTGTGTCTACCTTTGAAGAGTTAGAAAATCAAATTTTTCTTTCTGACCATTCTTCCCCGCTAGCCCAAACACAGGGTAACTATCCCTCATTTTGGTCTAACCCCTTCACTGAGTAAACAGGGAAAATGTATTTTCAGGCTGAAGCCAGATCAGAAGCCAGTATATAGCTGAATTTACACCAGCTTCTTTGGTACTTACCTAAGCTCTGAACTTGGTCCACATAGCACATGCATCTAGTGCTTTTTTCTTGTTATTTAGGTTTAAATGCATATTTCTGCACAGTTACAGTGCAGCTTGTTACAGCAATCTCAAAGGGACTATGGAAAATGTTCATGTTCATAGCAAATTGTATTCAAAGCTACTGGTGAATATGAAACTGGCATTGCACTGTAAGGAGGGTTTGTGTTAAATAATATTTCATGGTTGTGTTATCAGGCTTACCCTGTAGGTAGTATTGTGTGTAGATGAGAAAATATTTAAAGAAAAATATTTAATTTTCTCCTCTTTCCACATAGATCTTTTCTTTCCCTCTTATGGCTCGTGCATTAGCAACTTCCTTAGCTGTGGCCGTGTCCAGAATTCTGAGCAGCTTTGCTCGCGATGTCTCTGCTTTTGCCACCGAAGAAGGCCCAAAGGGCGCTAAGGTGCATGGAAATCAATCTTTTAAATATTTATAGACCCAACTATTACAGACCTTGAGGAGAACTGATGGGTCAGGTCATGTAGGGCCAAGGGAATCTTCTCTTCCCAGTTTGTTTGCTACTTCTTAGCTAGTTCACTTTGGCTCCTTCCGCAGTGGCCTTTAGACAGATTGTAGGCTCCAGTGTGATGTGCTTCTCCCCTGCTCTGTGTCTGCAGGTTGGTCCATACAGCCGGGGATCAGTTTCTGATGTGCAGCCTTAATGTGGAGGAGGCTTTTGCCTTCTCCTCTTCCATTCTGCTGCTGTTTCGTGGCTCCAGAGCAGCGGGTCAGGTCCGGCAAGATTACAGGCCCGGTTCAGTGCTGCGTTATCGTTGCTTGCTCTGATGGGGTTGGGCTGATATTTTCCCTTCCCTTGATTTCTGTGAAGTTAAGCAGCCCAGCTGGTTAATTCTTCTGCAGTTTTACTGCAGCAAATTGGACTTCAAAGGGAATTGAAAGTGACTCTTTGTTTTTAATGGTCCCCTTGCTGCTCGACAGTCTCCGCCAGCAGGTTTTCTTCGCCAAGAACAAAAGGATTTGCCACAGGTTACAAATAAATGATATTCATCGCCTGCATAACAATGTCTGCATACTGTTAACCTCCGTCCACTGACAGGAGTGGGAGTGGGAGCCCATGCAGGCTCCTACAGCCAGGGCTCTAGTTGTGGCATGCTGCGGGAGCTTGCTACTTAGAGCTGTGTGGGCAGCACCTTTGCTGGTTCCCTGTCCCCCGATACATGCACAACCTGCCCTGAGGCGATGCTTGCCCCAGCATGTCACTTTTTTTTCATGTTGCCTTGCCCAGAACATGTCACTGCTCAGCAGGATGAGTGTTGGTCAGATATGTGCAGATCAAACGTTGCAAGAGCCCTAAATATTAGCCAGGACCTGACTCGTGCTCCCTAAATCTCATGTCTTCCCTCTGGACATAGACTGATCTCAGTCCTTCTCTAGCTCTGACTGGGATGGGGGAAGATTCCCAGGCAAGAGGCTGCATCTACCACCATGTGCTCTTAGCTGAGACCAGTTCAGCATCAGAGGGCAGGAGCAGCTCTTCGGTATCAGTGAGACCCAGCTGACAGCCTGTTAGAGGCAGGAAGATGTCCTGCCCGCCTATGGCAAGTTGAGCCACTGTGTTTTTGGGCTTCGCCGAGTCACATGAAACCACTCAGAGCCCAGGGAGGACATAAAAATCCTTCTGTTGCTGCTTACTGCACACCAGCCTTTGGACACTGTTTCAAAACTCCAGCAAAGAGGCCTGTCAAAGGCGCTGAATACAGGCTGTGGCCCCTCAAAATTTAAGGGCTCCAACCAAAGTCCTCAAAATGGCCCATACAGCTGGCAGGAGAGCATTGCCTTCTTCCTTTGGCACATCTGGCCACATCTGGCATGAACAGGGTGTCTGCCATGGTGAGCGAGAGGACATTTGATTTGGTTCGCCAAAGCAGTATGCCAGCATAGCAGTAGTTGCACTGCTAAATTATGGTGCTTGTGCTAAGGAGAGAGCAGTACTCCTTGCCTTGTTTGTATGGGCTGTAATTCAGAGATCCAACACAAACCCAGCACAGCTCATTAACGCAGGGTCCAGGGAGAGGAGAGACAGAAATAATGATGCTGTTAAATCAGGCTTCATGAATATGGAACAATGTCTGATTTTGCATTATTATGGCTGTTACTTGAAACATACTTCCCTGCCTTTGTGCGGAGGACTGTTACTTTCTCAGTTCTGTCTGGATGGAGCCAGTGATGGGGCTGACAAGGGCTTTAAAGAGCTTTTCATGAGGTGAAATGGAGAATACAAAGGGAAGCTTTTTGGATCAGTTCTGGAGAGGGATGGACGGGGGGAGGAAATATAGTGAGAAGCATGCAGAAATAAAATAAACCAAAAATCAAGACTAATGTATCCAAAGAAGGAGAGGTTGCCTAGACATTTTGGATCAATCCCAGTTGTTGAACTACAGCATAAAAGAGGATCCCCAGGACCTGTACCCCAGGTCTATAGAAAAGTGTATGTGACAGCTGTGGAGGTGAGTGGGAGTAACAGTGGGTGCTGAGCTGCTGTTCGTGGTCTGTTATGGTGCAGGCAGGTTCTGTCCTTCCAGGTCAATCTCTGAGCTTAGAGAGCCTTCAAATGGCTAGTGAAGGCTTTGCCTCTCAACAACAGCTAGTTGGGTGTGAGAAATGGAGCAGAGTATCATGATAGGTTAGCTGAAGTCCTTTTTTATTGGGAGACCTTCCTCAAAGCTCCTTTTTGGATGGCACCTGTACATGAGAAGAGTGGACTGATCCTGACTGATCATGAAACCAAACGGATGCTGGGATTGAGCATCTGAGCCTCTGAGACTGTCCTCTGTCCTTCACCTCTCTTGGGGTGAAAGAGAGCCTCCTTGCAGCCTCTTCTTGCTCCTCCCCAGCTGAAGGAGGCCCTCTGCTCTTCCCCATGGTCCCCTGAGGCTTGGGGCTCCTTTCTTCTGGTTTAAATATGTCTGCACTGTGCTGTTCTTCTGCCTTCTCCTTCTCTGTCCCTGTTGGTGTCTGAAATCCCAGAGATGTTAAAAGTAGCATGGGGTAAATTAGTTTAGGGGAGTGTGTCTGAGGAGTCCCCTTTCCCTACACTACTGCTCTTTTGAGCTCAAGTGGATCTCTTGCTATTCAGAGCAGGCTGGCTGCAAGTATTATTGGCAATCTCATGGTAGAGGCATCTGTCCTTGTGAGGTATGTGGTCCGTTTATATACAGATGAAAGGCGAACATGAGGTTGAGAACTGTGTGCAAATCAGATGTGATCTTTCAATCTGGGCATCCAATTAGGAATACTCTTCTGCCAGGTTTGCGCCCACTAGCAGGGGTACATTCCCACAGTGCCAGATGGTCAGGCAGGAGGAGCCAGTGCTCTGCCCTCACCTCTCTTGGGAGGGTGACAACTGTCCACCATACACTGAAATCCCAGAGAGCTTTCCAACAGTCTGGATCAGGCCCCGAGATGCTAAGCTCAGTCCATGGCTGCAACTTCCTGTGCCCTGTGACAATGAATCTCTTGTTTTTGTGCCTTTTTTTTTCTTCCCCAGAGCACACTCAGTCCAGTGTCCTGGTCCTGCCCAAGGTACAGGCAGATTAGTTTTTGATTCATGAAGCAGTGTTACAGCAAGGGAGATACAGGTGCTCCAGTAGGAGCAACCAGTTGAATTTTTATTCCAGTGCTGCTTCTGCAGGTCCTGCTTAGAGTCAGGGGTGTTAAATACAGAAAAAGCAGAAGGCACTGTGGTATCTGCAGAGGAGTGGGTTGGAGTGCAGTACAGGAAGGTAATGCCGAGCCACTGTGGCTTTCTGTTGCCCTTCTGCCTTGCTGCAGTTGTTTGTATCAGGAGTCAAGAAGTCTCTAGCCTCTGTTTTTTCACTGCCTAATTTTGTCTGGTTGCCATTTCTACCTGTGCAAAGGAGATTTGTTAGGCTTTTCCTCTGACCTGACCTGACTAGTCTTGATTCTGGACCTTGCTTGCTTCAGCCCTTCAAAGAAAGTGTTGTGACTGGCTTTTGATGCTTTTTGATGCTTTTAAAGTCCTAAGCCCTGGAGGACCTGCTCTGAACACTGTTAAAATATTACTTAGACCTAATTGTGCCCCAGTGCTAAGCACTGGTTGTGGAATGTTTCAGGTATCATCTCCATTCTGGGTCTGTGTGAGGTTCTGCCCGTGCTCTTTCCTAACTGTAACAGAGGTGGCTGCTCTGACACAGAGTTATGATAATGATGATGCTTTAAGTTCACAAATGCTATGTATTTGTAATGAATTCATGGATCCCTCCAGCTCTTCCTGCTCAAATCAGCTTTCTTTAAGAACAAATCCTAGAAAGTATGAAGCTGTGCGCAGGCAGGCGGGTGGGTCTTCCTCAGGCTCAGAATTGTCCCTCTTTGTTCTCTTCCAGCCCCACCTGCTCTGAAGCTGTCAGTCAATGAGACACTGGTGGTCAACCCTGGTGACAACATCACCATGCAGTGTTCTCTGATAGGCGGCGACCCACAGCCAGAGGTGGTTTGGTCTCACTCGCCTGGCCCAATGCCTCCCAACAGCCTTGTGCAAGGAGGCAACTTTAGCATCTGGAGGATCCATGTGGAGGACTCGGGCTACTACAACTGCACGGCCATCAACAATGTGGGGAACCCAGCAAAGAAGACAGTGAACCTGCTGGTGCGATGTAAGTTGCTCTTTTTCTTGAAGGATGGGTTTTCAGAGTGGAGGGGCTAGATTTACATTTCTTCTGATTGTTCTTGTACAGCTGAGGGTGAATGTGATATTTAGCAGAGATTACTAGTCTGGAGAAGATGTTATGCAATCTCCTTTGCTCCCAGACCTGCAGCTGTTCCAGGGCTGCTTGGACTGTAGCACTATGCTCGGCTGGAGAATGATTCTAACCTGCCAGATGTGAGGCCCTGGGGATCTTTTGTGGGATCACAGCGGGGTGAGATCTTGGGACAGATTTTGTGCAGAGGTGTTGCCTTTCTGAGGAACAAAGGACTGGTGTCCTGTCCCTTGCAGGACATTTTGCTGTTCCTAACTGGTTTTGCACTTGTGTTCCTCCCAGCCATGAAGAATGCCACATTCCAAATCACCCCTGATGTGATCAAAGAGAGTGAGAGCATCCAGTTAGGGCAAGACTTGAAGCTCTCATGCCACGTGGATGCTGTCCCCCAGGAGAAGGTTGTCTACTCCTGGTATAAGAACGGGAAACCAGCCAGGTTCTCAGACCGGTTGCTTATCACCAGGAATGACCCCGAGCTCCCACCTGTGACCTGCAGCCTGGAGATTATTGACCTGAGGTTCAGTGACTATGGCACCTACTTGTGTGTGGCTACCTTCCAGGGAGCACCCATCCCTGACCTCAGTGTGGAGGTGAACATCTCCTCAGAGACAGGTGAGCCCTCTTGGTGGTGGCTGGGGGCCTCAGAGAGCATGGGCCAAGGTTGGCGTCACTATCTGCCCCCCACTCAGTCTCTCGGGTTCTTTTGAGGGACCTCACATGAGTGTCTTGGACCCAAGTGGGGAAAACTACATCCTCAGGCAAGCATTTGACTGTGACTGGAGATGGGTAATAGTTACAGCTCCTCTGCCAGTTGTGCTGTGTCCTGACAAGGTCTCCCTTTATGTTTTCTTCCTATGAGAAGTCCAAAGTGCAATTCAGCCACAGCCACAGAGACAGCTTTTTAGGGTATGATTGTTCAAAGAAACCCCCAAATGTGGATATATTGTAAAGGAAGAAGGAGGGAGTGGAATTTCACTCAATTTCCAAAGTCCCTTTGGTGAGAGGGTTCTAAAAGGGTATTGAAGCTGCTCTTCCTTCTCTTTGGCATTGCTTATGAGGAATGTCCCTTTGTCAGGGCTGTGTCCAGGAGAATGGTGTCATCTGTTGCAGCAAATTCTGTGAAGAGCTTTAATGTTTTCTGGAGCAGTTGTAATCTGTCTTGGGTACTCTCTGAAGGAGTCCAAACATTATAAATGCCTCCCCTCTTTAAAATCAAGATCAACATTCACTGCTCCCCCTTCCCATGGCTTGGTGAGAACAGGACTAAGCCTTAGGTGTGTGTCAGACACCTCTGGTGACTGTAATACAGGGTCTCAGGCCTGCCTCTGAGCTTCTGGTGAAGCAGGGGGTCCAGCTTTGCTCTCCGTTATATCCTTCTCATCTTGCAGCCTTCCYGGGACCTCAAGGGGATGGCACAGAGCAGCCTTGGACTAATAATCTGAGAGCTCCCAAGGGGAGCCAGCTGCCTGCAGAGTCTGTCTTGAACCATCACAGAAAGTTTTATTTTAATCTCTGGTTGTATTGAGCCTGTTAGTCAGGCTGATCCCAGTCTTGATTCTGGACCTTGCTTGCTTCAGCCCTTAGAAGAAAGTGCTGTGACTGGCTTTTGATGCTTTGGGAATGCCCTGGCTTTCAGCAGAAACACTTGGGCCAGTCCGCTCTCAAAGGGACTGCACCAAGCACTCATTAGCAGCCCCGAGACCAAGCCCTGACCATGCCATGGACCTGTCAAATGCTGAAGGCTGGCATTCCCTTTCTGCTAACAGCCCTGGCAGGTAGGGCCATGTCTGTGCCAACCAAGACTGCCCTCACTGAACTGCCAGGGAACAAAATGGGGAACCCAATCCTGGGTACCAGTGGCTGGCTCAAACCCGACTTTCCCAGACCTTGCATGGCTGCTGTCACCAAGAGCAATCYTTTTTGCCCAAGATCACTAGATGGCAGAGTGCAGTTGTCTCTAAGACCAAAAGGGTAGGAGGTGGTGGGAGGGAGSGTTCGGAGATCCTGGATGTCCCCACCACAAACCTGGGCAGTCTGTTGGCATGGGCCCCAGCTGGACACTGCCTAACAGAAAGCGCCTGCGATGGCGGGGTTGCCCCGCACTCTGGCCCTGTCAGCCAAGGGTGAGCCCCACGTGGGTGCGCCAGACAAGGAAGGGCAGGAGAGCAGTGTGGAGCATTTTGAAGCTCCTCTTCAGCAGCCTGGGCCAGCAGACCCCTTTGTGGCTGTCCCTTCCAGAGAGGCCCTGCATGCAGCGTGACCAGCAGCAAAGGCCCGTTCAACCTGCTGCATCCCCGTGGGGAACAACAAGCCTCCTCTGATGTGTGGGTCCCACATGAAAACCCAGTGGGTTTTCCCCAGGGGCCAAATTGGAGGAGGAGGGTGCCAGTCATGGCCCCATATTTCCCTGCCATCTGCTTCTGTTCAGCTAGCGAGGCCTGAGCTTGCCAAGGTGGATCCCTCCACTGAGCAGCTCTGAGGAGGTGGCTTTAATTAAAAAAGATCTTCAAATGCAATTTACAGCTTTTCCCCATGAAGAAAATTGCCTCTCACCAGGTGAACAGCCACTGGCAGTGCCAGGCAGCAAGAGCGCTGTTGTCCCTTCGCATCGTGCGGGACAGGATGTGATGAGATTCCCTAGCCCACAGGAGACCTGCAAATTGAAAATGTGGCCTCTCTGTTGCATAGGGGGGTCACTGCTGAGGGAGACTGGGCTAGAGCCAACCTAAATTTGCTCTTAAAGCAGCTGTGGGCTGTAATGTGTGCAATTATTGTCTCCTTTGCTGGAGCTGAATTGAATTAATATTGGTCAGATCAAATTGTTATGACCTGTGTAGTTCTGAACTTTGTTTTAAAAGGAAGTGAAGTACTTGGCCCATGAAGCTGTGGAATCATCAGTCCAAGTGTCACTACTGTCAGCTAAAAGACTTGAAACAGGAGCTTTCCAGAAAATGATTGCTGCTGTATTACCGCAGTGGACTGTTAACTCTGAAGCCTAATACAAATACTATGTCAACATTACATGGGTTTAAGCATGAACATCCACTTCCTGGGTTCTTGGTGGAGCTGGGGGCATGAACAATGAACCAGTTCCCACTGAAACCCCTGCTCCTTTTAGCTGCAGTCCTTGGATTTCTTTTGAGCTTTATCAGCAAAGTTTTGTTTGTCAATTAATAAAGGGCCTGTGCCTTTAGCTCTGGCCCCAGCCAGACAGCAGTTCTGCTGGATGAGCTGTTCTCAGTCTAGCCTGGAAAAGATGCACAGGAGTGGTCTTTGCTGGGGCCCATCTCTCCCTTAAGTGAGCCAGAGAAAACCAATGCACTGTAAATCTCAATGTAAAAGTAAACAGACGTTTAACAGAACTGGCTCCTTGCTGTGGCTTAGGAGGGGAAAGGGGTCCTGGATGTCTGACAAGGCTGGAGATGAGATCTACAAAGCATTAATCCTATAGGCCTTGGTTCCAGACCAACCCATGTGAGAGAACTAGATGCCTTGGCAGATGTGACTTTTCTGTCTTGGCCAGAAGAGTGAAGTTCCATTCAGGGAAATTCACTGGCCAGAAATGGAGAAATGGATCAAAAAGGCTTTTGCCTTGGGGTTCATTAGTGCTAGCCCTCTGTTTGACAGCATTTTGCAACTGATGAGGTGGGAGCTGAGGAATGTCCCAAAACAGCTGGCCCTTGTTGTTGGCATTGGGATGCATCATTGGAGAAGCTGGGATCTCCTTTGGTGCTCTGCAGCTCCAAACCCTGTGGGATGACTTACAGGAAACGTGTCCCTATGAAGATTGTACTGGTACTCCCAGTGCCATGTTGAGTAGAAAGCTTTGGAGTTCAGGTCTTTTGGGGTGAGTGGATGCAAGCATCTCTCAGTGTTCCTTGCTGGCTGGAAACTTAGTGTAAAACCAGTCCCTTCTTGTTATCTCCATTTTAGTGCCGCCAGTCGTCAGTGTCCCCAAGGGTCAGTCCACCATCACTGTCCGGGAGGGCTCCAGGGCTGAGCTGCAGTGTGACGTTCGAGGGAAGCCCAAGCCACCCATCATCTGGTCCCGGGTAGATAAGGAAACCCCCATGCCTTCAGGGACAATGACGGTGGAGACATATGATGGGAAGCTGCGCCTGGAGAGCGTGAACCGAGAAATGAGTGGGACCTATAAGTGTCAGACAGCCAGGTACAATGGCTTTAACGTCAGACCCCGGGAAGCCTTGGTGCAGCTCAACGTGCAGTGTGAGTATAACCATGTGGTACTGGAGCGCTGGTCTGAATGCTTGTGTGCACAAAAGCCTGTGGACTTTCATTGCTGCTTTTGGGCAGGGTTGACCTTTCTAACCAGGGTTTAGCAGAGACATCTCTTTCATTTGAGGGTCCCTGAACAGTTTATATTTAACTGGCCTGGCTGCACAAGGCAAGGGCCAGCATGGATAAGTGATAGGGAGGAGGATGTTGTGTGTGTTCATACACAGTGCTCTCCATTCCCCTCTAGGTGGATCACCTCAAAACAGCTATGCCAGGTGTTTGTGTGCATTAAGTACATGCAAGATACATTCAGGATATGTTAGTAAGATTGTAAAGTTAAGCACTTTGTATCAAATTGTATCAAATGGGTGTTAATTAGACCATTTCCACTCCACCACCCCTTGTGTGACTTTGTTTCCCCAGCTGTCATTTTTGTATGTGCCTGAACCATTTTGCATGAATATTCCCCTGTGAGGGGGAATCACCATCACAACAAAATCAGTGTTAAGCAGACCCTAGTAGGGAATGCATAATCCCAAATGGTTTCCATGCAGTAAAGCTGCAAGTAACAGAAAACTGATTCTTAGCATGTGGTGTATTTGGTGATTTCAGTAATGCGTGGTGCTCCCASCCCCACTTGCAGGTGATACCTGCACATGAAGGAGAAGGTAGAGGGAAGGATGCTGCAGATGTCTGCGCTGCATGAGTGTCTCAATCCTTTCCTCTCCCTCCGCAGAACTGCATGTCTGCTCAGTTCCCCGGCTGTTGAGGTGTGTTTTGACATGAGGGGGACAATAAGACAAGCCTTTGAATCCGACAGGGCAAAGGCAGTTGGGTGAAATGGCTCAGTCTGGAGGACTGGGACTGCAGGAGCAGCCCTCCCTGCAGAGCACATCCCAGCAGGAGAGTGTGATTGCTGAACTCCTGTGGAGTCTTCCTGGGAACATGGCAGGCATGGGAATGGTAGGGAGCAGGTTAATTTGCACCTGGGCACGCTGTCTCAGGGCTGTGACTGAAGAGCCTCCACGCACAGCACAGCACAGCAGTGCTCATTAGACACATCTGCCACACTCCTCCCAGGCTGGCCACCCCAGGAGAAGAGAAGTGAAACCTGAGCTCATAACCTGGCTGAAGCCAACCAGACACACTGGTGACAGATGTGAGCTGTTGGGAGCACAGCAGTAACACAGATGAGCCAAACCCTGCAGGYACTTTGAGTATTCAAAGATCCCCCTTTAAAATGATCTGTCTGTCCATTTAAGAGCATGTCAGAAATTAAATTACAGGATGCAGACAGGGCAGTCTATGCAGATTTTGGGGCAGGTGAGTGTGTGTGGAGAAGCTTCCCCTAAACAGGGTGGAATTGTATATCTTGGTTTAAGCATTTTTGGAAGTTAGGCTGGGACAAGTATACAGTGCTCAGCAGGATATAGGAGAGAGGGACACTCTTGCTCACTGCAAGAGCTGATGTGAGATGGAGCAAAATTTCGCTCTGGAGCAAAGAACCATCAGACCCACTGGTGTCCCCCATTCATTGTTGGTGTTTGGTGAAAGCTGTGTGGTCCCTACAGACTGTCATGCCCTTGGAGAGAGAATGGAAGTGCTGAGCCTGGGATGAATTCGGGCTTACTAGATGGTCTGGAGGGAAATCACAGCCCTGAGTCTTGGCCAGGAGGGAGAGGATGTGACTCCCCACACAGAAGAGATGGTAGGTAGAAGCCAGAAGCTGTTGTGGGGCTGAACCCTTGATGTGACCTCTGGGAAGGCAAAGATGTGATTAACTTCAGTGCAGTGTAAAGAGCAACTCAGTGTACTCTTATTACAACTCTCCCTATGGGTAAGCAATGCTTTGTGGTGATTTAGCCCAAGTAATGGTGGCATGGTCCATGTGGTAGTCCACCCAAACTGCCCTCYTCCCTTCTCAGTTAGTTCCTTAGTTGGCTCTGGGTTGCATACTGACCTTGGGGCAGACTGAGCTGCCTCCTCCTGCCTGGAAACTGTTTGTGGAAGGAGCTTACAGTGGCACGATCTGTTCTGTGCCTGAGCAGGTAGCTTTGGTTTTGGGGCTGTCAATTTACTCCTTCCTTCAGCATGAAAAACAAACTGCAAAGCAAGTAAATAGGGCAAGCATCGCCCCCGTCTCCTTTATAGACCCTGCCCCTTCAAAAAAAAAGAAAAAAATAACATACTCCCTGTTTACGCCTTTCCGTCTTGTTCATGCAGTTGGAAGGAGGTGGATGCCCCGGTGGGGACCTGCTGTGGTTAATTGAAATGCTGCTCTCCAGTTGGGGCAGCTCATTAGCTCGGTCAGTTGCTCTGGAATTCTAATCTTGTCGGAAATGGGAATCGTGTGGCTCCTGCAGCCTCCGTGATGAGTGCTTCCCCCCGCCTCCCCCCAGCCTGCGCTTCCCATCCGAGCACCCGCTTAGGTGGTGTGTGTCCACACAGGCCATGGGTGCCCGTGGGTGTGTGTGTGCATGCAGCTGTGCTTGTTTGTGTGTGTCCGTATGAGCTCCTTTTGAACCAGCTCACTCAAGGGAAGAGCGAATTCTGGGTGATAATGTGATGGTTTCTCTGATTTGCTCCAAAGCTAAAGTTGCAAAATCAATACAGCAGATCTGATTAGATGTCAGAACCTGTTTCTGTGTTTCTCTTTTCTTTTTTTTTTTCTCCTTTCACCCTCATGCCTATAGTTCTGTATTGTAACAAACCAGCTCAGAAATAGGCTTTGCCAACTGCACTGCAGTATTGGAAAGAGAGAGAATGAGAAGACAAAAAGAATAAGTCAGCTGTCAAAAGAAGCGTTTGGGCTTTTTATTATTTTTCGTTTTTTGCAAGCAGAAAAATTTGCTCTTCTTTTATCTTATGAGCTGTAATTGTCCATCATTGGCTCTCAGACAGGCTGGATAGTCTGTTCCCTGGACTTCTTGGCCTGAATTGTAGAGCTTTGGAAGATTAATAAGTTCATGAAAGTCCTTGCAGCCTCATAGTTCTGTTGTTAGGATGAAGAAATGTTATATACTAGCTAGAGCCAGAGATTGGGCTTGTCAGAACTCCTGGGAATCTAGTTACCAATCGGAGTGACAATTTCTTGTCTTTTCCTGTATCTTTAAAACAGGRATAAAACTAACCTGCCTTTTTGAGGATTTGTGAGGCATAATAAAGATAGCACTTTGAAATCTTTAAATAAAAGTAGTCATAGAAGGGCAGGGTATTGTTATTAATAATATCAATCTTATTGCTAATGCTGTTGTCCAGGCTTTTTTCAGAGCTAGGTATTCTCTCAAGAAAACCCCAGCAGAAAAATGAATCCTTTTCAGATATGGGTTAAAATCAGAGCTGGGTCACCCTGTGCAGATGAGATCAATGTAGGGCTGTAAAACACACTGTGGGCTTGAAAATGGGCAGTCCTCTGTAGATTTTGGAACACAGAGTGTCATTTTAACCAGTATGTATGAAAGAAGGAAAAAGAGAAAGCATGCATGTGTGTGGGTCAGTGAAAATGATGCTACCTAGATGCAAATCTAGCAAGGACATAGCAACTAATTGTGAAAAATATTTCAGCCCTGTGTGCTAAAAACCTGGCCAAAATAGCATTTCCATGACTTACAGATAATAGAAGTGACTCTAAACTCTAGCCTTTGCAAGAATCAGCCTTTGAGATGACTGCTTTATCATGGTGATGTGACATTTGCTTTGTTAGAGGCTCATGTAACAGTGTGGTGTAAATAGCAACCCACGTACATTATCCTGCTTGGATGATAATGTGTCAGCCCTGATGCTTTGTCAAGCCTGAACACCATGTCATAAGCTGCTGGACAGCTCTGTTACAGTCCAACTCTACCTTGCCTCCTCATCGCACCTCATCCTTGATGCATCTACTCCAGTATTTCCTTACTGATCTATTTATTTATCCTTTCTCATACCACTCAGTACTTGCTGTTTCAGGTCGAGAAGTCCTTGATTGTCAGAGTCCCTTCTCAGATACCCAGGCATAGAACTGGTGTCATTTTACCCTAAACCACAGCTCTCCTTACTGCACTGCCTGTGGTTTGGTGGCATTATGGGGCCTCAGTCATGGGCAGCAGCAGAAGTCTCCATCTGATGTGGTTCTCTCCATTTTTTTTTTTTCTGCTGCCTCAGTGACTTGCAGCTCATCCAGACTGTCCTGCTGCTGTGCTCCTCTGAAGGAAATGCTTAACTTCATTTATTTTTCCAGCAATGGACCTGGCCTCAGTGTAGGGGACAGGAGGAGGCTGGGCAGCTTGCCTCTTGTCGGAAGATGGAAGAATGCCCCCACTCCCACAGCATCAGATCCCAGGACGTAGAGGGATGTCATAAGGACAGGACTTTTGGTGGGGGCGTGACTATCCCTTTAGGTTGTCTTTCCCTTTAATGGGCCTTGCAGCAGCTGGTTTTCCCCTGCAGACTTGTGGAGGACAGCTAGGCTGAGTGAGCTGGAGTGAAGGGGCTGAGCATCATACGCCCTTCCCACCATCCCACGTGTCATGGCATCTCACGCCCATCGGCTGGCTCTGTGGGCAGGAGAAGGGCCAGGTAAGACTGGACCAGATGACTGTGCTGGGCAGTGTTGCCTGGCCCCCTTTTTTCCCCTCAGCAGGGAAAGAGAGAGACTGGATTGGAAATGAAGGATGAAATGATTATTGCTCTTAGGGCCTTGAAAAGGAATTCAGCAATCTACTGGCTGCAGCAAACTTCACAGCTTAATTGCCATGCTAACCAGGGAAGTGTAGTCTTGAGTGGCCACAGTCCACTGTGGTTGTGGCTGGAGAAGAGGGTCTGCAGACCCACAGCCATGAACCCTCCTTCTGCTCCTGTCTGCTCTTACCACCTACATTGCTCTGCCAGTGGGAAATGCTCACCTGTATCCAAAAGATTGGGGGCTACCCTCTCCGTGGCTGCTTGCCCCACTCAGGTGAGGCTTCCTGTTATTTGAAGTCAGGATTCCTCCCTAATGAGGAGCAGGAACGTACTTGCATTGCAGACAAGGACTTTATAGCTTTGGAGACTACTGATTACCTGAATAGATTGTCCCTCTTGGCTAGATGCCAAAGCCCCATCTTTAAGTCTTAGGGCAGAGCAGCCCTGTCTGCTCTATTGAGAGATGCAACTAGTTCACCAAATTCTGATTATTGGAATAATCAGACTTTTGCAAGTGCCATTCTTGTCCTTGGCAGAAGTCTTGGCATATCTAAGTGCCCAGAGGAAGAAGAAGGAGGAGACATTTACATAGAGTTGACTTTGTTTTCAGCAGTCCAGACTGAAAGCTGATCCTGTTTCTTATCTTTGGGTCATGCTGCAAGTGAGAACTTAATAGCAGGGAAAACCAGAAAATGGATCTGCATTAACCTGAATGCTTCCTTCCTTGGAGTAACCTGGTCTGCAAATTTAACCCCTCCTGGATCCAAAATAACAGTACACAAGCAATCTGGGATTGACCTCCAAAGAGTTAAGCTTATTGCTCTTAGGTAGAGTTTTGCCACATGAAGCAGCAGCTGGATTATTGTATTTTATCCTCAAAGTATATTGAATATTTGGTGCAAGTAGGAAAGTAGATTGACGTTCTCTTCACAGGGACAGTTACTGTAATTAATAGGATTTCAGGAGATACTGCATAGTCCTAGACATAGGCATTGCCCTAAGGCCAATGACCAATAGGTTTGATTCTACCCCTACCTGGAAGGCAGCCAGAATATGCTCTGGTAGGAGATCTGTTGTCCTTGTCACTTAAAGAAATGTTCTGGTATGCACGGATATGTTTTTCTATCCCAGCTCACAGGCTGGCAAATGTTATTCCTGGTCACACACCATTGACTCATTCCTCTTTAAAATCCTGCTGAACCCATTGGCAGTGCTGTACGTCAGATGGGTGATAGTCAGCATCAATTTCCCCTGTTATCTATGTAGCAAACAGAAAAGCAGGAGGGGAGGAGTGATACTGTAAATAAGTAAGAAGCATCGCTGGATCTACACAACTGGAAATGGAAATGCATTAAACTCTGTTTCGATCAGCTGTTAAAGCCATTGCTCAATGTCAGTGCTCTTTGCTGGTGCCCTGCCCCCTCTGAAACATAAGCTTGGATATTAACTGCTCCATTAAAAGCACTCTTGAGACATGCTCCTGGCATGGAGATAGTTTTTCAGACTGAGTAGGACTGGGCTTTTGGCCCCTGGAATCTCCCTGCAGCTCTTATTGCTGCTTATGTGAAGGTCTAGGAGAAATGAGATGGTGTGTGGCCAGGGCTGGCTGACCCATATCTGTGGCTGAGCTGGTTTCTTCCACTTGCTAGATTTGACCATGTGAGCTGGAGTATGGAGCCATCTGCTAAGAATTTTAAACTTGGCTGGTTTCATTTGTCAGTGTATTTATTGATAGTGGCTGTTTTGTTTTTTTTTATTGTTTTTGTCAGCAAAGCCCATCCTGATGCCCTATTACAGGCTGATGAGTGCCATTCAGAAGCTAACTTAGGGGCAGAAGGCAACTTCTCCACCCTTGCAGTGGCTGGAGCTTTCCTGCCCTTCCATTCATGCTCCAATATCTCTGCTCAACATCCTGCAGGTCATCTTGTTCCCAAGAGGGAAATCCCAGGCTTCCATACCATCCAGAGCTTTGGGATTCTCTGGTTGAGTTTAAAACATCAAAGGCTTAAGAATCAGCTGAGTTTCTGGAAGGGTACATCTGTATTCAAAGCCAGGGGGAAACCATGCTTTCTTCAAGTTCAGTTTTTGCAAACCAGGAAACTTGTTAGTGGAAAGAAAATTGTAGTCATGTCYGTGACCTTGAAGCATCAAACTGAACAGACAAAGCCTGACCTTGCCATCCAGTCCCACTTTGATGAACATTCCCCCTGTTTATTCCCTAATTTGTTGTACAGAGGTTTCTGTGATCATGCTGAAAGTATCTTTCTGTGTGTTTCTATCAATACACAAAAAAGCCCACTTTAAGAGCACAGAGTTTCGCTCCTGTTTGTCAACATATGTTCATCTAAATAGTAATGTGTCCAGGATTATGTTGCTTAGAGTTTGTGTTTGTGCATATAGCCCTGTCCTCAGCTGTACAGCTTTAGGATTGCTCATGCCATTTCCTAGCCCCTGAGTGCTAAAAGCTAATTAGAGTTGTCAGTCTAAGGACAGGCTGAAGGAGTAATCAGGTTTACCCCGTCATGGCTGTAAATCCAAATGGCCATGGTTCAGAGGACAGTAACAACCACAAAGGCTTAGTTGGCCTCGGATTTGTTTTTACAATTACTTTCTATTGGTCCTGGGGTTTGGCTGACAGAGACCATGACAGCGCTCACATCGCTGTTTCAGATTGACTCTTAAGATGGGGTTGTACCAATGCGGCTGAAATGAGGATGGCTCCTGTTTGTCTAGGACCTTTTGGCCCTACTCTCCTGCGAGCCTCATAGCATTGAGGGGCAGTTAGCCTGATSCTTTAAGGAGCTTTAGTCCTTTGCTCAGTGGAAGCATCTCTCTTTGTGACCATATTTGCAGTCTTTATGCTTGCAATCAAAGCCCTGGGATTCTCAGTGCTGCTTTTTTGTAGCATTTGGTGCGTACAGCTTTGGAGGAAAATGTCATACATAGTGTAAAGCGGTTGGATGAATTTTGACTGGCCTGAATTTTTCCCTTTCTCCGCTGGGCGCTGGTCTCTTCTTTCTGCTTGCTGCTGTATTGGGAAGGTTCCCACATGCTGCTGCTCACCAGGATGTTCTTGGGAAGTCTCCCTTGTGTCCTGAGAGCTTTTCTGATTTACCTCTTTGATGAAAATTGGTCTGACAGAGCATGTCTGTGTGCCGTGGCAGCCAAGAGATATATGAGACTTGAGACAAAAACTGAAAGGCCCAGATGGCAGGGAGAATTCACTGGAGCAGCGGAGATTGGGGAGCAGGTCTGGCAAACCTGGCATGTTCGGCGTGTGACACTGCACATGTTGGACGCAAAGTACCGGGAGGCCTGGTGCTGCCTCTCCTTGCTGAGCCCTGGAGAGGTGACTGTGAGAGGAGAGGGGGATACCCAGCCATGTGCCTCAGGAAGCTGGTAATGGGGAATCCTCTTTAGAGACAGGACCTGGGTCTGCTACATCTGATAGCAGCCTGCCTGAGCTGCCCTTCAGCCTTTGTGCAGCTCATTGCTCATCTATAAATGCCTCTGTGGTTGTAAAGACTGGTCGAGTGAAAATTTGCATGAGAATGTCTAACCTAGAGAGATGAATTTGTTTCCAGAAGAGAACTGGTTTAAATCAGTTAATCCATTTCTCAGTTATTGTTGGGAGAAACAAATACACTTTCAATAACCTGCCTGTATCCTGTTTTTTGGCCAGACTCTCCAGGAGAAGCAACTTAATATTATGAAGAGATAGAGAGACATCTAAGCTGCACATCTTGGCAGAAAAGGAGAAGCAAAAGCTCTATAGATGCAGTGATGGCAGATGGTGTTGGTCATCCTCTCTCTTTGGACAATTGCTCAGCCTCTGTGGCCCTCTTGGGGCTGAACACCACACCTAGTGCTGTTCTAATTCAAACACTCATTTTAAGATCTTCCTGCCCTGGCAGCTATTTTGCCCTTAGGACCTAGCTCTATACATCAACTTATCAGGATAAAACAACTCCAGAATCCTCTCAAACACTTTGTGTTGGGCCTCCTTCGAAGATGCGAGTGTCCAGGTCCGGTCCAAATGTATACAGGAGTGTCCTGTGACCCAAGTACTGTCAGTCCTCCCCTGTACTTCTCTGGTGCTTATTCTGAAGAAACCACTGCTTTTTGAGGCCTATGGTTATTGTCTGAGTTTAGGCTATAGTTGAAACCACCTGTATCAAAGATTTGCAAACTGTGATACAGGTACAGCTGATGGTATCATCTACATCAAAGCATGGTGGTACCATACTACATTGAAGCAGTCTGGCTGGAGGGAGAGGTTGTACTGGTTCTGCTTCTGTTTGCATGGAGGTCTAACTCAGGTTCCTCTCTAAACAGTGGCAAAAGTACTTCTGCCAGGCACTTACCCCCAGCCACCTGATCAACAGTAGTTTGTTTTGCACAGTAGCAGTTCCCAAGCTTTCTCTCTTAAGCTGCCCAGCACCCATAGATATCAAGGCCTGTGGATCTAATTCAGGATGTGGGAATTGGGCCAAGGCAGAGAAAAGGCCATAAGTCCTGAAGTGCGGGGCAGTGGAATATGCTCTGCTGTAGGTGGTGGTGGATAGGACTGGGATCCAAGTTTACAGGGAATGTGGTAGGGAGAGGAGAACATGGTAGCTGCTGGTATAGGTTGGGTGAAGCAGGTATATTTGAAAGAGAAAGGCCTTGAGTTTGGGGTCCTAGATTGGGGAGCCGGGAGGATGGGAAAGTTTGTATATATGGTCAAGCAAACCAGAGCTGCTGCTGACAGATTTGGAAAGGCCTGTGCTGTACTGACAGCTGAGATGTACAACTGGCATCAGGAGATAGGTGGTGAGGGAAGTGGTGGATAAAGGGAGTTAGAAGGCTGCTCTCAGCTCTTGTATTTTAGATAGTTTAGGACTGGGATCATAGGATAAAGGGAATGCTCTGTCCCTGTGAAATTCTGCCTCTTGGGGACTGGAAAAGCAGTGTGCTGAGTACACAGTTAAGGGGAGAGAGATGCCATAGTCCAGGACTCACTGGAGGACCCGGGAGGAGACAGAGTGGGGGGGAAAAAGGTCATTTTCTCATACTAACTCTCAACCTCTGTAGAAGAGCATCAGGCGCAGAGAGGTGGGAACAGCTGTCCACACTTGTGGGGGAGCACAGAACAGCAGTCCTTACTCAGGGTGTGTGCTGGGGGAGCTGAGGCTCTGTCCCTCCCTGGGTTTTCACCCTGATAGAAGCTATGTGGAGCCGTGACATTATGCCTGTGGCTTCACTTTTGTGCCGTAATTTTCAGGCCATGAACTGTGGTACACAACACCTATGAGAGCATGCAGGAGCAGAGCTCCCTTGCTATCCCCCACCTCTCCCTGTGTCCCAGCACTGGAGCAGAATGTTTCCTTCAGCCCTGCTGGAGGACTTCTGCGGGTGCCTAGAGGCAATGTGCAGAATAGCAGTGCCACTCCTGAGGAGGGGGATTGCTCAAGGAAAGACCCTCTGAGACACTCCCAGTGTGAACAGAAGCCCTAATAGGAAGCTGAGCATCCCAGGGGGATTTCTGAAATTTAATTAGCTGTGACCGTCCTGACCCAGAGCTCTGAAACGGCACCAATTACATTCAGTCCCATAGGGAAATCTTTTGCATGTGAATTAAATTCCAGTGGTCCTCAGGCTTCTTTGGCAGCTTAGCAGGTCTTCCTGCTGCCARCTCTGTGCTGGGACCCTGTACTGGACGGCTGAAAGCTCAGTTTTTAGGAGAGCATAGGGGCTTTTTGGAACTTTCTGTAGGAGGATTCTGTTCAGTTACTGGTTTCTACTTTTCCAGTTGGGCAATCTCTGAGAAAGAAATTGCTTTTCCTTCGGAGCCAGGAGACAATGTTTTCTGCACGCACAGAGATTGCATTTGCACCACGTATCTCACCCAATTTCACTTCGTGTGGCCTCTGATTTCCATTCCTCTTTGCGCCTCTGTTACAAACACAAACAAATGTGTGTGTGCACATACTCCCAGCTTATCTCAGCTCTTGCTTCTGATTTGGATTTAATTGGTCTCCAGGACTGAGGAAAAAAACAAACAGCTTTCTTTTATGCACCTAGTGAGAAACCTGCAAAACCTTCATTGGTCCTAGGAATTGACAGACATGGCTAAATTTCCTATTTGCATGCAGACCTGTTGCATTTTCGTATGATTTTGGAGTCATTGTTTCTAGGGTCATGTGTGATTGCAGGAAACCATGGAAATTTTTTGTTACTGTTGACTGGAAGGAAGCTGACTTCTGAGCCTGTTTTCTTGTTTGCCAAGCTGCTAGGGGAAGAATGGGGTGTAGAAGAGACTGAAAATTACTCCATGCTTGTAGGAAAGAAGCATCTGGGATAATTCCCTGCTGGCTAAAGAAAACATGGCAATTGAAGGCCATTCTAGGCAGCCCTTTATAGGCTCTTGATCTGTTGTGACCTGCTCTCACATGTGATGAAATGAGTGCTGTAAATCTCACACATTGCAAATGTGCTGCAACTCTGGGCCCAACTTAGCTGAGTGTTTGATGGGAGAAGTTGGCTGCAGTGCCAAAACTAACAGGGTTTCCAAACAATGACTGAGACTGAAGTCAAGAGAACAATAAATAAAAGTGACATTTGCACTGAATAGAGAGTTTCCTTACCGAGTGCTGACTGCAAAGAGATATTTTACTGTCCTAATCATTAGCTAGAATGCAGTAGCTAATAACAATTTAATGCAATATAGACGGGCTTAACAGTGACAGCCCTGCTGGGATTTTCTTAGCACTTCATAGCATATGTGTAATACAGGCCCTTTAGCTAAGATCTTGTTATGCTCTAAAATGGGGGATTGAGGCTTGAGGGTACGAGGGGAAGGGAGCTGCACTCCATGTAAGGTGATCTGCTGGAAAGAGCACAAAGGGTCTGAAGAGATGAGAAGATGGTGGCAGTTTCTTTTTTTCTTCCCCCTCATCCCCCTTGGGCTGCCTGTAATGAGGCACCCTAGATATTTGCCTTGCAGCTGTTTGCACATGCAAAAGTCCAAGTTTATGTGTGGAAATGGGCAAGTTTTCATTTCGATCAGCTTTCTAGGAACCAGCTCGCACATGTAAATGAAAAGATGCAAATAAGCCTACTTACAGGTTTTGAAGGGAGGAGGAAAGATGGGATTTTTTTGGAAATCCATTTGGAGAAGCTTACGTGTTCCAAAGCCCCATCAAAAAATGCTCTTGTGACTCAAGTGTGGGGTGGAAGTCTAGCTTCCTGATCATTGTGAGAAAGCAAAAACTCTTTGACTCTCTTTGTAACCATTTTGTGCCATCTGTCTAGAAAGGAGAGTTATTTATGTGCCAAGCATAGTCTCTCTCACTAATACAGATGAGGAACAAGGTAAATTTATCTTTGTGGAGCTACATTTGGATTATTTGTGCATTTTGGTGCAACATCCACTCACAGAGTGAGGTAACAGAGAATTCACAGTGTCCCTCAGTAAGTTGTTCCAGTGCTTTTTTTACTCTCATGGTTCAATTGTCATGAGTTAATCTAAGTTTGTCTCATTTCAGTTTCCAGCTACAAGCTCTGTTTGTGCTTTTGTCTTCTCACATAAAGAGCTATTTGTTGTCAGCAGTCTCTTCCTTATGTAGCCTGAAATACCAGGAACAAGTAATCTCTTAGCCTTTTTTTGGTATATGGTCTAGATGGAGTCTCTATAGCCATTCACTGCAAGGCATGTTTTCCAGGCCTTGCATCATTTTTACAGCCCTCTTCTGAGTTTTTTCACCATCATTCTGGCAGTGTGGCCATCTGTATTGAATAGATTTTCAAAAATTATTTCACTGATGTTGTATGCAGAGGTAAACACCTATTGTGAGATGTGCATTAGTTATCCTTTATTTAATCATCAAGGATTTGGACATCTTTGGACTAAAGAATTAAGCTGAAAGCTGATGTTCACTTAGTTTTATTCACTCAGGTTCTTCTTGGAGTCGTTATCTCTTTTCTGACAAGTATGATTCAATCTTTCCTCACTGTTTTTCCTTCCAGATCCTTGAATTATGCAAATTGATTGCTGACACCATAAACCCATTCTGTCAAGCAAACTAGGTTGTCCTGTGTGATGTACCTATCCAGATTGTTATTTACTGTTGCATACTTTGTGTGTCCTCTACAAATACTAATATCTTACCCTGACATAGGCACTTAAGGATGGTGGTTCTCAGTTATTGAATGTTAAAAAACTGCCTTTGTGCAGGAGGGAAGGAAGCAAAGCACAAGCCACATCCCGGAGTCGTGCCAAAGTCTGTGCCCAGTCACCCCAACTACAAATGAATGTAAGGTCATTGAGACACCAAAGGCAGTTATGAGTGATGCTGGCTACACGGCCTAAACCGGTGACTATCAAATTAGCATGCCTTAGCTATGCCAGCTTGCTGGCTGGATCTTTGAACTTGATGAAGATGTCAAATAGTATTAAGAGGTTCATATGGGACCTCAGTAGAGAGGTCTTCCTAGGGAAGATCTTCTCTCTCACTTGTAAGATCTCAGTGGCATATGCACCCATTTAAAATTTCTTTTTGAACTCTTGAAGTTAATGCCTTTTTAATCTGTTTAACTTAGGCTCCACTTGAATAGTATTACATCTTCAATTAGTCTGCCATGTGGAAACAAGCCAGGATCTTTCCAATGCCTGAGATATTCTAACAAGATAGTTACTTTTCTGTTGCCTTCTCAAAGGCAGTTTGTTTGCCAAGGACCCATAAAACTATATTAATCATCATTCATTTTTTTATTTTGTAAAGTTGCATCTCATATCCATCCTCCATGAGATCTTTTTCTGAAATCAGTGAAGACTATAAAGGTTTCTTGTTACTTGGCCTGTGGTCTCCTCTGCTTACATTGACCCCATTTGTTCGTATTTGTACTTCCATAGGAGACAAAAGTGGGGAAGATACTGAATAATTGCATCTCCTTCGGTATTTGCAGGATGCTATCACATCCCTCCCCTCAAGGGCCTAGCTAGTTGAAGCTTTCCTTATCTTTTCCTACTTCCTGCATCATTTTTGAGATTTTCTGATCTGTTGTTAATCTGTCACTCTGCCATTCTTGCAATGACAGGTTCAGCTCAGAGTACACCATTCCAGCTAGAGTCTCACAAGCAGACTGTAGATATGCCTGTCTTCCCTTCTGCTCTGACTTTAGACACAGATTTAGCTGTGGAATTAGCCACAGATATTCCCCAATTCGAGTCCATGTGGGTCCTTTCCAGAGCTGCAGAAAGATTTGTATCCCCGCCTCTGCCCACCGCCACGGGATGGCTCAGCAAACATTGTTAAAATTTATTTTAAAAGTCCTCTTTACCTGGGGTATTTCTTATTATGTGAGGTGTTCTCATCTATCACAGAGAGACTGGAAGAAGCAGGATGCCACATTAGTGTCTGCTGCAGCAACCCCTCAGGCTGAAAACTGCTATTGACTGTCTCAGGCCTGCATCCAGTTTCAGAGCTTGATGCAATGGATGAGATTGGTGGAGGTAATGGCCTTATGTTTTGTGTCCCAGAAGAGTCAGGAATAAGAATAATGGAAACTTTATAGAATTGATTTCAGGCCAAAATGTTGGACCAAAATCCATTCCGACCTGAGGCCATCAAGAGAAGAAAGGAAGCATGTACTGCTCCTGGTTGTCCTGCAGATTGTCTTCGCTGTAAGCTAAGTCCTCTTCATTCAACATGAAAAAGTAGCTGTGTGAGATAGGCATGTGCCTGCATTGAGTGGACTCTGCTCCTCCAAATGATTCCTTTGATGCTGGCCCAGTTTGAGTTCAGCCACGGAAGCAGCCTGGAAAATCAAATGTTGGAGCAGATTTATCCAGTGAGGAGGCTTGTTAATAAATTTCCCTCTCCTGGTCCAAGTCCAGCAAAGATGGGACAGAGCTAATGGCCAGATGGGGAGGTTGAGAGAACAAGCTGCTGTCCTTGAGTGTCTGCCAGTTCTGTTGTCGGCCTCTTTCCTGTGCCCTCTGCTGCAGAGGAGATGCTGAACCCTGGAGAGGGATTTCTGTGAGCCTACACCTACAGCTGACAGCRCTCTTCCTAAATGCAGTGAAAGATGAGAGCTGCAGGGCTGTGAATGTGCTTCAGCAGTGAGGTTGTTGTGCTGCACTGTGGAAACATGGTGTTTGAGCAGCAACAGAGCAGCAACACACTGGGTTTTCAGTGCAGGAGAGAGTCCTCTCACCAGTGACACTGACTCCTGCTGAGGGTTGGGAGAACTAAGACCATTGRTTTGACCAGGGAACTGGCAGACAGCTCCCCTGGATACTGACTGGTCCAGATCTTACCAGTGCCTTTTGGCACTGTTTGAGAGAGAGGCTGGTCTGTATGGGAAGCTTCCTCTCTTCCTATTATATGAATAAGTAAAGAACCTTTGTATTAACTTGTTGCACCTAGTTTTGTGTTCTGTGTGCAATAGAGTCTAACAGTGCGAGTCACGTAACCTCTCCAAAGCTTGGTGTACCTTGCTGTTAAAGGCATGAGGTTAAGTATGAGTATATCAGTCTGAGTATGTGAAAGCTATGAAGCTTAATTATTGAAACAGTTGAGAAATTCACCTAAAATGTAAGAAGAAACGGCTTACAACCCATTTCTCTTAATCTGTTTATGGCTGGGGCCTCGTTGGGGCCTAGAATCTTTCATCATCCTGCCATTGGTGTTATCCCAACCTAGATTCAGAAAATTGTCTCCATAATGATCTAGATGGTCAGCAATTTTGGGAATGAGGTACAGGAAAATGATTCTCCTTTGATTTAATACAGTTGTACCTAACTGTCCGCTGAAGATGTGTTCATGAAAAGTATGATGATTGTTATGACAGGTAAAGCAAGTTTTTTCATAATAATTAACTAATTGAGGAGCAGTTGCATGCAGGGACTTGAATTCACACAGTTAAATTCACACAGACAATGATGTGAAGGATGGAGAGAGAGGGCAGGACTGTCAGACGGAAGAGATGGTGGCTATTTGGCAGGTGGCATTTTGGAGCAGGTCACCATTCTGAAAGACCTCAGCCGTTTCATCTGTTAGACTGACCACCTGAACGTAACTCCATTTTTCCATCCTTGGCCCTTGATTGATTTGATCTATCTTGAGTCATCTGAAGATGATGGTGACGGTGTTGAAAAGGTAACCACCCAGAAAGAGACAGCAAAAATGCTTATGGTTAAATATGTTCCTGCCTCCATTCTCTATGCCATATCTACTGAGTCTGTGTGTTTAAATTATGTACATTTCTTAAGTTCCTGCATGCACCAGCCCCCTTGTTACATTAGTTCATATGGGAAAAATTGCTTCGGTATCTGTTGACCTCAGCTGTTTCATCTATGAGACTGAATGTCTGACATAAATCTTTCAGTGTGAGCATTTTTTCAGCCTCTCTCTGAATGGTTACATTTTCATTGTCGTTATCTTCCTCAGATGAATCAACATCAATCAAGGGTGAAGGGTGGAAAAATGGGGTAATGATGACAGTTAGTAGAGCAAGGTATTAAACAATTGGTAGCAGAACTCTGAAACAGCAGATAGAGAAAGTGATGGAGAACAGGGTGTTGCGCTATGCTGAATTCTTTCCATCTGAGGAGCGTGTGGGAGTTGGCTAATATTTGATGAGCATCTTGCTCCATTTCTAGCAGGAAGACCTCTGCAGGGCAAACACCCCTTGCTGACTTCTGACAAACACTCCATCTGTTGACTTCTTTTTTGGGGAGCCTCACTGATAGTGCCACAGCTTCCTCCTTGGTCCAAAATCCCTACTAGGCCTTAAGGAGAGTTGAAGGAAGTGTCAGGTTTGCTTGGGAAGCTTGTCCTCTTTCCACTCTGTAGATAAGTGGAGAACCATTGCATTAACTCTTCCCAGCCTAGCTTTACTCCATGTGTCCTTTTTGCTTAAGAGTATAGGCAAAGAACTCAAATATATTAAGGAGTGCTGGTTAATATTTGGTTATTTTAATGACCTCAGACTGCCCTCCTTCCCCTACCAGGCTCTTTCTGCCTTGGATCTCTCCCACTTCTAGCTCTGACCCCAACTTTGCATTAAAGCAGGTCTGATTTTTAATCAACATTTCTGTGTCTGGCTATGTTGCCTCTAGCTTTGCCTGCCTGTATTGAAAGCAGCTGTGGAGGGATCATCTAGTGCTCCCAATTTAGCTTTCAAACAGCAAACAGAAGGTGAGGTAATGCTCTAGCCAGCTGTGAGCAGAAGGCTCCGACCACCCGTAGCTCTGACAATCATTGCATTTCTAAAGCAGGGACTCTTCTCCCTTTTGACAGGATTGTTACTCTCAGAGGCGCTTTACCCTGCAGCCTCTCTGCTCCTAACTTTCAGTTCTTTTATTAAGAAGATCCAAACATATGGAGGCGATTGAATTGCTCAGGCTGGTGATGGAACAGGAACCTGCTGCTATCAGATTGCATCTTGGAATCAACAGTCACCTCTACCTGGTAGCTCTTCTGGGGTATGGGTGAGATCCTCCATGGGAGATGAGGGGAAACTCAGTTGATTCCTCATAGGCAACTGCATATTCTGGATGTGAGCCCTAGCAGTGGCACTAATTGGATGCTGTCTGAAGTCCAAAGATTTATCGCTAGATTTGTTGTGGGGAACATGCTGGCTGGTGTCTGTTTTCTTTCCCAGGGTAGCTCCATTGTGGCAGGAAGCAGCTCAAATGCAGGAGATGGCTTCTGTCCAACAGTAGGACATGCTGCCCAAGTTTCAGATGTGTGTTGTGTCTCAGCTTACTGACGAATTCATTAAACAAGGTGCTGAAAGTAGAGGTTCGTAAGGAGGAGTGGTGCTGGTCCCGTCTGTGCAGGTGTCCCACAGGCATTTACTTTAGCCTAGATTCAACCCAGCTAGCAGAGGTGTGAGGGCTGGGGTCACTTTAGGTTGCCTCTACAGGCAGTGGATGGAGGAAGGTAATGCCAAATGGAAGGTAATGCCAAACTGTCTGCATCCTCCTCTGGAGATGTCCCTCTCACTCTGTTAGCTTTGGCAGGAAGTGATGTTCCTAATTTGGGTGCCTCAGAGAAGAGCCTGAAGCTAGATGGGATAAATTTGGGCCTTAAAGTCCTGTTCCAGCTGGCTCCAGGTTCATTGTCAAGCATGGGGAGATGATCAGTCCTTTCTCAGCTGTTCCAAATCCTGCTCAGGAATACAGAGGGCCATCCTAGGACTATGAACACTGCAGACTGGCTGTTTTCCTTCCATTTTTCTTTCTTTACACCATAGGTAGAAGAACAGGGAATGCTTCCTGCTGCAATAGGCCAAGCAGTTCTCTTTCTGCTCATAGGTTGCAAATGGTACCTGTTGCTCTCTGCCCTGTTATAGGCCCTTATGCCCTGACTGTCTCTGCCAGGCACACAAAGAGATTCACACAGAGCTGTACATTCAGATTTCTTTTTTTACTTTTCTCCTTCCCCCATTGTTTGTTTGTGATTCCTCTGGCATTTAAAACTCAGGGGTAGTATTTCTGCCTGGAGAAGATAAAATCTGTATATGAACTAAGGCTGTACTCCTGCCACCTGAAGATCAGAGGAGGAAAAGAAAAGGGAAATGTGAAGAAAAAAAAAAAAGCCAACATCATCTTGTCAAGTTTAGGAAGAGGAAAACAGGGCCAAGTTTTCCCACTTTCTAGTATTGACATTGGGGGCTGCTGGGGTAGGACAGAGTTCATCAGTAGGACAAAACCCACCAGATACAGAAGCACTTGAAGTAGGTTTAAGCTGCAGCACAAGAGTCAGGTTAGATGGTATGAAAAACAAGTGGTAAGCCCTGAAGTAGGAGGAGAGATGTGGATTCTCCATTTTGGGAGAAGAATCTCATTTGGCTCTTTTTTTCCTTTTTCCCTCAGTTTGCACTGACATTGAGTTGCTTTATTCCCAGAACTACCCAGTTAAGTAGCTTTCCTATGAATTATCAAGTAGTAAGATAACTGGTTCCCTGCCAAAAGTTAGTGCATATGGGATGCTTTGGGGGAAAGAAGATCGTTGACTGACTGTTAGTGAATGTTTAGATCTAAACTATTTATATGCTACTGGGAGTGGCATGACACTGCCAGCCTATTATGTTAAACAGAAGTATGTAAAAATGGGTGTATGTGTATGAGTCTACATCTTGCTGTCTTCTAAAAGACACCGGCAGAACTGAGCTGAGTGTTGGTGGTCTGCCACCACTAGGGATGGGAGGATGTCCCTCTTGTGGGTAATGTGGGTCAGTAGGAGAATCCCACATCTGTCTTAGGTATTATCCTGCTTCGCTGGGCTGTGACTAGGAAAACTGGCTGTGAGTTAGAGGCAGTATTTTCCTGCAAGCCTGTGGTAAAATCTGGATTTGGGTTATGCCGTTGACCTGGCAGTAATTGAAGGCATTAGCTCTGAACTAGGCATGCCCACTCTCTTACCCTCTTTACTTCTCTTGTGCATAACTTACCTGATTGGGTGATGTGTGGGTGAGGGGAGGAGGATTATCAGCATGCATTTCACATACAAATGTGTATGTGTCTTCTGTACACACACCATCTTTTCCCACTCATATTTTTCAATTAGGGGAGCATACTGTTTTGAAACCAGGCACTTGAAGGTATGTGAGGCATGGGAATGAGGTGGCATTATACTGCAGGGGAATACTTGCCTTTGTAGTGTCTTGTTAGCGTGAACTAATTGGGTGGTGAGTCTGAGTGGAGTTCCAGCATGTCTGGGCCAGTTTTTTTTTTTTTTTTGAGGAGGCATCTCTGTGAGGAAAAAGGTCTGGAAATTCCCACCCAGGATGGACTTTTTTCAAAGCACCTTGTAAAGTGTGCTGGGGTCTCACATATTAATCACTACAGCTTGTTACGCAGAAGGGGAAATTCTTAAGCAAGAGTCTCTTTATTAAAGCAAGGTGAAGACTGGCTGAGCTAATTGGCTTGGAAGTTCAGAGGAGAGGAAAGCAGAAAAGCTGGTAGTGCATATATTTCATTTGCTCTTCTTTTAAAAAGCAGTCAACTAGCACAGAGCTAAGCCTTCTTTGCTCTGAGCCCTGCTTCTTCAGTCCCTCCTCCCACTTGTCTAGCAGAAAACAAATTTGAGTACATTTTATTAGAAATAACAATACTTGCAACTTGTTTTTCAAGCACTTAGCAGATATAAATGTTTTGTCTCTTTATACATGGGGAGACTGAAGTACAAAGGCAGAAGGCATAGATGAAAGAAAGCGATTCTGGGTTGTAGCTGAGATTGGTTGAACCAGCCTTTTTCCATGTCCCTCTTCTAACTACTTGATTATATCATCTCTCAGAAACAAGCAGATGAGACTGGGCTTGTAAATATTGGTTGGATGTTTGCTTCCACAGGGAAACCTGCTTYGGCTGGTGCCTGATGTGCATTTTTGGAGTGTGGATTGTGGGTGCTACTGGAGGGGAATGGAATTGCTCAGCTGTGATTTCCCAGCCTTGTGATGATAAAAGAGCTTTTAGCTCAAATGGGGAGCTAAGTTCTCTCCTGGAGCTGACACCATTTTATTCCTGCTGTGAGCTTGAGGGTGCAGCATCTTGATGGCTGTGATGTCTTCAGCACCCCAGATTATGGGACCAGGTGGCAATGGCTGGAGAATGAAAGCATCCTCTGCCGACACCACTTTGGTTCTTTAGGGAAGGTGGGGCTCGGTATGACTGCAGGATGATGCCCCTCAGAATTTAAATGGATGCTGGATGGGTTGGGTATGTCTTATAAGGCCCTGACAGCAGCCTGCACTGATTTCCTTTCCAGAAGGAGAAATTACTGTCTGGTTTCTTTAGCCATTTTTGGTAACAAAACACACCTAATAGTGGTAACGAACCAGGAAGGGCCGTCTTTCTTACCAGATTTTCTGTCCCCTTTGCAGTGTTAATCCAGTAAGTGAATGGTCAATTACCAGCTCGCGCACGTGGTTTAAGGAAGAGACTACAAGCAGGAGTCCCACCAGTGCTGTAAAGGTGGCTAAGCAAGGAAGGAGTTCTACAGCAGTGTGGGCTGGGAGCTGCTGAAGATAAACTTGCTTTCTAATTTAGTGACACTTGCTGTTTTCATCGCTTGGGTTATGTGATGCATTTCCTAATTTTAAATAACGATGTAAATGAATGACTAGAGTGGAGGGTGTTTGTCACAGGGGAGGAAGCTCGGGCTAAGGTCTGAAGTGTGGATCAGGATACAGGACTCCCGTGCAGCTTCTGTCTGATGCCGCTGGTTTGCATAACCTTGGGCAGGCCATCTTTCTGCCTGTGCCTCTGTTTTTCTGAGAAGAAAAGAATTGATGACACCTTCCCTCCCTGACAGCCCACCGAGCTGCCCCAGAGCCTCCCAGTCCCTGTGCAGCCCTCTGCAGGGTGCCCACTGAGCAGGGACAGATGGGGCAGGGAAAACGTGACAGGGTGAACTGGGACCTCCTGGGTGAGGGCAGAGTGTGAGGCCCAGGCATTTTGTTGGCTCCAGGGTTCAAGCCATCTGTAGCAGCTCTGGCCTGGACATTGCTTTGGTGCCCTTGGCAGTAGGGGAAGTGTTGCAGGAGGTGAATCTCTGTATGGAAACAGGAGTGCAGCAGCCCATGGCAGGCTGCACAGACTGGCTGTGCAATGCGGCTTGCCTGTGAGTCATGAGTGAGCTCCTCAGCTCTGACAGCCCTTTCCAAACAAGTCGGCATTTGGGAATTGACCAGGATATGCTATTCGCRGTCCTCAGGCTACAGTGGCAAAGCGGAGCTTGCATATGTGTCATGCATAGTAGCATTGTACCATGGTGTCTAGGATTTTTGACTTTTTTGCCTGAGCTCTTAAAGACAGGTCTTCTCACTCTGTGTTTCCCTGTTCTGCACATACTGATTTGTGTTTAAAAAAAAAAAAAAAAAAAAAAGCTTGTCTGATTTCTGTGCATCAGTCCATTCAGATATGAGCCTTTTTTTGCCTTTCATCCATACCAGCTGCAGCAGCCTCGTGGCAACATCACCATTTTTCTTCCTGGACCCAAAGGACAAGTCAGCTTCCCAGACAATGGGTAGGAGTTGCAATAGGAGTRATACGTCAAGTCAGACACATCCGCCCCTTAATAATAATAATAAAAAAAAGCCTTTTTGTTTTTACCCACAAGAAGAAAACTTTCCACAGTGCATCACTGCCTTGCTGGGATGTTCTAACTTTATCCTGGTTGGAGGAAGCATCCCTGACACCGGTGGATACCTTCTGGAGGCTTTTAAACTTGATGGGAATCTGCAGAGATCAGACAGCATTTGCAGGGATCACTGAATACCCCTCCCTGAGCTGTGCCAGAGTGGGACTGCATGGTAACAGTCCAAGGAGACTGTGGTCTCTCCAGTAAGCACTTTGGCTCTTGTGAGGAAGAACATTCCTCCCTTCCCTAGGGCTAAAATAAAAACAGACTTTTAAAACAAATATTTACAGACTTGGCCACAGCCCAACAGCCAGTGCATTTCTCACTCACCTGACAGAACAATGCGTTTCAGTCCTAGTTATCTCCAGCAAAACCAAGAAGATGAGAGGTTGTCGGGGGCAGAGACCAACACCCCTGACACTTGACGCTTCTCTGTTATGCTTCCCTTGCTTTTGCCCTTCATCATCGTGAGCACCGTGCTAGCGTAGCAGCCCCTTCAGTGCAGAGCATCTGCTCTGGCTCACGGCAAGGGAGCTGCCTGCAGCCTGGCTTTGCTTTAGGGTGCCTGGCTTGCCGGTGAAAGTTGCTTGTGTTTGGCTGGTTTGATTTGCTCCTAATGAGGAGGTGAGTGATTATGTTTTCTCCTGTCGCACAATAATTCTGCTGCGAAGGCAGGCTGCCCTGCCTTGTGTTTCACAGCAGCAGCACCTTAAAAAGGTTGCCAGAGGAGCCTTGCTCCTAGAACAGTGATGTGCTGCCGCCCTCACCCCTTTCATGGTTCTTCCTGCTGCGCTAGCTCTTCTGGAGTTAAGCTGTGCACTGAGGGAAAACAGTAATTGTCTATATTTGTATTCTGCGTTTGCTGCCAGGGGATCCCAGAGCCCTGCGTACGCAGAGGATTTTTACGCCCTCTTGAAGCGTGGCAACCTGTTGCCTGGAATGTGGCAGCTGTTTAACAGAGCACCTCTGCTATATATGCTGGAGTTCACAGGAGACCTAAAAGGAGATTGAGCAACCTACCAAAGGAGTGAAGAGGGCGGTGCATTACTCTCCTCCAAGACGGTTCCCATCTCAAACTATACCAGAGTTACACAGTTCCCAGTTCTGGGGAGTCAGATGACTGGCTCATTCAAACGAGCTTTCTTTTGCATTTAAGCTGTGGCTGTAATGAGAAAAGGCTGTGTTGTTATCTGTTAGGATTTGCAGTCTGAGTGCCTGCATTCGCACTTTTGGTCTTTCTTTTTTTTATATATATAATCTACCTGAAGAAGTGTGGGCTCCCCAGCAGGCACTAGAGGGCAGAACTGATGTCTGGCTCTGTAGTTGCTGTTGACCTCTCTTTTTCTTCATATCCATTGGCAGACTTCAGCAGCAGCTGCCCCTTGCCATAGCGCTGCATCCTTTGCACTGATCAGATGACCTGTTTCTGCTCTCTCTCCAGAAAACCCAGGGGCTCCACAACTATCTGCAGGTTTAAGGCTTGTTGGGCGTTTCCTAGTGCCGGAGTAGAGAGGAGAAAATGTAATCAATTTTTACTGCATAGGTACTGTCAGACATTCTCTTCACAAGGTGATAACATAGGCCCAGAGCCTGTCCCTGTGCAAAGCAAGTAAATCCCATTTCCCAGCTGAAGAAGATTAAATATTTTCTGCATCCTTGGCTGCCTTGCTGTTTCTGCGTCCTAAAGAAGCATCTGGATGGTCCCAGCCCCGCTCCTCTGTCACCTTTTTTTTGTCCTCGGACGTTCCTCCAGTGAGACACAGGTTATGTGCTTGATGGGGGGACAATGCACTTCATCCTCTTTCAGTCCTTTCATCTTCCTCTGTCCCAGCTCCATGCAAGGGTGCTCCTCCGTGGAGTGAGCAAAGCTGCACTCCCACCCCTCTCTCCACCTTGTATGAGGTGGATTGCTTGGAGTACATCTGGAGTAGCTGTGCCATTTTTGAAGCTTTCCTTTCTTTTTTCTCTCCCCTTTTTCTCTCTCTCTCTCTCTTATTTTTTTTCCCCACCTCACCAGCAGGCCTTGATTAGACTGTGAGACCCTACCAGCTTCAATTAAGGAGCAGATGTGACCCAAGAAATGGGATAACAGCTAGGGATGGAGATGACACGTTCATGGCACTAGGTCTAATCAAACAACTTCTCACATTATTCTCACTGTGAGGTGGGAGATGTGCAAGTCAAAGGCAAGTCAGTACTTGGAGCACCTGCTGAGACACATTGCTAGCAAAGCCATCTGTAATGAGCTGACCATGCCACTCATCACGGCAATGTGAGCTCAGACAAGGACTAGTTTTAATCTATTTAAATGCAATAAAGGGCCCAGAGGTTGAGATTTGAGAATGGGTACCTGAAAAACAATCAGTCACTGTCATCAGGGGCTGCTGGGTGGAGGGGATGCTTGTATGCTCTAAACCTGTGGTTTTGACTGTGTCTGTAGGAGAGAGGACACTACGCAGCGGAAGGGTGGCTATGGTAAAGATGAAGGAGTCTCTAAGTGTGCCCTGCTTGGGTCAAGCTATGGGGGGCAGAGACTAGTGTGTTGGAGCCCTCCAGACACGGCTGTGTTCACGGCAGCAAGGATGCTGTGTAACCTACATTTCTTGGTGCAGCTGTGTCTGTGGCACAGCAGATGCTGCCTGTTGCAGGGTTTTCAGGTCTGGTTGTGCTGTGGCAACTCTGTGGACCTTTAGAGGAGATAGGTGCTCTATAGATCTGTAGTGCACAGAATTTGTCTGTAGGAGAGCAGGTGCTCTGAACCCAGAGAAGGTGAGTCATGATTGTACTGGAGCTGCGTAAAACTGTTCCTTCTACCTCTTTCCCATTCAGGCTAACAGCTAGTTTGTGTTCAGGCAGCCTTTCTCATTTTAGAAAGAGAGCTTCTGGTTATCCTCATACTAAATGTTTTAATTAAGAATTTAATGCAAGTGAAACATGTCCATCAAATGGCTGTGGAGTTTGAAGTTCTCTGCCATTGCATTAAATAAGGGGTGGGCCCCCATTTAGCTTTCCCCTTGATCTGGCTCAACCATGCCCAGATCATGAGGTTGCCATAAAGTTTTACAAGTGCGAAAAAACAAATCTCAGTAGGCTCCCTTTGCCAAGGAGGTGGCCACATATCATTATTCTCATGTTATGGGCAAGAAGGTAAACAGAAATAATTCACCTCCCAAGGTCAGGGAATTGTTGGCAGAGATAAGAATAGGACCTAGGGTCCTTATAGCCAGTGTCTCATGTTTTGTAGACTCCTGGATTGCTGTATTTGGGAGAGGCCCTGAGCTCTGTGAGGGCAGACAGTGCGTATCACTCTGTCTAACGTGGTGCCTCTGTTTTTTAACCACATTGGAAGTTAAAAGAAGAACATCAGTGCTTGGGAACCATACTTGCCCACTTGGGGAATGCAGCTCATGCTGGATTTGAGGAGTGAGGACTATGGTTATTCTGATTAGGATCTGAGGATCAAATCCAAGCCATGGTGCTTACCCATGAGAGCTGTACATTTTATACATAAAGAGCAGCTTGGTAGCTCCTCCAAGCAGTGTTTCAGTGTAGGATGAGTACTTGCTGAAGGCCATCTCTACCTMGTAGACAGGAGGCAGGTGGTATGTGACTCCAGCCCAGACAGAAGGGGATGTCAGATGGCTGTTCCTGCTTTTAGTTTGGCAAAATCTGGCTCCCACTGAAAATAAATATCCTCTTGGACATAATAGGTGCCTCTGTCCTCAGACGTGCTATCATGGTGACTGTGCTGAATGAGATGGCTGTTCCCTGATGGCATCCCTGTCTGTTGCTCTTGTTTGGTCTCCAGTCCCCCCTGTGGTGGAGCCAGCATTCCAGGACGTGCGCCAGGGTGTGGGGCGCAGCGTCACCCTGCGCTGCACCATGCTCAAAGGGAGCCCCATGAAGGTGGCCACCTCCGTCTGGCGCTTCAACGGGACGCTTCTGGCCCAGCCCCTGACAGAACAGCAGGACTACTCTGAGCTGAAGGTGGACAGTGTGAGCCGGGAGACCAGTGGTAGCTATGAGTGCAGCATTTCCAATGATGTGGGAGTCTCCACCTGCCTCTTCCAAGTGTCTGGTAAGTCACAGAGTACACATTGGTGGGAGATGGGATAATTACCCCTGAGATGTGCAGGACGGATTGGGATGTGCTCATCCAGTGTGTGCTGCTTCTTGTTCTGTTTGCAGCTGGCTTCCTCACGATGACCTTAAAGGCTTGGGAGTCCTGGGGTTTGTTAGACAGAGTCATGGAGATGGGAAGGTTGCTCCCAGTAAACTGAAGCCAGTACAAGCAAACTCACCCACCATCACTGCCTCCTCTGTTGTGTTCAGAAGGGATGATTTTCTGTAGGCCAAAGCAGAGATCTGTCTCCATCACTCAGGCAGTCTTTCAAGTCTAGAATGGACCTGGAGCAGTAGGGCCAGCCGCTGGTACATTTTAGCAATGTTTGAACACTTGCTTGAAAAATGTGGGACTTAAAGCTGCCATTGGCTTTCAGGCGTGGCCAACACAGTGCAGTCAAGTATTGACCAAGTGGGAGTGAAAGACTCTACATCCACCCAGCAGGCTCCAAAGACATATGATTTCCCCTTTTAAAAAAAAAAAAAACAGGATCATGTATTCCTCTTTCTTCCCTATGTCTCCAGACTGTCTTTGTATCATGATATCTGCTAGGACAAAAATGAGATGAGAGTGGACACTGATACTCAGTGATTTTACTGCTGAATTTTCTGTGAATCCAGCAAGCACCATAACGGGACTTCTCTTCAGCAACTGCTAGAAGGGATGGCAGAGTTATAGCATCTAAAACCACACATCTGACCTAGTCACTTCAGCTGATCATTAAATCTGTTTTTCCCATGACCCCAGAATTGACTTGGGCACCGATTTCTAGACAAGCTCTCAGAGGAAGTTGCCTTGATAAGCAGTAAATTCAGCCAAAATACTGGGTTTTCAGTCCAGGGCCAGTTTATAATACATTTCAAGATAGGGCTGAGCAAATAAGAAAAGGTAATATAAAAGAGACCAGATTTTGAAGCAGATCTTTCCTGAGGTTTGAAAAAGCTCATGTACCAGAACTTTCTCTGCTCTTACTCTGTGGTTTAGTGTGTGCTGTAACTCTGTTTGGTCCGTTCTCAAGATCTTGCTGTCACCCCTTGAGATCTCCTAGTATTTGTCTGGCAGTGGATTTTGCTTCAGAGCTTTGGCCTTTTTTGTTCTGTCTTCCTGTGCTTGCAACTCTCATATCACTAGCTAAATTAGGACAAAGCATACCCCACTGTGAGCTACCACCTCAAACTTTGTCCCTAGCAAGCTTGGGAGTGCTCCCAGGACCTGGATTTCTTGCTGGAACGGGTGACGAATGTATAATGCTATCTGATGTGCCATGATGTGCCCCATGAGGTAAGATCCCTGCAACAGAAAGCAATGTTTATCCCTAGAGAGCACTCATCAGGAATGCAGCGAGCATTTGTTTTGCTGCATCCCTTCTCCGCTTCCAAGGCATTGATACTGGATGCTGGCTTTTCACTTCCAAACATCTCAGCCTATGTCCTGGACAGCTACAAATAAATTAGACCTCTGAATTTGTACAGCAACTTGAGAAATAATCCAGTGCTTAGGCTGCTACACTTGGACTCAGGAATGCTGGAGTTTTAATTCCCTGGTCTGCTGCCGCCTTCCTGTATGACCAGGGGGAATAGCTTAGTCCCTTTTTTTCTGTTTCTTTTCTGTGAAACATGGACCATTAACCTTCCTATTTAACAGGGAGGCAGTGGTTCATTAGTGACTGTGAGGTGTTCAGATGTACAGGTAACAGAGTACATAAACCTGCCCAGAATGGATAAGTCTGTGTGATGGGATTAGTTTCTTCTGCAGATGGGAGATTAGCTTGTGTTATTTTGGAAGGATGGTGAGACATCCAACTTGTGCTCCTTGAGCAGGTTGTCAGGGTCACCCATACTGGTCATGACCTGCCCTCTCACTAGCTACAAGCACAGACAAGCCCTGAAAGATTGACTGCATCTCCTTTAGCTTTTCCCATCAGTTGAAAGCAAGAGAAAACTTTCCACCAACAGCAAAACTTTTCAGAAAGGAAGTTCCAGAAGTATATGTGCTGCATTTCTATCACAAGGCTTTTTTTTTTAAGCTTCCGTTTCTATCTTAGAGTCAATTAATAAGTAATTAATATTATGCAAGATGACGATCATCATCAGTTCTGATTTTATTTCTGAATCCATTATGAAGCTTGACTTCCACAGTCAATACAAGTTGAATAAGCAGCAATTAGTCTCTGAGGTGGTTCTGAACTTCTTGCTTGTGCAAAAATTTAAGTCRATAAAAATAATAAGAAAAAAAGGACTTGGAAATAAACATCAATATTATCCATCTGAGTTCATAAAAAATAAACATTGAATCCTTTCAAGCCTAATTATAACCACATAGAATGGCAGGGCCCATGATTCAAGTGGAAAGGTAGAAGCGTGTGCAGAGGACTGATCAGGGCAATGGTATTTATGTCTGTTCCACTCTCCAGCAACCCACCCTGTCCAGACATGTTTCTCGTCCATGCGGGTCCTGGCAGGACCTGAACTCAGAAGGGAGTGTTTTGGTTGAGGCCTAGTTCCTGCCTTGCCCAGGACCTGCCAGAAACCAAAGTGCACAGGGAGAAAAGAAAGTAATTTCATACAAAATTACTTCATCACTCCTTTCGCGACAACAGGTCAGAGATAGTTACAGGTAAGACCTTGAATTAATTCTGTCTTGCTCTGAGGAGCTGTGTGCAACACCTAAGCCAAAGTTCATCTGCTTGGACATAGTGGTGTTTTGGGACAATTTTCGCATATAATGGGAAAGGAGACTACTTGAGCCTGTAGCACTTCTTAGTACAGGCCTAAACTTGCTCTCCTTCCAGCATGAAAAGCCACGGTCCAGCCATGCCTGCTGTCCCTCTGGGCTGTATCTCATGCCACCTTGTGACAGTGCTCATCCAGTTTGGTACCGGAGACGCCCACCTTTGGCCAAGGGCACGCACCATGCGTTAGTCCAGTGGTCTGCAGGCTGTATGGCAGTAGCCTCTGAGCCCCGTTTGTTCAGGGTTCAGGTCAGCAGCAGCTGGGGAAAGCATAGGAAATCCCTCGTCCTCTCAACCATCCTATTTCTCTCTAGTACATCATCTCTTCTGTGCTTCCCTTCCTGCTGCTGCCCTCTTTTTTTAAGGGGAAGTGCTGGTTTAGAAAAGCCATCTTCACCTGTGCAAAAGCCCCTGTTGTTTTTACCCTGGCTGAGGTCAGCATCCCCTTTGCTGAAGAGTCGACTGTCATGCTACAAAGAGGCTGGAGCACTGCGTTGCCAAGGCAGGGAAGATGCAGAAGGAGCAAGGTCTTCTTTTTAATGCCATGGTCCCTGTGTGATAAATAACATTTTTCTTATGACCTACTGGCCAAATGATCTTTCCTCAGGGACTGTTAGCAGGAGACTCTGTAAAGCAGCAGATGAAACAGGAAAAATGCCAGTTTAAGGCCATTACCTTAATCTAAAATACAAAGGTGAGAGAGGAAAGATTAGAGCTGGTTCCAGCTGGAGAACTGAAGCTGTTTCCACCTTTTCTGGTGTCAGTCATGCCCCACTGGCATTGCAGGGTTGTTAACCCTCCCAGTAGGTTAGCCTGTGAAAACAGTAGTGATTCACAGAAAATGATGGCATGAACAGTTTTAGCATGTCAGTGTGGTACCCAGTGCAACACCAGCTAGAATAGTAATTGCTTGTTATGTCAAAAGTGAGCTGATGAGTTAGGGGAGCAGAGCTGTACTACTTTCACCACATTTCCTTGTAGTTTATATTCTTCTTCCATYGCACCCTTTTACTTTCCTCCCTCTTTTTTTTTTTCCCTCTCTCCAGCAAAAGCTTACAGCCCAGAGTTTTACTATGACACTCCCAACCCCACCTTGAGCCAGAAGCAATCCAAGAATTACTCCTACGTCTTGCAGTGGACACAGAAGGAGCCTGATGCAGTGGATCCTATCCTCAAGTACCGCCTGGAAGTCAGGCAGGTAAGGTTTGCTCTTCTGGAGTCTCAGTGCATGTCCTTGGGAAGAGGACCTCTTGGCAGGCTGTTACATCCGTGTCTGCTTGCCAGTGAAGAGCTGAAGTTAGTGAAACAGCCAGGCCCTGATGACCTTGCACCTTCCCTACTGAGTGGGAGAGGCAGGCTGATTATGCAGCTCAACGTTCATTTTTAAGTCTGATGTTGAGTACGATCAAGAGCTTTCAAAGCCCTGCTGCCTCCCATTGGACCGTTCATGCTCTGTGTTCTGAATGGGGTTTACAACCCCACTGTCTTTAGTAGATGTTAGAGATTTTACAGGCCAAGGATTCAGGCAAGTAGAATACCTGCCTCCTCATATGAAATAAAGGGAATAAGCTAAAGAGCTCTCAGGTAGAAACTACAGGGAAAAGTCATTGGCTGTTTGTGTTGCAGAAGGTCTTTTGTGCCATCGCAATAATGAAGCTACTGGAGTTGTATAACCTCTACACAGGAAGAGAAGTGGGTTTCAAGGTTTTCTGAATCTGAAGAGAAATCATACTGGGGGGGGGGGAAAGAACTGATGGAAATCTAAAGGCATCACTTATTGGAAAAGGTTAGGAAAAGGAGTTTGATTTTTAAAGAACACATTAACCTCACAGGATACTTTCATCCAGGCTCAGCAAAGTGCCTACATCCTTCCAACATCTTGTAAAAGGGGAGAAACTTAAAATTAGTGGTTCCTGCCGTTCGGTGATCACTTGGAAGCCCATGCATTTTGCAAGGAAAAGCTTGTTTACTGTAGATAGAAAACAAAATAATTTAAAAAGATCTAAGCGTGTCTCTCTCCTCTAGGTCTGCACAGTAGGCTTTAATTTTATGTCTCTGTTTGACTGTGAGCTCTCTGGGGTGGGATAGTCTTTGTTTGTAACTCGTACAGCGCAGAGCACGTTGTCAGTGCTTAATAATAATTCAGGACACAGGGGAGCCTCTAATAATGAAGACAGTTTGTCACAGTACCACTTCCCTGTTAGCTGAGTTTCACTGTTATTGGCACTGCAACTCAACAAACTAATTTGTGATTTTTATCCTTCTCCAGTGATGTTGAGTTTTTTTCCTTCTGCACAGTGCTTATAAGTAATCTTGTATCTGATTCTCATTGAGCTCCTAGTGAAAGGGATTAAGAGAAGGAAAAATCACATTTCTGCTTCAAGTTGTGACCTAAAGGAGGCTGAGTGCTGTGAGAGTTTAACCCTCTGATTTTGTTCACACCCCATCAGATACTGCTGTTGATGTTTCTTTTTTGGCATTGCTGCATATTATTGATTATTGGGTGGCTTGTTTTGGAGAAATGTTGTACCGTGGCCCTGCTGTAACCCAGTCTCATGTATAGGCAGGGTCTTAGAAAAAGCTATGGGTGCCATTGTGGTGGGTGAGTCTGAATAAGGGATGGCAGAGAGAAGAGGAAGCAGAGAAGTTTTGTTTCCCACTTAAGTCAAGCACAAGTAGGGAGCAACCTGGAAAAGGCTTACACAGTATTGCCTCCTGGTTCTCCTCCTACAAAGTCAGCTGCATCTCATGGGTAGGTCTCCACCTCCATGTGCCATACTGGGGTTTCACAGGGCCCTTTTCATGTCCTTCCTCCCTGACCCCGGAGGATCACATCCCCTTCTTGTCTCCAGCCTGCTCATTCCCAGAGCTGTCCATGTGCCCCTGCTCTGCTGTCCTGGTGTTTTCCCCGAGATGTCTCACTTGTGCTCCAAATAGCCATGAGAGAGCTCCAGACCTTTCATGCTTTTCCCTGCTCTGCCACCCTCTCCCCTGTCCTACAGGCTTTCCTGCTTTGTCGCACCTTCCCCTCCATGCCAGGGTGTTTGGGCTAAGCTTTGTGTCCTGCTGCTCAGGCGTCAGAGTGCAGAACATAGTGACATTACTGAATATAGGCGTGAAAAGCTCAAAAGCTTAAAAGTGTTGTTAACTGAAGAGCTCTTAAGAAAGGAGATTTGTCTGACTGAATGAAGAGCTACTGTTTGTCTGTGAACCCCCCTCACTGGATACACTGGCTCCCAGGCACTCGCTATGGTGGCACAAAAATCCTCCTAGGATTGAAGTGGGATAGCCTCCTCAGATAAAATGTGCCTTACACAGGGCCACTCACGACTGATTTACTGCCAGCATCAGGCTGATGAAAGCTTAGCCAGCTGCTCAGCCCACCACCTCCTCCAACCCTGGGAGACTTCTGCCCAACTTCAGTGGTGAGGGGGGATTAACTCTTGCTGAGCTGGAATCGAATGGATAGCCAGCTGGCATGCCACTGGTTGTGAAGTGCTTTGCTAGGTTTCGTTTCACTCTCCCAGTTTACTTGAAGAGTTCTTGGCATATGTAATATGAAGATCCCTAAGTAGCAGGATGCTTTGCAAGGCACCTGGGAACCCTCGAATTAAATTTCCTTGCTCCAGTTGCTGAAAATGGGACTGGATGAGAGTAAAAGTGCTGCTTATTAATTGGCTGGTGCTGTGGCTCTTCCATCTCTTCCTGTTCAACAGCTTCAGAGGACTGTTTGGGCATTCCTGTGGGGATTGCAACCAATCTGGGAGAATCTGGTTTCCTGAGAGATGCATGGGGGCTCCCAGCAAGACAGGCAGGTGCATTTCCAAAGGAGTTGATGGTTCCCAGCACTGCTGTGCAGGCTGGCTGGCACAGCAGACATACCAGTTGCAGCAGCACTAGAATTAACCTTAGATTAAAACCAAACAAACAGCTTAACGGCTTGGAGCCACTGACTCAGGCAAAGTGCATACAATAGCAACGTGGAGCAAGCTTCTTGTAAAACCTCTGTTTTATGTCTCAGCAAATAGGCTGTATTTCCYGGAGTGCCTCAGTCAGGTGGGCTAGGCAGTGACATTGTGCTGAGTAGCAATTCAGAGGGGAAAATGTTTCCACCGAGGAACTGCAGGATCCTCACAGAAGTCTGTTCTGATGGTTTGAAAGTTTTTTTCTGTCTCTTTTCTCCCTCCAAGTCAACTGATCCAAATGCTGACCACCTTAATGCTTTACCTTAGCAAGTGAATCTAATGAATTAGCCTTGGGTGGTTTGATTGTGAGCAGATCGTGAGGCCTTCGGGTATTTTCTTCCACGTGTTCTTGTAGCACAGAATGGCACTGAGGCACTGCTCACCAACTGAAACCCTTTTTCTTTGCTCAGGGATTCAAAGCAGCCTCCCCAAATCAGATATTTGCTTAAAAATAAAAAGCCTTTTAAGTTGCTTGTTTCTCTCTGTGTATTTTATCCCCTCCAAGAGTTCTGCTCTAACTTTAAAGGGAAATGAAAAGCCATCTAATATTGCAAGCAGGTTGCATCCTGGAGGAAAGATCTGAGCTGGGCTGGTGGTTACGGTTACAGGGGATAGTGGCAGAATTACTGTGCACTTAATGAGCTGGAACCCATCTGTGACCTGAGGCTGCAGGAGAAAGAGGAAGGAGAAGGTATTGGTGCAGAAGGAAAGTTTAATCTTCATTGTGCCCCTCAAGGAGACCTGAGGCTGCCGTTTCCTCCATACCTTCTGATACGCAGACTCAGGCCAAAACAGGGCCAGCTTAACACATTCCTGCCTTTAACCTACTTGGAAAAGGCTCAGGTTTACCTGGCAGACAGACCCCTGTAATTTGCACTGGGCCAAGCCCTGGACCCATTTGTTAAATTAGCTTCAGATTAATTCCTGTCAGGGAGACTGTCTTTAATGAGACTGGCCCCGTATGATGCCGGAATAATTGTAAGGGGAGAGAGACTGTCTCTCTTTGTTTGTACTTTCATCCCCTCCGTGTTGGATAAACATCCCCTGCTGACTACAAAACTCATCTGGGCTCTAGAGCCGGCTGCCACTTGCCTCATCAGCCAGCCAGAGCAGCATTAATGAGCGCTGTGGCAGTGGGGAGCCAGTCTCACCGTGTGGGGAGGTGACAGATAACAGAGCTGTTTGGACATACATAGGACAGGGACGTTAGCAGGAATTTAATGACTATGATTAAAGCAGAAGGTTAACTCTGCTGATGGTCATTGCAACTCAGCAGGAGAGTTTTTACGCTGAGGCCCATGGGCTGCAGAACTGTATCACTTCATTTCTGCCTCTGAGTTGTTCTTTTGCTCTCCTCTGAGCCCACTTCAGCAGTGTCTGTCAACTGCTGTCTGTCTTTGGCTTCCTTAGCCCATGAAGCCAAAAGTCCCTCTGAGGGCTGACAGAAAGGGCAGGGATGTCTCTCTCTCTTGCTCTTCCTCTCCATGTACCTGCTGCCTGACTGAAGCAGGGCTGGTACTCCTCAAAAGCAAGCAGTGCACCAGGCCGTATTCTTTTGTATATTTAGTGCAGAACACTTTTAAYTTGCACCGCTGTGATTGCCCCGTTCACGCACAGCCTTAGCTTGATGAACCTATGTGCATGGCCCATGGCTCATGAGGAACCCAACCTCACGAACATGAGTACATCTTCCAATGCTTATACATTTTAATTTCAATAGCTGCAATAAAATAATCTCGCTAGTTTGTGCAGCCAGGGTAGCACAAACCACCAAAGCAAATGAATCCACCCAGCCATATATTCATGTGGTGCAAGGACATCCGTGCTGAGCCACATCAAAGGGCTGTCTCCTCCCGTCTCCAGCAGTAGCCAGTGCCTGGCAAAGAGTGTATAAACAAGGCAGGAACATATAGTATTGCTTCCCTAAAATGCCGTCTCTGCCTCTGAAGATGGTAAACCTGTTTGTTTATTGGGTCCTGGTTTAGGAATGGTTATGAACGCAGAAGGGCAGTGTACTCGTGTGGGTGGTGCTCCTTGCTGCAGCTCAGCCCTGTACTCTGGGAGGTGAATGAAATCCCTTTCCTTCTCCAGGCATGGCCATGGCTTCAGGCAAAACTGTTTGGGAAATGGTGCAGCCAGTGCCTCGGGGGGAGGGGGTGGGTTGCCTCAGGGCTACAAAAGAAAGAAACTGTGGGTAAGGCAGGCAGGGGTGACTGAACTCGTTTTACCAACAAATGGGCTAACATTTTGCTGGCTCCCAGGGATTACACGCTGTCTGGGAAACGTTGCTATCACCAAGGTAACCACTTAACACGGGACTGTGCTGATAGGCCTGTGTCCGTAGCCCTCATCCTGTGGCTTCTTGCTTGTGCTCCTAGTGGGTCCCATCCTGTGCTCCCTCCACTAGTGCTGAGGTAGGATTTTCAGCAGGGGGACAGTGCAAGAGAAGAGGTGAAGCAGTGAGGTTTGAGGACAGCTTAGCTAAAAAGCAGTCAGGGTTGTCCTTCTAACTCCTTTTTGTACTAGAAGATCAAAAGCTTAAAGGATGGATTAATGGCTTGTGAACTGGGGAGGGCACAGTCCCATTTTGGATAAATGATGTCCTGTGCTGCGTTGCCTGGTGGTACCTGAGGATGGGAGAGGGTGCAGCGCCACTTCCACTTGCCAGTTCTCTGCTGAGTGAAGCTGAGAGGCTGCTTAACTGGATAACCCAGTTTGATATCCCAGTGTGGGGCATAGACAGGGCACATGTCCACTGCCATATGAGTCCCTTTTCCTTTCCTCCTCCTTGCTGGCGTATCACAGTCCCAGCTGGCTACACTGGGGAAGGGGAATGTGGCTTCCTGCAGAGCAGCACCTGGTGGTCGTGGCTGCCTGTAGGGTGCTGCACAGATCAAAAAACCTGTGGGGCGTGACAAATGGCACATCCCTTTACAGTTCACCATTTCACTTGATACAGTGCTGGTCCTGTGTCACTGGCGTTAGGCATGGGGACTGCAGTGACTTGGCCTCACCATGTTTGCCCAGAACTGAATTCCAAAGCAGACCTTCCATTGTAGGATGGTTTATAAGTCATGCCTGCTGAAAAGCTGCTTTAGTCTTGTTTTCCTTTTGCCTTCCTTGGCTGCCAGTTTGATGTCYGATCACAGGCTGCTGTCATAATGGGACAACATCAAATCAACGCAATTCCGTCTTCCTGCAGAGCTGTCCTCTGTAGTGGGGAAGTGCAACCTCAAAAGAAGGTTTTTCAGCTCTAACTCTCCCCTCTCCCCCACTGATGCATTTTTTTGTTTTAACTTTTGTTCAGGCAGTGAGAATAGGCAGATTACATTTGTGCTCTTAAGTCAATTGCCTTCAGTTATGCTAGCGGCGTAACTGATGCTGTGCAGAACTCAGCCCTGAGGAAGGTGGAAAATGATACAAAAAGAAGCCAGTATGTCAACAGGAGGTGTGTTCGGTGGATGGTTCAAACAGCCATCGTAATGCAAAGCAGGGGAAAGCAAGGGGAGGGAGAGATGCGCTGCCTTTTTAGGCTGTGAGAGGAGGAGAGGTTTGGGATGTGTGGTGGGATTGAGTGACAGCCATGTGCTGGTGCACAGAGAGCTGGTTAATCAATAGCATTTGATGGACGAGCTCTGCCTGAAGCTTGATGGGATTGCTGTGTGGGGCTTCGGGGGGGAAGCAGCAACTTTGCCACAGGCATTTGGGAGCAGAGAGGGCAGGATCCTGCCTCTGCTGTGCACTCTGCTGCCTGAAAACGGGATGCAGTGTCAGTCACTGCAACCAACAGTGTATTGAGCCATCTCTCTTTTCCTCCCTTGCAATCTGTTGCGGGGGATGTGCCCATGGTATCAGCTGCTAGAGTGTGATCCTTGCCACATGTGCTGAGCTTCAGACCAGCTGGATGTTGGGTGCGGTTGGGGAACAAGGAGCTTTTTCCGTGTTTCATATGTGTATTCCTTATGGCCTAAATCAGCAAACACAGAGCTTTCCCCCAGTGCAATGGAAGTGAGTTCCTAGCCCGGCCGTTGTTCACTGCAGACAAAGGTGTCTGCCAGACCAGGTTGTTACTAGCCCTGTTCGCCAGAGACTCAGAGTGCTTCCTGTGAGGTTGGCCAGGGAGACGCAAGTCCTGTACTGAGGTGCTCAGTACAGGTCTGATTAGCATGGGTTAGTCAGGTGAGTTCAGTGGGGCTGGCTAAGAGCTATGGGATGAGATTTCCCCCTTAGGTCTGCATAAAGTTTTTCAGTTCTGCTATTGAAACTTCCCTCAAGAGCTTAGCAAGTGATCCCTAACAAATGAATTACTCTGACTAATTCTGTCTTTTTGCATTCACAAATTGCTCTTCAGTGTGATTCATGGCTTTCCTCAGCTGGTTGTCTTTGGTCCACAGATCATTTGCAATTAGTTAATTGGGAAAATTGGCAATATGAGTTGTAGCAGGTTAGTTATGTCTCAGTCTCATGCTACCATTTTTCTTCTCTGCTAATCTAAACTAAGCAAAGTATCCTTCCCAAAAGAGAGTCACTGTAAGTTTTATAAGCCAATTTGCCATTCAGAAGTTGTTTTTCAGCTGAGATTTCATCTTAGCACTCACTATTCATAAGTACTGCTCCTAATGTAATTCAGGCACTCGACTGTGCAAGAGAACAGGATATCATTTAACTTTCTAGTGCAAGGCAGTAATTATGACCAGTTTTCCAACTCTTAGCTCTGTTTGGAATAGTTACAGAGCTTGAGAAAAGCAGTACATGTAATTTTACTGGAAAGGCTCATGTGGTCTTAAACACATCTAGTAGCAAAATCTCATCTCTAGCTCCTAACACCACTGTTCAGTGATCATTCAAGGTAAGGAGAATGTGAGAGAAGAGAAAATCACATTCCCCCAACCAATATACCTCTCATAGCAGCCTTGGCAGGCTTGAGATGTTGTTTTCACACCATTGTGTCTGCTCCTATCTAGCAGGCTGTTGGACTGTGTTTTACAAAGCTGGGTGCAGGATGAAAATGCCAGCCAGATATCAATGATAAAAGTGAGAGCCTTTTTTCTGCATCTCTTATCTGTACCCCTTTGGTGGCTTCAGGGGGTACATGCTAGTTATTGAGTCTTTCCGAGAGTCCCTGTCAGAAGACAGTGACGCAGCTTCCTCTCATTTACTCTGCTCATTTATTGTTTTCAGTAGTTAATCCACATTCCTCCCACTGCCTTCGAGTCATTTCTTTCTGCACCTTCTCTCCTTTGCCTGCTCCCCCTCTTTATTTTCTACCTCTCTTTCTTTTGTTTCTATTTTCTTTTTTGCCTTTTTTTTCCCCTGTCTCTTCCTTCCTAGAACATGTTGGAGATAAGAGGAGAAAGTGAGTGAAGGGGGAAGGGTTTGAGAGAGAGATGCAGTCTGTCCTGTAGCTAGTGACAAACAGGCAGGAGCAGGCACTGGGGAAATGTTTTGACCATGTTTCATACGGAAATTAAACTTTTGCAGTCATGCTGCGAGTGCAGGCAGCATGGAGTAACATGAAGGATTTTATGGCTCTCCCTGTATATTCTGCACTGTCTGTCCCTTCTGTACTAGAGATAGGACAGCAAGTGCTGTCTTGCAAGAGTTAGAGGTTGCCCATAGCCTCTGGGAGGATGCTTGCCTGTATATCTCCATTATGTGTACCAGGCTGAGAAGTCCAGGGGATCCCACACAAAGGCTGCTCCTGCTCTAGTAGACAATAGTGCTGTCCTTTATTAACTATTGCTTTTAAGTATAAAGGTGTCCTAACAGTGGGCTCTGCCAGGGTCTGCAAGGAGCCTGAGAAAATGGGCCTAGGAGATGATATTTCCTGTTGGTTCAGCAGATCTTGCTTGGCAAGGTATAAGCGCCTTATAGATAAAATGGCTCAGACCTCAACCTAACCAGAGCTGGGCAATCTTGGGCTACACAGAGACAGCTGGCTTTTTCTTCTTGGAGCTAGAAGTGCTGACAATATGGTACGCAGACACCCAAATAGGTCTGGCTGGAGGCAGCTGGGTCCAGTAAGAGAAAATGGGTGGAAGAGGAGTCCATGCTCTCTGAGATTTGGAGGAATATAGAGTTGGACCCAACAAGGCACTGAGCAGTGCCGTTTTTCAGATATGAGGCTCAAAAAAGATGGGAGCCATTGCTTTGGGCAGGAGGTGGCTGTGGAACAACAAGAAGGACATTGTCCCTTGCCCAGCTTATGCCTGTGGTGGAGATGAGGAGGTCATTTCAGGCTCTGCAGTGTAGTCAGGCACAGGTGGGATCTTGTAGCAGCAATGTAGAGCTCCCACTCCAAACAGAAGGACCCCATGTGCCTTCAGGATCGAAGGGGTGACTGGCAGACAATAGGAGAGAGATAACAAGCGTGGATGGATATACACGTAACCTGTCTAGCTCAGGTACCGACTGCAGTGACAGCAGCCCAGACTCCTTGCACACACTGGGGAGCACGTGGCTCTCCCTCCCTTTCCACACATCTCCAAGTTCAGGTGCTGGTTTACCCCTTTCTTTCTCCAGCCCTGAGTTCCCCCTCCCCAGGACGTGCAGCGTTGTGATGCCCCACTCAGCCTGTGGCTCAAGAAGTCGCCAGCCATGCTACGCCTTGGCTAAGGCTTTTATTTGACTGTCTCCCTGACAGAGTGAAGATTAGGTCTGTTCTTCTTTGACCAGGGAATGTATGCTAATAAAATACATATTGCTTTCTGATCAGCACCTAATGAAAGACATTATTGAGGAGTGTGGAACAAGCACTTACAGTAATTCATGACAGCACCAATTTGGCTTCTCTGGGAAGCTGTAAACTGCTGCTCTTGGCACCTAATGAGAATGGGCAGCTGATTGTGTGTGTGAGAGAAAGAGAGGGAGAGACTGTGTCCTGGTTTAGATGGCTCCAGCTGTCCTTTTTACTTACTGAAGGTCACAGTTGCTTCTCCCTTTGGAGCTGGAGATGTCTCAGTCCAGAAGGGGAGCCTCCTCCTAAGGACAGTTTATACCTTCCAGGACTCCTCGTTTAGGCTGAATAATGAATTTGCTTTGGCCAGTCATGCTTGTTTAATCCCAGGATTGGAACCTGTGCACTTGACGGATGAATAATATAGGCATGAATTTCAGTTCACTGGTGTGCTTATCTGGCAAATGCCAATTTTATGTTTACAAGTGTGATTATTTGCTCTAGAAACCCCTAATGAGTGTTGGTCATCAAGCAAGGAAAAGGAAATAAAAGCAGGTTGAAATTTACCCCACCCTATAATTGATGCTATTAGTGCTTGACATCATTTCCATTCAAGGCAGTGATGAAGAACTAAGCAGGAGCATGTTTTAATTCAATCCGACAGGCAAAAGAGGTTTGGTGAGAGACTATAGAGAAACATCACAGCTATTGTCTTCATACCCAAACCAAATTTCTCCTCTACCCAGAGCTTACCCAAATGGCTTTTCCAGACGGCAGCTGCCCTGCTGGGCATTGAGGCAGCTCTGAACAAAGCTACCTGGGGGAAGGCATTTTCACTGTGGCCAGTATCAGCCAGTCAAATCAGAATCCCTTACTAGGAGTCTGCTGCTGAAATTTGAAGCTAACACCAGTCTGGGAGGCAATGCCACTGCAGTGGAGGATCACGATATCAAACAGAAAGATCTAGTGGACTGAAAACTGCTTGAGTGGTTTAAGTGGGATGAAATTCAGAAGTACAAATGCAAGGTCATGCATGTGGAGAGCGCTAGGAGAGGATTCTGCTTCAGGCTGGGAGCTCATCAGTCAGCAGCGGTTGAGGTGGAGGAATGACACTGGTGAATGAATTGACATCAGGGTGACTGTGAGCTGCTGGTGGGATGCAGGCATGAAAAAGGGCGAATGCGCTCCTAAGTGAAGCCTGAGGTATTTCCAGGGAAAGCGGAGAAGTGCTAGTGCATCCTACATACAGGGTTGGGATATCAACTCCAGCAAATGGGACCATGCAGAAAGGGATTGTAGAAGTGATCAGGGGAAGTGAGAGCCTGTGTTATAAGAAGAGATGCAAAGTGCTTAGCTTGTTTAGCCTAGCAAAGCAAAGGCTGAGAGGGGGTGTGATTGTTCTCTATAAAAACATCAGGGGGTCAAGCAGCAGGGGGGGAAAAGAACCATTTAAGCTAAAGGACAATACTGGCACAAGATCAACTGGGTACAAGTTGCCTGTGAGTAAATTCAGGCTGGAAATGAGAACATTAGGGCAGTCAGGTTCTGGAACAGCCGTCTAGGGGGAGGAGCAGGCCAAACTGGAGGGGCTTTTCAGATGAGATGTGATATGTTCATGAAATGGATGAGCAGAGGTAGCACCTGTGGTGACAGGGGACTGGACTCTATGAGCCAGGTGTGCCCTTCCCCTACTCTGTCCCTGAAGTTGGCCATGCTTTTCCCTTCCCTAAAATCCTGAAGGACAGGAGGTGGCTGCCAGAGGAAAGGGAGTTTATCACTTTGCCGAAATACAGAGAGTGAGAATCAAATTTGTAGTGTCCAAATGCATTGTCGTGGACAAACCCTCTTCCGCTGCTCTGTCCTGTGGTACTAAGGTGACATCCAGGACCAGAATCTCAATCCCCACTGCTGTTTGTCAGAGAGAGGATGGGATGAAGCAGGAGAGAAGGGTCATATTTATGGTACATTTTTTCCATCAGTATAGAAAATACTGAAATGTCATGTTCAGGAGAGGTCCCTAAAATTCTCTGTCCCAACTTCCCCCTGTTTCTGAGTGTTTTTTTAAGTCCTGTTTTCTCAAGGAATTTTCAGTGATCTGATTTCCACTCATGGAACTTATCTCCTGGACTGTCATTCTCCAGCATTAGCCACTGGAGGGTTAAATACCCTGGTGGGAGAAGCCTTAGCAAAACCGCTTACAGTGTGAACAGCACAATCCTGGCACTGGGAGCCTGCAACCAGGAGAACCCAAGGTGTAAACCCTGTGTGTGGACAACTCTGCTCCATTTCCCAGCCTGACATCCATTCATGTGAAGGAGAGAGGGGCACCACAAGCACTCCTATGGGTTTGACCTTTGGATGATTGGCTCCCAGTCTTTGGCACTGTAATCTTAAATCCTCTCATCATCTTTTTTCTTTTTTTTTCTTTTTTTTTCTTTTTTTTTTTAAGACGTCCATGACATGCAAGTCCTCTGCAGTTATCTCTCTGTGGCATGTCCTGTAGCTTTGGAGGTGCAGTTGAGGCAGAACGTGAGGACAAGGCATGTCTGCTGTGGTGGCTTGGTGCTTTGCATTACAGAACCCTGCGTTCACCCCAGGAATTGCCACTGGGGCCATAACAAGGCTCAGCTCCTGCAGGTCCCAAGAACAGGGTGCTTCTGGCAGAGTCTTGGGAAACATCTTTTCCACCTGTCACCAGTTTAAGGCCACAGACATTGCCAGTCACATCCCATCGAGGCCAATGGTGTGATTGTTCCTGGTGCGTTCCTGGTCCCTGTGAATGACACTCTGTTTGGAAGGGGGCCAGTTGTGTCTTAGCTGGGCTTTCCTGGAGTGAATTTATGGCAGTCTCAGCCAGAGGGGAAATCTGAGCTGAGATGATACCTGCAGCCCCCTATGACAGATCTATATAACATGCCCAAGGTTCCTGGCAAACAGACTGAGAAGTGGTAAAAGTGAGAGGCTCTTTCTCGTGCTGATTGGTATTGCCTGACAGAGGAAAAGTGCCCCTCTGTTGCCGTCGCCCACTCCCAGCCCTTGGAGCATGCTAAACCAAGGTGTATCTATGCCTGATGAAAAACTGGGCCACTAGGCTAAAACTGTATGTGCCCCTGGGCACATGAGAGAGACAGACACTCTCACACCTACTACTTTGCTGGTTGCTTGAAAAATGCATCCCACCAGCTGCACAGGTTGTTGAAGAATATTTTCTCCCTGTTATTGCCCAGTTCTCCTTTCAAATCTTTTTGAGGGGCCTGTGCCTCTAGTTCCGCCAAGTCCCTCACAGCTCCTGTCCCCATGCATGTCTGCTATCCAAGGTGATGGGTTCAAGAAAGCCCTGCTCACTACCGATAACTTCTGCGGTGGATGAATCACTGCAGCAGAGCAATACAAAGGCTGCCTGACACAAATCTGAGAGGAGAAGTCGGGGGGGAAGTCAGCCTAACACCCCCACTGCATACGTGCTGGAGACAGCATTTGTCTAATATACTCCCCTCTGGAGCTGTATGGGGAGTGAGGAAGAGACTGTCCGAGGCAGGATGACTGCGTGTGAGACTGCTGTGTCACACCAGCCTGCCTTTATGTGTCTACTCTCTTTTCTTCTGCTGCATAGAGGCCTGTGTGATTGGAGACGGGAGTTTTCCRTGCCCTGCATATGCGGCTGGCTGATGATCATGTCATCTGTGTGCCTGCAGCCACTCCCCTTTTAATTTGTGCTGTACGAAGGAGCAGCCGGGGGAATCTGAGTGAGGTTGAAAAAGAAAAGGAGAGAGAGTGAATGAGTGTAGAAAGGATTCAGAGAGAAGATATTGCAAAGCAGGGCTAGTGCTCATGCCCTGAGCTGAGTAGTTGTTGAAGAAGTGGGACAAATAAGGAGAGAGAGTGGCAGTAATGAGTAATGATGCTAGGAAGTAGGATACCCACGGAGCGATTCCTTTGCTCTGATCAGCTTTTGGGGAATTCTGCCCAATTTTAATGTACGTTTTTCTAGCTGATGTTTGTAACAAATCTCTGGGGCTCAGTGCTGAAACAGATTTGCTTTCTGATTTCACTTCATCCCTCACACAAGCATGCAGCTGTTTAGTGTGCAGCTGGTTGTAAGACCATATGCATGGCTGCACAGGTCACACCAGCTCCCAGCACATGCAGGTTGTCATGGTCCTGTGAATCCATGTCATGGTTTGTTGAGTGGCATTGTGACATTAACCACTGACAGAAGTGTTGTTAATATACTTTGGCTTTCTTATATCAGTTAGCTGATACATACCTGGCTTAAATATCATTCAGTCTGAAAACAATGTTCTTCTTTCCTCCTCTGGGTGTGAAACCTTTGACAACACATGTAAACATAAAACCTAGCCATGGTGGTGTCATGCCTTGGACCTCTCTGCTGTGGTTGTGTCCCAGGTGTGAAGGCAGCAGAGGGTCAGAAGTAGTCTGGCACCCTGCTTTTCTCTCTGAGGCTCTCAGTGCATTCCTGAACCTTGAGCCTGCTATGCTGACCACACTGGGAGAAGCACTCTTGATGGATCAAGAACCAGCAGAGATGATAAGACGAGGCTGGGTGGACGAGACCTACCAATATGATGTAATGGTGAAGAATTAGGAGACCTAGTCTGCAGGTCTTGGAGGCTTGATGGCTGCTGTAAATGTTTGAGTCTGTGTGCGTGTTCTCACCTAGCTGCTAATACTCCATGATGCTTACAAGTGGCAGGGGGAAATGGGTAGGTTGCATACTGTTGTGTGAATGCATACGTCCCATGTGGGGCTGCTTTTGCCCTTTGTAAGGCTTTTCTGGCAAACCCATTCTGCAAGTATGTTCCCACCTCTGCATCCTGTGTGATATTTGCAGCCAGCTGATAGGAACAGTGTGGGATTTTTTTGTTTGTTTTTTCTCTTCTCATTCCCTCCCTCTCATTATTTGAAAAGGAAGGAGGTAAAGGCAGAGATGAGGCTGTGCGCTGCACTGTACTCTTGCTCTGGCCCCACAGGCAGCCTCCTGAGCCTGGTGATGAACGAGCGCATTGCTGGGTGCTGCGTGAGATCCTCCACTGAGGCTTCAGCATCTCTAATAACGTGGCCAGCATTTTACCAGCCTCCACGCCTGCCTCTGCTTTATTATCTACATGACAGCAATATTAAGCTGGAGCACTGGGCCAGCCTGATCAGAAGGAGGAAGGAGGCTGCAGAGACACCAGGGTAGCATGGGAGATGAGCACACACAGAGCAGGAGAATGAAGTCAGCAGCAGATTGAAGCAGAGGATTAAAAAAGGGTTCCTGCTGGATTGATGTGTGCAGCCCTGCACAGACCTGCTGCTAGCAATCAGGGAGACAAAGGATGTTTGAGGGGACAGAGCTAAACCTTAGCCATAATGTTGCTGTCTGCTGGGCCTGAACTGGTCACTGCAAGCAGACACCTGGTTCACACGCATGGAGTGAGCAGTTGGTTGAAGCTTTCCCCTTTTCTCCCTTGCACTAATTTCACACCTCTTCAAATGTGCCAGCAGCACCCCGGCCCTTCTTCCTGTTGGCTGCAGCTAGACCAGGAAAGAGGCCAGCAGCATCCTAGGCTGCATTAGGAAGAGCATTGACAGCAGGTCAAGGGAGGTGATCCTTCCCTACTACTTAGCATTGTGAGACCACACCTGGAGTGCTGTGTCCAGGTCTGGTCTCCCCAGTACAAGAGAGACGTGAACATACTGGAGTGAGTCCAGTGAAGCACCATGAAGATGATTGAGAGACTGGAGCATCTCTCATATGAGGAAAGGCTGAGAGACATGGGACTGTTTAGCCTGGAGGAGAGAAAGCTCAGGTGGGAATCTTATCAATATGTATAAACACCTGATGGAAGGATGTAAATAAGATGGATCCAGACTTTTCTCAGTGGTGCCTGGTGACAGGACAAGAGGCAACAGGCACAAACTGAAGAACAAGAAATTCCACCTGAAGATAAAAAGCCACTTTTTTACTGTGAGGATGACTGGAGAGTGGAACAGGTTGCCCAGAGAGGTTGTGGAGTCTCCATCCTTGGAGATATTCAGAACCCAACTGGACACGGTCAGGTCCAATCTGGTGCTTTAGTTCACCCTGCTTGAGCAGGGGGTTTGGACCAGATGATCTCCAGAGATTCCTGCCAGCTTCAATGATCCTGTGATTTGGTGAGATTGGGCCTGTGCTGCTCTTTGCCCAAAAAGGTCGGTCCTTCCAAGAATGTCCCAGGCCAGTTCTGTCAGGATGCCAGGATTGTTCAGACTGTGATAAGGATGTGTGGAGGGCAGTCTAACTGGTAGCCACAGGGTCGGCTGATTACAGCTTGAATACAGACAGTATACAGGCTGAGAAAAGAATTGGTCCCAAAGTATTTTGCAGAAGAGACTCACCAGCTATCCTGGGAAAAGAAGGCATCATCTTCAATGGACGGAGGTTTGAAAAGTCATCGCTGGTGGCAGACAGGCTAGTGCCACCTGCATCCACATAACTGGACTCTGGGCAAGGTTTCTACTGGTGTCTGTAGGCTGATTTTGCTGACAGACTCTTTGAGCACAGCTATGACCTGAATGATGGAAGCTGATGGGAGCTCAGGCTCCGGCACAGGACTGTGGAACAGTCTCCATCAAGGCCTGTAAAATCAAATCAATGTCATTCTCCATACTGTAGGCCTATCGGAGTGTTTTGCAGCTCCATCTCAGCAGGAATGAAGATGTCTATTGATGATCTGGTGGATTTTTCTCAAAGGGAGTTTCTTTGGATGTGGGGCAGATGATTTTACAGAGAGGAGGAGTCATGTTCTTCTGCACATAAGAGTTAAACTCACAGTGAGAAGCAGCCTGAGAAGAAAGGGAGTCCTAAGGGAAGGGGAGAAGCCAACGTTCCTTTCTTGCTCCTCCTCATGCATTTTCCCCAAGTGACCATGGATGCAGTTTGCCTCCTTGCAGGGCTAGAGCTGGACTCTGGTCTGTTCTCTCTCTCTCTCTCTCTCAGTCTCTCTGGCCTCACAAAACTTTTCTCCCTTGCTCCAACAGGAGGAAAATCCCAAGCCCCAGCTGTGCTTTGTCCATTTCCTGGTGAACCAGGTATCTCCTAGGAAGCAGGACAGTGGCGACCTATGGCGAGCATATGTGTCTTTCTTCGTTTCTGATTCACAGCAGAGCTTAAGTGAGAGTCAGGTGTTTATTTGGTTAAACCCGTGTGCCTGTGAACATAGACCTGACTGGGGCCTCTAGAGCTTTGCACTCCAGACTGGAAGGTGATTTCTAGGTGTGTCCTGGGTTAGATGATGTGGGAGAGTAAGAGATTTCACATTGCTCCCAGAGGCCTTAGATACCTAAATTCCACATAACTCACAGCTGAGGTGGAATTTGCACTGTCTGAATCTCACCCGCAGGCTTCTCTCTGATTTCCCATTTTGTTTTTCTTCTAAAGGTTATGGCTAGATGAGGAAAATGGCTCCTGACCTCCTATTTACAGAATCACAGAATCGCTGAGGTTGGAAGGGACCTCTGGAGATCATCTAGTCCAACCCCCTGCTCTAGCAGGGTCACCTAGAGCACGTTGCACAGGATTGCGTCCAGGCGGGTTTTGAATATCCCCAGAGAAGGAGACTCCACAACCTCTCTGGGCAACCTSTTCCAGTGCTCTGTCACCCTCACAGTGAAGAAGTTTTTCCTCATGTTAAGATGGAAGTGTCTGTGTTTCAGTTTGTGCCCGTTGCCTCGCGTCCTGTCGCTGGGCACCACTGAAAAGAGTCTGGTCCCATCCTCTCGACACCCTCCCTTCAGATACTTGTACACGTTTGCTGGCTTTCTTCCCAGCGCCCAGGCACTGAGGCAGCCTGCAGGGAGAAGCTGTCGCCAGCCCCCCCAGTCAGGCTCCACTTCCCAAAGAGCTCTATGCTAGGAACCCTACCGCTCCAGCCCCCTATTTCTGGCTTGTGACCCTGTCCTCTCCTCCCAGGTTGTTGTTGGTCTGGTGCTAATGAGCACAGGTGAGGTTGCTGCCATTGGGAGCCAGGTCTGCTCTTGCTTGGCAGAGCATCCATGCAACGGGCTGACAGATGGAAGGGCTTAGTGGTAGGGGTGCCAGCTGGATCAGCACCCAGCTTGTGTATGTGCAGATGGGGTGTTGTTGCTATGAATGGATCCTGACAGCAACCTGGTGCCAAGTTCATGCTTGGTTCCTGGAGACACTGCTGTGGTCCTGCCCCCTGGGATTCCTCCCAGGTGCCTTGCGGGAAGTCACAGAGCTGGAGGAAGGCACAGGAGCCGTTCCCAGCCCTCTGACTCCTTTTGCTTGGGAAGGAGGAGGGCACAGAAAGCAGTTCCTTGAGCAGCCTGAGCCCTAATSTGTTTAGGGCAGAATCAAAATTCTTGTTCACTGTGAGAACCCCATGCAGCCAAGGGCCCCCAGAGGCCAGTCCCTGTCCCAGGCATGGTAACACAGCAGGATCTTGTCCTGCCCTGCCTCTTCACTAGGGAACACCATCCAACCTGCGGAGATGAACTCAAGAAAAGAGGTGGGTTCTGGCCATGTTGGAAGTGAACAGGGCTCTGGCATTGGAAACTCTCCAATGGCAGCCACTGCTTCTCAGTTTGAACTTAGGGTCATGTATGTTAGGGCTGGAGGCAGGCAGAGGAAGTATTGCACGTGTTTGGTTTTCCTAAATGCTTCCCCTGCATCCCTCCGCTTCCCTGCCTTGATGATGGCCTTCACTCCACTATGCCTTCTCTCCATGTTCTCACCCCAGGCTTTGCAAGCAGCCAGATTTGCTGTAAATCTTTCTCCCTGCTTCCCTATCTAATTCCATAAATTCAGAGTTAATGCTGAACAGTGATGGATTGTGATTTTTAGCAATGATATTTTCTCATTCTTGAAACTTCCCTGCTGCCTTGGCAGACTGAGTGATGTTTGGTTAGTGTGGTTTGGCTTCTGCTGCTGTGGGCATCAGAGAAAGAGAAAGCCTATGGGTAACTCTGGAGGATCACAGAATCAAACTAGACCCTTGCTTTGCTCTGCAGAGAAATATAGGCATTGGGGGCTAGGAGTCAAGGGTGTATCTTATGGCAGTGAGGTACCAAATGAAATGTCATAGGGCCTAGTATAACAAGCAAATGAATTCTGCAGCAGTGGTGGTGAATTCAGTGATATCTTGGCAAAATGCCATGCTCTGTGTGCACAGGGCTCTGATGCACTGATGGAGGTGAACTGGGTTCATTCCTCCCCTCCTGAAAGCTTTGGTCCAGACATAGAGTTGCTCCAGGTCCCATGTTTTAGGTTCTCACCCCAGTCAGAAGGACCTGAAGGCCTTCCTTCAGTGAAAGTTCAGATCTCTGTTCTGAAGCAGAGGTGTTTTTAAGCCAATTCTACACAAGGCTCTTACTGAAAAACCAAACTTACTTGGCTGTACAGGAAAGAGAGGAACAGGATGCTAGATAGTGGGTAGGACCTCTCAGGTTGCTAGTCTGAGGATTCCCTTAACGCTGTGGGTTCTTTCTCCTTGCAGCTGGCTCAGAGGAGCACCATCCAAACCTTCATTTCTGTGCAGAAAATGGAGAAAGGCCTGTTGTTGGAGCACATCTTGCCCAACCTGAAAGTTCCTCAGAGCTATGAAGTTCGCTTGACGCCCATCACCAGCTTTGGGGCTGGAGATATGGCTGCTCGCATCATCCGGTACATGGAAYGTAGGTGTCTCCTCCTCGGTCCTGGCTGTGATAGCAGGCTCGAGCCTCCTGTTGTGGGTCAGGCCTAGGCACACGGGTGTGTGTAGAGGTTGTCTCCTGTAACCCTTGGGTGGATCCCTCTGTTCTCCAGTATTTTGATGGTGTGGTGCTATCACCTTTGGCCAAATTTTGGCTGTTGCCATCAATGCAGAGCCCTCGACAATGACCTCTGAGGGTCAGTCTCCAACTCATGCTTCACTCAGCAGCTCTGACTCATGTTGTCTGCTCTCCAGGTACACAAACCCCCAAATCCCCAGTCAGGTGATGCTGAGGTCTCCCATGACACCTTGGCTTGTCAGGGCACAGCTAATGGGCACTGCATATTAGCCACATGCCCACAAAAGGAAGAGGATTTCAGGGGGTTTCAACTCTTTCCAGAGCTGAATGCACAGTTCCTTTCCTAATTAGTTACTCATATACCTGTAGCTCTGTCTAATACCCTTGATCCCAGATTGTCCCATTGAAATACATTGAATGTGCTTCCTCTCCCAGCATTCCAATAGCTCTTAACTCTCCCTGTTCCCACAACCTTATGATTTCCTTACTTCACTCAGGCATTTAGACCCTTATTTTAGCAGACAGACCTCTCCCGCTATGTTTGCATTTCACACAGCCCTCTTGTCCTGTGGAGTGACACTGTGTCCCAGTGTCCCCAGGGATACTTGTTGCCTCAAATGTCCACAGTGTCTCAAACCACTTTTATTTCCTTTATAGATACCAAGCAGTAGTTCCCAATGGATATTCCAGAAAGAAACTGCTTGGGATGCCAGGAGGGTCTCCCTGTGCAGTTCAGGCATCACCCCTCATGTGGGGTTTTCTTTTTAAGATCTGTCTCTTTTTGATCAGAGTCATCATCTTGTTCCATCACCAAGACAGACATTGAGCCTTTGTGCGCAGCTGTTTTGCAGGGATGCTGCTAGGAGATTTGTGCATCCGTGACCTTTCTTGATGTGTTGTTTTATTTTCAGACTTTGACTGTGATTTGAAGGAGTAGTAGCTGTTCTGACTTGTTGTTTTTCTCTTCCCTTTTCTAGCAATCAACTATCCCAACCCAACAGGTAAGCCTCAAGGCCTTTGCATTTATTTTTTGCCTGTAATGCATGTTAGTAAAGTGCTCCAGCAGAACTGCCAGATCAGACATGCCAACAGAGCTGGAATACAGAGCTGACCTTGCCAAATCTTTTTCCCCAAGAGAGGACGCAATTGCATGCACTGGTAATGTTCCCATTAAATAATGCTATTTGTTGTTCCTTGAGCTATCACCAGGAAAAATACACCTGAGAAATGCCTCCCACTTTACACCTGATATCTCTGTGAGTGGATAGGTTGTGACCTTGAACCCACCCTTCTCCTAACRTTAGCAGTCTGCACCCAGAAATCAGATTATTAAATGATCCCAAAAACATCTGTTTTTTAGGAATGCATAGCCTCCATCCTGTTCTCACCAGGAAGGATACTGCTTGATATTTCTGCAGGCTGGTATGGAGTTTCCAGCTCAGATCTGGTTTCTCTTGTAAACTCCCTCAGCCCAGTTCCTCTCTTCTTTCCCCCAGTGTCATCATTCTTTGCTTGCTCATTTACCTTCTAGTAATTCCTGCCAAGGCAGCATGACATTTTGATGCAAGGCCATCTTTTCTGAGCACCCAGAGTTCCCATTGATTTTGAGAGCAGAATACACAATGTTTCAGAATGATGGTCTTTAACAAGAACATGATGGTGCCCATAGAGCATAAAAGAAGATTGCTAGTGTGTTGTAAGTATTGGTGGAATGATCTCCAGGGGATGAAACAAAGTCCCTTTGCTTCAGTTGTTGGATATGAGCCCAGACAAAGCTCTTGGGCAGAGATGGGCAGACAGCTTGCTAGTGGTCCACAGAGAGCAGGCTGGTTCCAGATAGCTGATTCTTTCTCCCTGTTTCCAGCTGCTGAGTCAAATTAAAAGAAGCTGAAATGGCATTCTGTCTTTTAGACAAATAGTCAAGTGCTAAATTGCTGCAGGATAGTGGTGGGAAGGAGAAGCCAGGGTTGGGCAATAGCAGCCAGGAATCAGGGTATGGGGTTATCTTAATAAGGTGGCCATGAGACACTCACTCTTATAGGTTCACACTGTGAGGGGAGTTTGATATCCCAACCTTGAGATTGACTGCCTTAAAGTTGCAGCCACCATACTTGCTTTAGAGAGATGCCACTTCCTTTCAGACTCACTGACCAGTGAAATATGAGCCTTAAGACTCTCAGCTCTGTCTCTGGGCCACAGCTCAGTACCCAGCCTCTCAACACAGCAGCATGGAAATCCCTGCTCTTACCTCTTATTCCCCTGCTTACTGCATTACCCCTGCCCCCAGGGGAAAGGGTTGAGACAGAATTACAAAGGCATCCTTACGCTAGGCTGCCCAGGCAAATTCTGGGAGCAAGCATCGAGAGCTCTCGAGTGAAAGGCAAAGATTAGATGATTAATGCCTCTGGCAGCCAGATCCAAGGGCATGCACAATGGTGATTAATTTACAAACTCTGAGAGTCACTTAATACAATTATTTCTTCATGCATTTTCTCTCCTAGACTAATAAGATGTTAATGACATTGGGGCAGGCGTGCATGTGGCATGGTTACAGAGCCAGGTGCTGAGGTTATAAGGCAAAAGCAAACTAAAGATAGGGAGCAAAAGGAGGGAGCAAAAGACATTGAAATTTTCAAACACTTAGAAGTTAGCAATAAGACTGACAGTAAATCTTAAAAATCAGTCTGGTTCTAGGAAAATAACTTCTCTTAAAAATCTCTTAGAATAACTGTGATCATTTTGGTGTCATAAATTCCAGTGCTGGGGAATCTATTCTGCCCCCTTACCTCCCCCTGCAATTTCATTTGGATATAGCCTTCACCTTCTAACCCAAATCCTGCAGTGCTGCCCCACAAGCTGTTCCAGCTCACTGGCAGTGGGTGATTTGGTTTCCCTGGTTCTGGTGGATGTAGCCTTCCAACCTCGGTGATGGAAGCACAAAAAAACATAAGTAATTGCTGTTGTTTTCGTGGCTAGCATGTCTTGCCCTTCCAGAGCAGGAGTATTTTTTCTCATATTTCTGCAATCTTGCTGTGTGTAATGTTAAAACATTTTGAGATCATGGACAAATACAGTGGGCGGTGATCAGTACCAGATGCTAGTTGTTATAGGTTAACCTGTCTCATGGTTCACTGTGTAGTGCTTCTGTGTCCTGTCTCTGATAATGCCTCATAGTCCAGCAGAATCTGAACTTGTTGCCCCAGTAGGACTATGAGTGAAAGAGATGTGAACCCAGTGTTTAGAGTTGGATTCCTCAAATCTGTGTCCATTCCTTGCAAGTGTGTGTAAAGCAGAGGTTAAAACAGGTGACTGCCACCAATTCCTTGTATTGTGGTGGCAAATCATGTTGTCTGCATCATATTATCCCCATATTGTAGATAGGGAAATTAAGGTGTCTGCTTTAATTTCCCCTTTACAATATGGGGATAATATGACCCCACCAACTATGGTATTGTGAAGCTTTCTTCCTTTACTGATCATAAATGTTTTAGAAACCTACCATGGGAAATGCTGTCAGATGCTGCTTCTTAAATCCCAAAGCGCTTGGAGGTCATAATCTTGTTTGCATTGTCTTCATCTTATAGATGGGGAAACTGAGTCCCAGAGAGCAGGACTGACCATGGGTTACACAGTGGGTCTGTAACAGAGCTGAGGCTTGGAGCATGGTCTCTTGTGCTCCAAGCTAGTGTTTCAGCCATCAGACCACAGCTAAATGACGAAGGCAGTTTTATTCAGTGCGCTTCCATCTGCTATTCACCCATAGTCTGCAGCTAGAATTGTATTATTATTTTTTGTGTGCATTCATCTGGCAGCCAGAATTTCAGGGCCAGGGATAGCTTCCCCCTAAGGACATGAAATGAAAACCTCCATTATGTTTCTCGAGGAGGTGAAGCAACAAGAAATGCTAATAGCCATGGCAGAGGGTCTCTCCCGTGGGAATGCAGGGAGGTGTCTGTAACCAGGAGCAAACAGTTCCWCACTTTGAGCCGCCGCCACTGGAAAGCCTGCCAAGGAAATCTGTTTGGTGAAGGCAAACTTACTCTAGCCTTTGAGCAACCAGCTCTCCTGCCAGTTCCACCTCACCTCTAACAATCTAGAGAACAACCTCTGTGTTCAATATTTAAACCCGTTATTTAATTTTTAAACAGGAAAGTTCCTTTGCTCCGCCATGCTGAGCCAGGATCCCTGGCAGATGGTGCAAGTCTGAAAGAAGGTTTGCTTCACACAGCAGAGATCAACAGTTAGATTGCTGCTGTGACCTCTGAGACACAGCAGGTCATTAAAAAGTTTTATTTCCAGTGGATGTGCCAGGTTTCTCCCAGTGAGCCTCACTTACAACCATCCAGAGGTGACGGTCTGGCTGTGTCTCAAACTGTACCGAACATATCCTAGTTATTCTGGTCGCCTCCACTTCCAGCTTGGAGAAAAGTCAGAGCTTCCTCCTTCCTGTAGTTTGTTTTGAACTAAAGGACCAGGAGTCAGAACACCTGGGTTCTGTTTCCAGCTTTGGCACTGCCTGCTGTGACCTTAAACATGTCTCTCCATACTTCTGCACATCTGTTTCCCTGTGTGTAATGCAGGAGATAAAGAGGCAGTGCTACCTCATAGAGAGGCTAAAAAGCCTTGTTCATTAGATGTTGCAAAGTGCCTTGAGATCCCAAGCTAAGCAGAGGCAATGCACTGTAGTAATAAAGTCCTGCACAGCAAATGGTGTTGCATGCAAAGCCTAATCGTGTGTGGTATCAAGGAGCGCTGGCTCCTTCTCCATTTTATGCTCTGCACTAGAAGCGCTGCCTTCTAGAAGTGACTGTGTCTGAGTGAGAGGGCAGAATGGAGTTAGGGCTCTGTTTTGACATTAAAAGAGCTGTAGGTCTGTGTTTCACACACACAGCACCCTATGTCTTGTCACGTGGCAAGTGGCCTGTGTGCAGCAGTACAAGCAGCCTCTTTCCTGTAGTCTTCTGAGCTCTCCAGTCCTGCTCTCTAAGCAGCCTCATCCTGTGGGCGTGTGGGACTTCTTACAAACGTGGCATGGCAGAGGAAACACTCTTCTAACTGCAACCAACATCCTGCGACCTGGAGCCAGGCAAATGTTTGTCTTTGGTCCAATGGCAACAAGCCTATGGTGTTAGATCAGCCCAACAATATCAGAAAGTTTGTGGCCTCCAGCCCCTCCCCTCAGGACCAGTGGGTGTCCGATGCCAGCCATGCACTCCCTCATCTCAGTCACGAGGGCCAGGAAAGGACCCTTAAAAGTTGCTTTCTCACTTCTTTCTCTTTTCATCTCCTTGTGCTGGGGAGGAAAGGAGCCCCCAGTCCTTCCGGTTGCTCTGCCTCAGATCCTGCAGGCGTCTGCCCTGTCCACTCCCCACTTCCCCCTCCTCCTTCAGCTCCAGATGCCATATCCCCCTGTGCTCCGCACTACAGAGCAGTGGCTAATTTGGATTAGGATGCTAATTAGAAATGAGCGGATTGAATGGAAAGCACTTAGCCGGGGTTAATCAGCAGCTAAGTGGCCAGCCCAGCCAAGCTCCCTCTGGCTGTGCTCAGCTCACAGAAGCCGCTGTTTCCCACTGAGCTTACAGAAAAACAAGCTGCTCGGATCATGGACCAAGCCCCTTGCTTGCAGCACAGTGCACAACCAGTGTCAGTGAAGGCCTTTGCTCACTGGGTGAGATTGCCTCCTTTCTCACTGCTTTGGCAGGATGCTGGGGAGAGCCGGGCAAGCAGGGGGAGCAGCAGTGTAGAGCACCCAGTTCTCTACCATGAGGGTCTGCTTTTGACAGCAGTGTGGCAGACAGTAGTTTTCTCTCCCAACTGGAAAGGGATAGAGAAGGCTACTCAGYAGGAGCAGGGAGGTAGAGCATCTCAGAGTTAAGATGCTGTTCATTTCATGGGCAGTCTCTCCCCTCTGGTGCCAGATGGCAGTTCTTGGTGTGCGCAGTGGGCATCAGGAGGTCCTACCATCACAATGTACCATGTCTCAAGCTCTTGGCCCTGCCTTGTCCTTGCAGAAAGCTTCTCTTGTCCATCCCATCCTTGACACCCAACCCATAGGTTTCTGACCACTGTCTGCCTCGTACATGCTGCTGGAGTCACCCAGGCTTGGACAGCGAGCCTGAGGCCTCTTGCTCAAGTGCCAGAGCAAACCACCACTGAGGATACAGGAGTGCAGGAGCTCAGGGAGGCATTCAGGCTTCTCTTCTTCTGGGCCTGATGGCAGGAACAGCTGTGGGGAGTAAACCGCAGACAGTTGAGTCATGCAGCAAAATGCCATGGACAAGGTTTCTAATACATACCAAGCCCTAAGCAAGAGGCTGGTTTACCTTTCTGTATATGTTCTTTCATGGATTTTAGGCACATTATCTTCTGGTTTTGTAGCACACCCTATTACTCTATTACTACAAAGGCAGAAGGTAAAGGGATCTATGTTTACTGTATCTGCACCACTTGTGAGGTTTGAGCTATCACTCACAGCCCATTCCCTAAACTGAGGAGTGCTGATCAATTCTGAATTCCCACCCAGGATCTTCTCAGAACACTAAGCACTTTTCATGGCCTGCCTTGGGTCCGTTTTCTCTTGCTCTTCTACCTATTACCTCTGTCCCTCCCTCACTGTGACAGCAGTGCAAAGTTGCATCTTGGCCTTTGGTGTTGTGGCTGAGGAACTGGCCCTTTACCACAAAAGTGAATGGTGAAGGAACCATCTTGAATCTGGTCAAGTCCAATCAGGTCTGTTCTCTGAGAGCCCATATTGGGTCATGTATATGCACAAGACTTTTTACCTGTCTAAGAATATTGCTGTAGGGTCTGATTATCTCATGACCTCGGGGTAGCAATAAAAGCCATATTGTGCATGTGGTTGATTCTACATAAAAATCCTTTGCCAACATAACTTATTTTGATTGGGGAACCAGCATAAGTGGCAATAGCAAATGTGCCTTTTAGCTGGAATAAAATGGATGTACTGTAGCTAAACAACGCATTTCTAGCTCTGACTTGACCTCTTCTCTGCAGCTTATTTTTTCATGTGTGCCATAACTTAGTTTAATATCCAGCCCAAAGCAGGGGGTCATCTGCCGATTTTTTTTTTTTTTTTTTACTTTCCTCTCCTGGGGAAATGATTCCACCATAAAGTTGTTCTGGTTTAGTGTCTCTCATGGCCTGTTTATCTTCAATGCTCCTCTTTTTCATTTTATCCTCCCCTAGGCAGGTAAATGCTCCCTTAGACTCCTGCTCCCTTAGACCTTCCAGTAGAATCTGTCTTTCTGTTTGGTCCCAGTAGCATCCATTTAGGTAAGCCATCACATCCATCTACCCGATTAACCCTTCCATAATCATTCTAGATGGATATATTCCCTTTCAGCGTCTTCCTGAGGTCAGGGGATGCCCATTGGTCCCTGGTTTGACACACAACCCCAGTGGTGATGTAGCAGTGCTGTGTGCAGTCTCTGCCTTGTCCCCCTTGTGTGCCCTCCACAAGCAACAAGGCCGTCTTGGGGAGCAGGTCTGAAAAGCATCAGCTAACCAGCCTCTTTTCCTGCCCTGCAGATAACACCTGCCGCTTTGAGGATGAGAAGATATGTGGCTTCATGCAAGACAAGATGGACAACTTTGACTGGACCCGCCAGAACGCCCTGACCCAGAACCCCAAGCGCACTGTCAACACGGGTCCCCCCACGGACATCAGCGGTACGCCAGAGGGTAGGCAGACTTCTGGGTTTCTTTTGGCTCAGCCGGGCTTGGTGTGTATTTGTGGAGGTGAGATGCAAGTCACTCCTTGTCTTTCCAGAGCCTTGACAGGAGTCCTGCAGCTCTGGAGCTGGGGGAGTGCTGATCTGTAGGCATGCTTCTCCTCCACAAGGGATGCAGGGAGCAAGCAGTTAATGTGCATGTTACTAATTGGCATTAAACACACAATTAAAACGCCCATGACTTTGTTTAAGGGAATAGTAGGAGCATTAGTTACCAGCTAATTGCCTGCTGCCTAAAGCCCTTATTCCATTTGATGCTTGTTTTGAAGTCACAAAAGGATAAGCAAGTAGGAAAACATCTCTAGTACCTAGAAATGGCCTTGCTGGTTTAGGTAGCTGTTTGCTCAAAGAAGGTCTCAGTGGGACAGCCAAATCTCTTCAGTACCAAGGTGCAACATGAGAGAGCAGGTGGGAACTACCACGTGGGGTGACAGTGAGAGTGACCCACCCCTGACTAGAAGGGACTTCACTCCTGGCTTCCTCAAGGCTGGGTGCTGACTATTGCTCACACTGGCTGTACATGGAGTACATACTTCAGTCTTAGCTAGGTATTACTTTTCTTTTTCTCCAAAAAGGAAAGTAAATTTGTATGCAGGTGCATCAGAACAGATGGGAAACATCCAATGGCCAGCTAAGGAAATGGCTTTTCCTATTAGTGTTCAGTACACCAGCCTGATCAAGCATTGTAAACAATGCCAACAAATTAAATAGCTAATCTGTTCCTCCCTGGGTTGTTAACAACTCCTTTGGTGTTGTTTTCTTTAGATAACAATATTGTTTAGGCCAGATATACTGGATTCTYTCTCCCTCTGCTTGAGGCAGATGAATTAGGCCGGATTGGTTTCACTGTCTTCTTTCTAGTTCCTTTCACATTCTGGTTCCCTTCTTGCACAGAGCAATCAGCTCTGGGGCTCCTCGTGCTGCAGGAGAAAGGTTCATTTTGCACCCAGATGGATGTGTGCACTCATGTTCAGGGACTTGTCTGCTGCATGTGCTCACACTGAATCTGCTGATGGCCATCTCTCCTGCTCTCTCCTAAATACTTCAGAGGCAGGTGAGGCACCTAAGGAGATTCTGTGAGTGTTTCTGGATGGGATCATGCTCTGGTGCAGAACAGATGAGAAGAACAAGGCCACATCTCTTAGAGGAGGTGTTGTTTCCCAGCCTCTGTCATCCCATCGATTACAAGGAGGGAGACTGCATGTGTACTGCCTTTCTCCACCACTCCCTGTTGTTCTGTAGGTTATTACATGTTCATCGAGGCATCTCGGCCCCGGGTGACAGGTGACAAAGCCCGGCTGATCAGCCCCCTCTACAACATTACTGCCAAGTATTACTGTGTCTCCTTCTACTACCACATGTATGGGAAGCACATCGGTGAGTACCCTCTGGGGAAGGGGCAGTGCTGGCTGCAGAGGTGGGTAATCCCACTGTAGTGATGGCTGTAGGGGAAGACCTCCAGCCTCACCTCTGCCAGCCATGACCACTGCCTGTGATTCAGGTGGRTGGGAGTCTGACTGCAGTGCTCACAGCACCAGGGCGGGCTGTTGTCCTCAAACACTTGTCCCCATACACCCATGCCAGCAGTGTCAGGATTGTGCGCTGTAACAACCTGTTCTCAGGCCTGTATCTTGCAGTCAATCACCAACCCCTTCCCCTCTGGCTTGCACCTCCACTAACATAAGGCTTCCCACCCTCAACAAAAAGAGCATTGTACATGTGTTTGCCCGTATTTCCCTCACTCATGGCTGTAGGCACCTTGATCTAGGCAGTGGAGCCTAAGCTGAAAGGGACATCCATCAGAGAGGACATAGAGGCAGAGGGGGTTTGTGGGACCAGAGCGTGCTGTGGTGACTGCAACCGTTTTGGGGTGGGCAGGGTGCATGGACGAGGGCAAAGCCCTGCTGAGGGGGCTGTCTGTTCTGCCTGACTCGTCTCTAGCAGCAAGCCTACACGTGCAGTGAGCACCACAAAAGTGCTTGGCACACTAATGAGTTTCCATAGCCAGTCAAGGAGCAGTTGCTAATTCGTCACCTCTTGATTATAATTTCATTAATTTGAATAATAGATGCACTCTTCTCAAAGCACGCTGGGTTATTAATCACCTGCTGGACTGCAGCCTGACTGAAAAATCAGGGCCCAGGCAGAGATATGTCTGCCATTCAGTAAAGAGGGTTAATTAACAGCTCTCTACCTTGGCACCGTTGATGTCATTGGGACGGACCAGGCTCTGGACACTAGTCATCACATCCTTGTGCACGTGTGCGGCCAAGCAGAGAGGTTAAGCTCCAAAATCTAGGATCTTCCTGTCTTAGTGAGGGCCAGGCTGAAACCCTGACCATGTGGATGCAGGGAGGAAAGGGTTGGACTGTGGTTCTCTGAGCAGGTCTCCATCTCTGTCCTTGCACTGAAGACTCACATTTGCCTTCTACATTTGAAGTCCAGCTAGGTCAGCAGTGTTTCTGTGCACCTGCATTTCCCCTGTAGATGGGCTGCTCTGTAGTGTCTTCATGCTGGTGGTGGCAGGTTGTTTGGGAAGATCCTTATCAGTCCCGGTTCACACCAGGTTTTCCTGAGCCTGTTGGACTTGCTTAGCTAACAGAGTCCAGCCTTTGATGCTGCCTGGCGTATTACCTTGTTCTTTGCAGTTTTCCACTCTAGTCAGCGTGCTCTGCTGCCTAATTCCTGCATGTCTTCTCCTGACATCTCTGAAAGGGATTTCATTTTTTGTCATTGCGATGAAGGGTGGCACAGACCAATGGAGGAAAGAAGATGTGGGAGACTGGCAAGGAAAGAAGATGAGGGGGAGGAAGCCTCCACTTGCTCTGTTTCCTTTAGACATACAACTGTGTGTCCTATTCCCAAGCACACTTCACTGGGAAAGTAAAAAGCCCCTCTTTGCTTTTGCTCACTATGGGAAGAGAGTTTTGTTTGATAGCTCATGTGGTGGTTTGTTCAGAGACTTGGTGCTCAGGAATAAATTGATTCCTGACATTTGGTTCTTAGCATTTTAACTCTTATTCATTTGTTCCACCCACAAATTGCCCAGCGCAAAAGATACAGTGACTCCAAAGACCTAGGAAAGCCACTAAGTGCCATTTTCTATTCCCCAGCTTCAAGCACCTTTCATATCTGTTGATTTCTCCCTGTTGATTTGTGGTCCCCTGCCTGCTCCCTGTTTCCCCTCTTGTTACACAGAGGGGCTGTTAAATTTGTGTGAAGTGGATAGATTGTTTAATGTTATGTTGTGTGATGATTTCCCAGGGCAGGTGTTGCTCAGCTGAGAACAAATAAATTATTTATAAATTAGACTGATGAGACAGAATCAGAGAATGAGAGAAAAACAAATGAGAAAAAATTCTTTTCTCTTGGTCTGTTAAAGATGTGGCTTGGTCTATGAACCCATAATATATCCACACAAATTGAAATTCAATCCCTTGTATTTGCTCTCTTCTCTGGAGTTTCTTACTGGGCCAGTCATGATAACCTCTAATTGTTCTGGCTTCTCTTTGATATATTAGGGCACCAGGGTGAAGCTGAGACCTTTCAAGGAAAAGAAACTAGGGTTTGGTAACTCTAAAATTGTCTGTTTTTCACCATTCCCACTATGCTACTTATTAATCCTGGAGGATTTCTGCCTTTGGCAGCTCTCCAGCATAGCTGTCTTCATCCCTACACCTGCACAAACCAGTCTGCATTTAGGACACGCTCCTTTCCAACAACAGATCTAATGGATCAGTCTGCATTTCTTGTGTGTGTTCCTTACTTTCTGACTGGTTTTGCTTGTGTGAAGGTTGGGGAATCCAGCCAGAAATCTTCAGTCTGCTTAGATGGTGCCTAGCTTGATGTCCTTGGTGGCTGAAGTCCTATCGGAGTCCCACGGAGAACTGGTAGCTTGGCTGAAGGCAAAGCAAGTTTCTCAGTTTGTTGCCATCCCTTTAGCACCCATTTGGAGGAGAGGAGAGAGTCCCCCTCAGATACTGGCCTCCATGCTAGGACCTCTCTTGCCAAATGAGGAGAMAGACCCTGGCCTCCTAGCTGTATCACATATGTGACGATACAGTAGCAAAGATGGGGTGGCTACAACCCTGGGCCATGTTTGTATTGGTTGCCATTATAGCCATCTGTCCCTGATGCCTGCAGACACAGTCATAGCTTTTGGCTCACCTCGTGTCAGCCTAGTCCTACCAAGCCAGATGCCAGCCTTGCTGCCCAGCTGTAGCATATAGTAAAACTATATCAGATAGCTCCTATTGGCAGATGGTGCCAGCAATAGGATATCTCTTAGCCCAAGCCTCTCCTAGCAGCTCCATCTCCATCATGGAGCCATCTGACTCTCTGTCACTATGAAAAGAAGCCTTATAAAAACCCGACGTTTATTTATTTTTTTAATAACCCTTTTATTACCTTTTTTTCCCTCTCTCTACAGAACTTGAAAGCTGGTTTACTCTCACAATTTGACTATAAAATATCCATAGCCATCCAGGCAAATCTTCCCTGGGAGAGTTCCCAGACACTGCTTGTTTATAATAGATATGACGAAAGAGAGAAACAGAATACAAATGGAGTGTTTGTAGCCATGGTATAAAATATTCAGCGACTAGCAGAGCAGGGTGATGTTGAATATCTCTCAGCTGGTGAGAGAGCAGGGTGAAGGGGAGCTCCCTGGAGGCAATTCCCATTCTTCTGGAATTATTTGGTCATTGATTTTCCTTTCTCCAGTCCCTTCTGGAGTGAGCATTCACATTGCCCTATGGTCCTGCAAAACTGAACACAAAAATCAGTGTGAAGGAAGGGGGACAAATCTACTTTCCACCAAGCATTCAAGAACCATGGTGCCTAGGGCAGGCACAGATATATCAAATGAGGAGTTGCTTGTTTCTCACCTTTCTCCTTCAGGAGAGAAGTTTAGCCATGGCAGGCAGTCACCAATCACCAATCCAAAAAGTATCTTTGTCAAGTTGTCCTGGTGAGTCAGAGTCACAGCTGGGGAACATCCTGAGAGTCCCTGCTTCAGCTGTCAGACTCCTCTTCCTCGCTTCCTGGAGGCTGCCTGGGAGGGACATGGTTTGAACGGACAGCGTGCTGACGTGTCCCYGATGGACTGCTCCCACCACCATTCCTTGCCATCTCTCTGTCATGTCTCTTACCACAGTGGCAGTCAGGTTATGATCCAAACAGCCTCTAGCCCATTGCAGGATACTCACACACACCCTGTGGAAAGAGTTGCTTTCAGTGTCGGTCCCCAGGAGGAAGGTTGCTTAGAGGGAGTAGGAAATTTCAGGCACAGTGAATTTAGCTTTTTGTGTTGCCATTGTGGTCTCCATGGTTCAGTGATCACTAACTCAATTGCTCCCTATCTTGTGAGCCATTAACTGTGCTCATGGGAAGAACACTTGGATAAAAGAGCTTACTCACTCATGGGGGTACCTACATCCAAACAGTGATGTAGGATACATCCAAACAGGACTTTCTTTTAGTTTCCTTCTGATTAGTGAGCTCACTGGTATCCCCTTTCCAAACTATTTTTGTTGTATTTTTAATAAAGCTAGTCACTGTCTTGGCAAGTCTACACCCAGGCTCAGAATGAGGTATGGCCCCAGAGAGGGCTGAGAAGAAAAAGAGCCCTCCGAGTCCTGGGGTATCTCCCAAGTTGGGAACGTTCAGCTGCTCCCTGTAGTAACACTGGCAGGTTCTGGGGCTCAAGAGCTGGGTTGTGGTTGAACACAATGGCTGAAGACCGTGTTCTTGGCTTACAGTTTTATACTTTGAGCTTGCTTTYTGCTCTGGTAGTGTCACAGTCTTACTTTGGCTGCTTCCTCTCCCAGAAGTCAGAAACAGACTAATTTTCTGGTATAAGTCTAGCTTCTATGAAACTGCTGGAGAATTAAAGGTGCTGTTGTTCCAGCTCAGTGCTGACAGGAACCTTATCTGATCATGCCAGCTAAGTAGGGTCTGACCTATGTATAAACAAGATGGGTAGCTTCCAAGGAAATCGTAAACTACTGTGAGAGGCAGTGCTGGCGATTGATTAAGAGGGATTTTAGGTCTGAGTCACTAGAAACAATGAGCCATGATCAGACCACTTGCCACAGCATCCAAGTTCAAGAAAACTATGAGCTGTTCAGTGGAGGAAATCAGGTCATAAGCGGTCCACTTATACTGATGTCACCTCTGACCCCATCCTGCTGAGTAGGGAATACAGATCTGGATGACCTGACAAGCTGAATTGCTTCTTTATTTCTTCAACTCAAATAATGCAACTGGTGCAAAGGTGTGTCTGAGAGGTAATGGTAGATGACTGCAGGAGGAGCCAGTGTTAGCAGGGGATGTCGTGTGGCTGCTTCTTTTTTATAACAAGTGAGAGTACTGAGAGCTGTCAGGTCACACAGATTGATAGATACCAGCTATGTCAATATAAAAATGATCTGAACCTTGAAGGGGTGCTTTTTGTAAAATTCAACATCTTAGCTCCCTCGCTCCCACCAAACCTCATGGATAAATGCATTCTGTTGGCTTAAGAATATGGCACTGTACTACTGCCTGCAGTTATACAGATGTCAGTCCCTACCCTGGAGGTAGCTGCATTTTGCCAGAGGTATAAAGTTTTCCTAATGTCTAAATACATAGATTATGAAATCCATGCCATTGTCTCCAGTGCAACTGTTCTATGCTCTAGAGATTACATCACTGGACTGATTGAGGGAAGGCTGATTTTCCTAATGAGAGTGATTCACTTCCTTCTAGACTCTTGAAAACAAGTTGCAGTTAGAACTAAGTGAACAATTTGTAATGAAAAAATTTAGTCGGTCTTTGTTAACCCCTTCTTTTCCCACTTGTTCAGATGGGTTCTTGGCTTTACTGATTTGTCCATTGATAGATGCATATTTCATGAATGTTTCGTCCACAGCAAGCTGTATTGATATGGACCCCTCAGATAGACTGTGGTTTGGTTTTTTTTGAAAGTTACTCAGATACCATCATCACGAGCAGGAGTATAAATACCTGTCAAGATAACTACATATTTGTACAATGTTATTCAGGCTCTGTAGGTTTGATTACAGCAGCTCTGAACTGACGGCCGTTGAAGTCATTGTTTTTCTAAAGACTTCAGTGGGCTTTGGATTAGAGCCACAGATCTATAGATTTTTAAGACCAGAAGGGACCAACAGATCATATAATCAAACTTCCCCGATAACACAGGGCAGAGAACTCCCTTCAGTTACTCTTGCTAGAGCCCAGTAGATAGTGTGTGTCTACACCCTGACTGGATGTTTAGTTAGCAACAGCATGCTTAACACAATTTGCAGACGTGGGACTGAATTGTTCCCAACCCAAAGAGCGTGGCATATAAAGGCAAAAAATATATGGAGAACAGGGAGAGAGATTCATCTGTGGGTTGGCTGTATGTTGTGTTTATTCCATGATGTCTTTATATTGATGCAGACTTTCTGTTAATTACCTTAAATCTAGGTGCACTGATCCCTGCCTTTCCTTCCCCCCCACTAAAATTGGATCTCTCTGAATTGAGCTCCCAGTGCAGATAGCCACTGAAAAGTTGCCTTTTTCAAAATTCCTCTTCTGCCGTCTTACAAGCCATGATTTTGCCATGTTCCTGCTGCAGAATTTATTGGGAAGGATGTCAGTGGACACAGACTGTTGACACAGATTCATTTACAGATGCCCTGAATGCCTAAAGATCATCTGTGGTCCTGCTCACCTGATGTGAGTCACCATGGCAGTTGTCCTGTAGGAAGCTGCTGTGATTCCCCCTTTCCTCTGCACAGTTAGCAAAGAGTCTTCCTATTCAGACTTGGCCCACAGCAGCGGAAGTATTGTAGAGGGTTGAGTAGCTGTAACGATATACTGCAACCTGATCACCTCCTGAGATGTCAGGTGTTGCATCAATTATTCAGACCTTGGAATTGCTAGATGCAAAACTTAACAGACACTTAAGAGGAAATGGGAGCTCTAAGTGCATATCCTAGTACTCCCAGGTGACTCTTCTGTTCTCTCCATGGAACATTAACTGTTTCATGAGTGCCCAGTACCGTAAAAGTACAAGTGGAGACTAGTGTTGATGATTGTTCCAGGTGCATCTCCGGAGAAGCCCCTGGATGCTCTGACTGGGTCAAAAAGGGTCATCACTATTTTGCACTACTCATGCAACAGCCCCAACCCATTCTTGAACTTCACCAAGGTGTGACTGTGTAACATATATTGAAATGCTTCCCAGAAAATCCAAAAACGCTCAGCAAGAATTAGTCATCACTGTGGCTTCCAGGGGTGACTGCCTGTCCCAAACAGAGCTCTGCAGAGATCTGACAGGCATCCCAACATCTGAACTGCCGGAGTTAGCAGATCCAGGCTGGGAGTCTCACTGGCACAGCATGTCACCTGGAAGTTTCCTGGGGAAAGTGCAGCCAGCCATGAAATGGGAATGGAATCTCTTACTATAATCCGTCCTGCATCAAAGCTGGGAACAGAACCTGCTTTAACAGCCTTCCTGAAGTGAACCAAAAGGCTACTGGCCTCTCTGCTTTCCAGGCCTGAAACACTGATGTCTCACAGACTCCTTTGTGTCAGGCAGAGGAGGAGACCAGAGAGCAGATTTGGAGCAGTCTTCAGTTCAATAGGAAGAATATGTGATCTCAGTTGCTCATTCTTACTGTCTTGCCTACTTCGGCATTGCACTAAAACAGCACATCTGCTTCAAACCCTGTGGTTGTGCAGCTGCCCTGTGCTTGGCTTCCAGGACTGAGAGACCACAGATTGGGTGACAACAGGGAAATAGGTTGTTGATAGGGATTGAAAAGCGATGTGCAAAGCCTTCCTCATCATACATACATCTGCTTCTGCAGGGCTTTTGTTAGGAAACCTCTCCCCAAACCTCACTTGTATTTTGGAGGCTATAGGAGGCTCCTTCCTCTGTGACTGAAGTCTTTGCAAAGACTGCCCACAGAAGGGAAGCAGGCAGACTTCCTCCTGCCTGGTGGTTGTGCTCTCTTAAACCTGGTAGTGTCTATGAAGCAGACTTCTGTTTCAGCTAAGCCGAGAGAGAGCTGAGTGCAGTGTGTGCTCTCAGTCTGAGAGCTGAGAACATGAGTTGAACAAAGTTACCCAGCTGTCTCTGGTGGCAAAGATGAAAGGGTCAAGTATCAAAGCTGGGAGAAGAGAGAGCATTTACCTGGAGGCACCTGGGCATGTCATGAAACAGAGGGTGAACAAGGAGCAGGCAGACCTCACAGGAACTGTGGTTTGCTCTGCTTCTTGAGTCTGCAGAATTGGTGGGGAAAGTTACCTGCACATGGTCTTCTTGCTAGGTTCCTCGTACTCCTATTTTCCCTCTGACCAGCCTCTTCTCTCTAAGGCATTACCCAGCACTTCTAGGGGTCACTGGATATGGCAACAGTAGTAGGGAAGGAGCTTCTTGGCTGCCTTCAACAGCTTTGTCCCAGAAAGCATCCAAAGGGAAGAAAGATGGGCTGCTGCAGCTCACTCATCTGAGGTACAAAGGAAATGTATTGATCTTGTCCCCAGGCTGGCCAGCACTGCTGCATATGCAGGCTGTTCTTCACAGCTGCTTCACCAGAATAGGTCTCCCTGTAAGGCTTTAGGACCATAATCCAGGCAACCCCTTCTGGGGTTTGAGGTGAATTTAAATGCTTAATCTATAGTGCTCAAGTTAGGAGAGTAGTGAGTGACTCATGCTGCCAGGTCCTGGCCCCACTCAGAATGAGAGGAGAGGGATTGGAGTGTCTGAGGAAGGCTAACACTAGCTGTCTTCCTACTCAAGACAAACTGGAGTCTGACTACACCAAATCACACTCTAGGCCTCCTTTGGGGACCCAGAAGAGCCCCATCTGTATACACTGAGACCCTGTGCAGGTATGCTTGCTAGCAGCTGAAGCTGGGGCCCAGCCCTACTTCCCCATCGCATGCCTGTAAAGGCTAATCCACATGCTTTTTGTTCCCCGGCCCCACATGTCCACCAGAAGTGGTTCCAAGCAGTCTTCCACAACTGCTCATTTAATCAAAGGAGAGATGGTACCATATTCTGGAGGATTAGGGCCATGATAAAGGCCAAAGAAGTGGTAGGACCAGGGCTGTTTTGCTGCCCTAGGCAGCTGCCCACCTTGCCCTGAGGGACTGAATGCCTTCGTGGTTGAATTCTTGCTGGCGTGGACCAGCCTGTTTATTGGGAGCTGCAGAGAGAGAAACAACAGCAGCAGCCTTTATTTCAGCGCTGAGTATGTGGGCTTCCTTTGCACTGGCTGTGTTTGAGTCAGAGGCAGTACTGAGTTCATCCACAACTGTGGCCCTGCTGAGCTCCTAGCTCTGAACTTATCCTTTATCCTTTATCAGCTAGTCTTCCCTGATCACTTTGCACCTTTAGTATATCTTCCTTCCCAACAGAATTTCACTGAAGAGGAGTTTACTTTAAACAAACAAAAACAAGAATTTGATCCAGCTGTCTAGTTTATCTATTCAAACTCAGCAAGGAAGGCAACACTGCTGTCTGGGAAGGGTCTGGTTTCTGCCTGCTCCACCTTTGCATAGATTGTGTTGTTACAGGTCTGCTTGGAGAGCTCCCAAAAGACTAGGGTGAACTCTCTGGCTGYATAGCTAGAAGGGAAAGATTGTAGGTCTTCTCCACTCCTTTCTTAGGGCTGGATGGAAAGCTGTGTTTCGACTGGGATGTATGTCCTCCCGGTTCTATGACATTAGGTAGGTTTCATCCTGTGTGTTTTTATATACTGAGGATTTTTACTAAAGAATTCCCTAGGAGCAAAAGGCAAGCCCCAAATATGAGGTGATACAAGTTGTTCTCAATCTCTAGAGAAATGTCAAGGCTGACTTCTTTCCACAATGCATCTCTTTCTTTCTTAGACTGGAGAGCAAGGGAGGTTCCTAAGGATGCACATCTTCAGCCTTTTACAGGGATCTCTGGATAAAGTCAAGCTGTAGAGGRAGGTCTGGGCTGTAAAACAATAGGAGACATTTCAGATAAATATATGATTTTGCTTATAATGCAAATGCTACCCTTTCTAGGCTGATGGTATTTCTTAAAGAGTGAGCAATCCCATGAGAAAGACTCTCTGTGTAGAGAGATGGATGTATGGGCAGAGGTAAAATATCATACATACTGCTTATTGAGGAGATATTCAAGGAGCTGAAGTATTAGCGTGAATTACCATGGCCCAGCGGACACAGAGCAAATGGGAGCTTCTCTGCGTCCAGACAGTGCCCTCTGATGCGGTGCTGTGTATGCCCCTATGGAAGGAGTTGTAGCAAGGCAGGCTGAACCCCTGTGTGGGGATCTCCATCCCATGATGAAGCACCGTGCTGTCTTGTCCCCACTGGCTGGGTGCATGCTCTCACCACCGGGCCTGCCATGCTGCAATGCAGGTATTTGAAGATTCGCTCAGCTCAAGATGAAGTTTGTTTTCCACATTGCTGGGCTGTAAATAAACAAGTGTCCAGCAGAGAGAGTGGCAGGCACCAGCCTCCCTCCTTGTCTCCCTCTACCTGTGGAGGGCAGAGGTCTCCAGGAAGGATGGGGAGGCTGGGGACTGGGAAACTAATAGGCTGAGCATCCAGACTGAAGGCAGCCAGGCCTCAGGCTGAGTGGGGGATAGGCAGAGGGAACTTGCTCCYAGACTGATCCCACCAATGTTGCAGCCCAGCTCGTTAGATCCACTATGAGTCGCCATAATGACTCCTGTGTTTGATGTGGGCAGGCATCATGCAGCACAGCAGCATGATGAGCTGGCACATGGGAGCAGAGCTGTTATCCAAGGCTGTGTTCAGGGGTTGTGAAAACACAGCTGGGGTTGGAGCTGGGAGTCAGATGCCTCATCTGGCCTGTAGGGAAGAACATTCTGTACATATTGTCCCCTATTCCCCTGTAAAAAGTTTAAGTACAGGAAAGGGATGTGATTAAACGAGATAGCGTAATGAGTTTGAAGTGAAGTTGGAGAAAAGCCTGAGGCATCTCAATCTTTGTCCTTGCTCAGCAATCCTGGAGCACCAGACTTCATACCCTCCCTCTGCTTTGTTCTGGCTGCATATTAGATGAGCCCTTGCTTTTCTGCCATAGCATTGGTTTAATGTTACAGAGTGTAGAGATTTTATTTTCCTTTTTTTAGTTCCTTAAGCCTGTTGTCCATGCATAAGAAAACCTGTTACTGATTGCAAACAACCTCTGAGGGAATTTTGCATGAAAAGGGGTAGCAGGATTTTGTTCTGTAGAAACAGCATCAAAGATGGATGTCTCTCATCATTCATCTTTCTATGCCAGCACTTTCTCTAATTAGTCCGTGGATCAAATGAGCAAATGAGCAAAGGAGCTCAAGCATAGCTCCATTACAAGTCTGCTCCTACCACATCACCATCTGCTCTGCATGCACACAGGCAAGTATGGATATTCTGGAGAGAAGAAGCTATAGCTGTAGTTTGCCTGCCTTCCTCCCATTAGCGCTCACATTCTTCATCACACGAGACACGCATGACCATACAATTGAATTTATGCCTGCAGTCCCCAGGTACCCTTCCCCACAAATATATCCCCCTCAGGTTGCCCATCACATGTCCACCTTGCCTCTTAACAGAATTGCGTTGTTGCTTCTCTGCTGATCCATTCCTTCCATCCCAACATTCATATGCACGCCGAGCAGGCTGGATAGTGATGGATCATGGATCAACCTGTGCAATTGGCTTTGCTGTGTCAGGGAATATTGCTTCAAGCCCATCCTCATTTGATGGTGGTTTAGGAGGTCAGGGTTGAAATGTGGTTGTTTCTTTGATTTTTTGAATCCACAGTAAAATCCAAGAAAATTCCCTATAGCCAGATACAAGTAAGCAATTTTACAGGTTTGCTGTAGGGGAAACATTGCCAATCAAAACTTAACACATTGATGTTTTTATCCTCAGAAAGGCCTTGCTACAGCAGGGAATTGGGGGCACTGATTCTGTTGAGCCCTTTCACCATAGTCTTCCCCACCGTAATTAAGGTAAAAGAGAATACCATAGCAATTAGCAGGCCTGTGACACAGCATTGACCATGCTCAGTGCCTCTCTAAATCTGAAGGTGATGCCTCACAAGTAGAGCTGGGATAGTTGGGCTTTCCAAACCCTGGCAAAGACTTGGTTTCCTTGGTATGTATGCAATCTCTGAACCCTACTGCTTTGAAATCACTGAGGAAATGGCTACAGGAAAGGGTCTGTGCAGTGACTCTCTGACCTGACACAGGGGACCCTGCACATCATGCTGAGACCAGTTAAAAACATGGTGAAATAAAGTCCTGGGTCATCACGATCGGAAAGCAGCCAAGAGGCTTTAATTGTGTTATTCCATGTTATTAGCATATGTTAATGTCTGAAGCATCATTAGAGATAGTAAAAGAGTAGATACATCTTATCAGGGCATGAAGACAGATTACATTCCTAAAAATTATGCCTTAGTACAGGCTGATATTCTCTGTATCTATTCATGCTACCATTCTTTTTTCCATTCTGTTTCCTCCCTCTCAGAGCAGTAACTTTCTACCACAGCACTGTAACTGAGAACACCAGCCTGCTGCTGATTGCTTTTCATTAACATCCATTTAAAGGAGAGAGAGAGTCCTGTAGTTGTTCTGGGGATTATGAACAGTAATAGCTTCCTTATGGGAACTTTAGTTTGCTCCTGGGATTTGCCTGCACTAAGCTTTGGGCTTTTACTTTGTGATCACTTACAATAAACCACACTTGAGGAAGTGCTCTAAGCCCCTGTTAGAAAGGTAAGGGCCCTTTTCTCCCTTGCCTGGTTTTAGGCCTCACATTTGTTTTACAAGTGACTCTCCCAGGCTATTGTGTGGTCTGAGTTGTCTCCACACTGCATCTCTTTCAATCCACCGGACACCTCCTGCCCTGAATCTGTTTCTTCTTTTCACCTCAGTTTATCTTGCCTACAGTTGAAATACTGTGGGAATTTCCATGGAGGCTTCAGGGGAATACCCCTGTCTGGCTGGTTTCAGCTGGATGCCAAGCCTGAACTGTGGCTGCAGGCAAAACTTCTTGTGGATAGCTGATCTCATGAGATTGCCCAGCCCGGGGCAGGTATACTACAAGAAGGCTGTTGGGAGCTGCAGTGAGGTCAGCCTGCATGCTGCGTGTGAGCCTACAGCCAGCCCAGCTCCTGGCTGTGAATCCTGACTGACTTCCTGATGCAGCCCACAGAGCTGTGCATTGTGGGGCACAAACCTCCATCACCCTGCTCACAATATTATACTCCCTTCACTTCTTCCCTTCAGTTGTTCTGCCTTCCCTCCACGCATACTTCATTTATTGAGCTGTGTGTCAAACACCACATACCTCACCCCAGCATTCACCCTCCCAGCTGCACTGCAGAAAATTCTCACGGAAACCTCTGCCTTCTCTGCCATCCCACATGGACTGTGCTCAAGTCCTGGCACTGCGGACCCTGCCTCCCTCCTGGTACTGCCTGTGCCAGTGCTTCTGAATCTGCTCTGTGATTCAGTGTGAATTTGCAGCATGACAGTGAAGTCCCCATCCCATGGAAACTGAGAGAAGACCTTTTTGTGTTGTGAGAAAGTAACATTTAAAGGCATCCCTTGGGCTACTGTATTTCACAGCCCAGCTGGTGCTCTTTTGTGTGAATGCCGCTCTCCTGAAATGCCAGCTTTGGTCTTAAAGGGAGGCAGCAGAAGGTACGGCTCCCGCTCACTGTAATTGATTCCTCATCACTCATGGCTAGCCTTTATTCTTCCTTTTGATTGGGAAGAAGGAATAATACAGATTACAAGGCAGATGTTAAGACTGCCTTTTTTGCGAAGAGATACCAACAGGCTTTCTGGTGTCCTGGGATTTTCATTGTGTTCTTCTGTCTCTGGTCGGCTGGAGATTTACCACTAGATAGATGGCCTGTCTTTGTATGTGCATCACCACCAAGTGCCCTTAGGAAATGCCAGAAACATCTGATGGAGGAGATGAAGAAGGGAGGACGACTACAGAAATAGGTAACAAAACTGGCCAGCTGGATGTGGATTCTGATATAGGAAGCTGGGCATGACTGCAGTATAAAACCAAGCTAAAGGGGTGGCTGTGGCAGCTGTCACTCAAGAACAACCCGGATGAGCCTTTTGTATTTCCACTGATGAAGGCATGATGGCTGGAGAGCAGGTCCCACTTTGGTTTTTCTCCAGTTTGTCACCAATGGAAAGACAGAAGACGCTAGGCACTCCCATTCTCTAGCATCTTCTTTCTAAGGTCTCAGAGCACTCATAAAATGTTTGGTACGTTTCTGAGTTCCCCTCCAAGCTAGTGAATGTTATTATCTTCTTCATCATCATCATATCATTCCATATCATGAGGCATGATATGATATGATATCATGAGTAAAGTGCAGAGGGTAAAAGCAATTTGCTCAGGATCATGTGGCAAGTCGGTGTCACAGTGAGGAATGAGGTCCTTACTCCCCACACATCAGTGACGTGTGCATTGGTCACCTCCTGCAAAGTGGCATTTGGATATATAGTCTCTAGAAGGCACCTTTGGGATGTTACAAGCCTGAGGTGGCTGATTCGGTCTGAACTCATGTGATGTGCTGAAAGCTACACAGGGAGTGAGGATAGTTGATGAGGCATGAGAAGGGTGTCACCAGGTTGCACAGAGGTGGGTGTGGGCAATTGTGGGTTCACCAGAAGTCAAGAGCTATGGACACCAACTCACGTGTCCTCACAGTCCTCACACTACCAATATCTATGTAGGCCTCTCTTTCCATTTGAGTCAGAGACTTCATCTACCTTGTGCTTATGGATTTTGAAGACTCTAAGTGGGAACCTGAAGCAAGGTTTGATTTTAGGACAGTGGGCTGAACCCAAAGCTTTCACTTGGAAAGCACAAAGCCCTGCAGCACTTTTTCCATCACACAGCTGGCTCTCTGGCCAGACTGAAGAGTATAGATTAAGAAGCTCTGAGCGATTAGAAAGGTGACTCAGGGCTTTCTGTAGCATAGGATTGCCATGCTATATGGCTGTGTCTGAAGCTCAGATCTGCAGGTTTATTTCCAAGCACCTCCATCACAGGACACATGGCCTTGAACTGGACTGACAGAGTGTGACAGACCAACACACAGAAGAGGAGAATACACTAGAAGGCCTATACAGTTTTTAAGGCCTATGTGAGCCCAGTTCAGATGTGTCAAAGGCTTCATCCCTATTTAGTTCAAGGACTTGGAGTCTCTGTCGTGCCTCCCAGAAGCACATTCCTGGTGACAGAGTGTTACTGGTGAAGGGAGGTTTTGTGGTTCCTTCCCAGCCTTGGGGAGGCTTTGTAAGCTAGCGGGACTTGCAGGTAGGGCTACAAGCAGCAGATCTGACCTCCCTTTGCAGCTCTGACTGATTTGTAAGACTGTCAGGGGCACATTGCACAGCTGTCCTGACCTTCAATTTTCCATGTGTAGACAGTGATGGTTACTTCTCTGCTAATTAGAAACCATCTGAAAAAAATCTGCTTATACACTGTATAGTTTTATTAGAGGATTTGGGGGCCAAAAGGTGTGAGGACACGAAGCTGTCAGCCAGGATACGCTCAGGCTTGGTTTAGGTTTAGGCCAGGCATTCACAGCCAGTGCTTAGGAGGCACTAATTTGCATTCCAGATGCTTTTCTGGGTCCCTTTGTATTTTGCCTTCCCTTTTTTCCTAGGGCACCAAAGTTCATTTGCTGCCTGATTTGTATTAGCGCTGGCTGCTCAGCCAAGCTCTTGTACAGTGGATCCTAGCTGCAGTCCCTGAATGAGGTTGGAATAGCAGATGGTTTCTTTTAATCCTTGCTTGCTAGAAGCTTCATGTTAATTCTTCATTCACTTTCAACCCCTCACCTTACCAGCTCTGGAGTCATGCAGTGGCTGCTGACATCAAAAGAGAGAAACAAGCTGTGTCACTCCTCATCTTCGGTTATGTTCTGCATCCAATGTGGGAAGCTGGGTACCTCTGGGGAAGGGCATTTGACAGAGCTATTTCCAGGCAGAAGGATATTTTCCCCCTTTCTCTTATTCAGATTTGACTTATAGAAATTAGCAGTAAGCTCTGCTGTCTCCTTCCCCAGTCTGACTTCATCCCAGGTGATGTTCAGACAACTCAGGGAAACACTTTTTCCCTTTTGGACTCACAGTCTCACTCTCTCCCCATTCAGTCAGGCCTTCATCTAGTTTTCTGAGACAGCATAACAGACTCCTTCCCTTAGTGCTAATGCTTTTGAAAATATTTCCAGGTGATAACCATGCCCTTTTTTTCTCAGTTCACTAAATTATATTATATTTCATTCTTTTAATCTTTTATTGTAAGTCAGACACTCAGAATCTAAAAATTTCATCATCTTTATTATACGTCTCTGAACTCCCTATGATTTTCTGATAGCCAGCCACTCAACAGGGGTACTTCCAAGTCCATGTCCTTCACACAATGACCCTAAGGCTGATGTGCCAAGAAGGAAGAATGTCAAGATATCATATAGGAGGTTATATAAGAAAGGACTGTTCAGTCTCTTTCCATGACCTCTCTCTGCTGCCTTTCAGAAGGGCATACACAGACTGGAATGCAGTATCCTAAGCACAGTCTGAATATGGGCATATAAGTAAGGGTTATTATTGCCTCTCTGCTCTCAGATGTAGTACTTCTGTGTATGGAGACCAGAAACACTGATGAGCAACAGTGTGACTAGGGTTGTGGTTGTTTTTTTCAGTTCACAAGCTGAACTGAAAAAAGAAAAAAAGTGTTTCAGTTCAACCCAGAGCGAATGTTTAAAAATCTATTATTTTCGCTGAAACAAAAAAGGAAAAGAAAAGTCAGTTGTAGAGATTGCTAAAAGATATACTGTTGGAAGACAAATTGAGATAGTTTCATTTGTGGTGGAGGGTAGTGGGGGTGTGACGCTTTTTTCAAAGCATAAAATGGAAATGCTTTGAGATTTGTTGGCTTTGTTTTTTGTTTTAATGGCAGACAAAGCCTTTCGGGAATTGTTTTGGTTGAAGGAGCTTGAATTCAGTGCTAATTCACAGAGTATTTGTGTCACTCTGAAAATATATGGGCTGGGAGGGAGAGGCAGTGTAGTATAGGGAATGCTGCCCAGCGCTAGCAAAGAACTGCTTCTTGCTCCAAGACCTGCATCCAGGGCAAGTAGCTACTGAGCACACAGGTCGTATTTCTGCAGCTAATGACCAGGGCCAGGGGCAGCCAGAAGGCATTACGCTACAGAGTATACATCATGTGCTTGTGGTGAACTGGGAGAGGGGAACGTGAGTCTTGGGCTCTCCAGTTGAAGAGGGATGTGGAGAAGCTGGTGAGGCTCCAGCAGAGGGTTATCAGGATGGTACCTGATACCTGGGGGAAATCCYGGGGAAGAGAGGTTGAGGGAGCTGGGCTTACTCTGTTTGGTAAAGAGGAGGCTGCTATCAGCCCTTGGCTTCCAACTATCTGAAGGGTAATTACAAAGATAATGGAGCCAAATTTTTCTCAGTGGTATTAGACAATATAACAGGGGACAGCAGCCACAAACGGTAGCTTAGGAGGTTCATATTGGACATTAAGAAAAGCTGATCTCCTGAGAGGATTTCAAGACTTAACCAGGCAAAGCCATGCTACTCTGATCTAGAGCTGGAGACAGCTCCAAAGAGTAGATTGGGCTGGACACCTCCAGAGGTGCCTTGCAGACAGCATTTTTGTCAGCTGTTTCTTGCACTGGGCCGCACCAGCCACGCTACAAGCTTCTTTTTCATCATCCCATCATCTCTGTCTTCATCTGGGTCTGTATCCTCACTTGAATAGCCCAGATGGATGAAACATTACAAGTGACGCGTTTGTGTCAGCCCAGGAGAAAGCTGGCTCCTTCCAGAGGATACCGTGGCGCTGGGGCTCTGCAGACTGCCTCTGGTCTCAGTGGGGCATGTGAATGTGATGGTGGCATAAGGCTGGGCCCCAGAGCCACCCCAGGCTGTCAGCACAGCAGGCTGGCTTACCTGCCTGCCCCATGATGCCAGCGCCCAGTTTCTTTCTTACAGGCTCCTTAAATCTACTGGTTCGTGTGCGGAACAAGCGGGCCATCGACACGCAGGTCTGGTCACTCAGTGGGAACCAGGGGAACATGTGGCAACAAGCACATGTTCCCATCAACCCACCAGGGCCCTTCCAGGTAAGTGAGGTCCACAGCTAGTAAGAGATTTCCCAGTATGGGTCTGCATCTGTGCACAGGGGCTGATCAGACACAGGAAGGGCATGGGGGAGCTCTCCTCTCCCAGGCACCGGAGAGTGATTGCCTGGAAAGTTCACCAGCAAGAACTTAGTGGAAGCATGAAAATCAAATCCACTTGTCTCTGAAACCATCCAACTCTGTTATGCACAAGAGGTGGTTTGGTACTATAAATTTGCTGATTATTGTTAATCTGGGAGATGCTTGTTGTAGAGCTCCTTCTAAGCACCAGGTCTGTGCAACAAGTCTCTTGCTCCTGAGCAGCTGAAGGATGCTGGCCCTGGCGTGCCAGCCTGTTGGTGTAAGGTGACTCTGAGTGCTAGAGGTTTCTTATAGTGTGCGCTACATCAGCCCACCCTCACTATCTCTCCGGCTTACGAGTGTAGGACTGCCTGTGAATATGAACTGGGTGGCCTGTATCTACTGCTTGTAGAGTAGTTTATGAGTACCAGGGAAGTGTGCTGCTTTGTTACTGGAGATTTTATTGCTGATATTAGTGCCCAACATGTTACTTTGTTGTTGCACGACAGCTTGTGAGAGCTGGGCCTGTGCAGGCTGTTAAGTTGTGGTACTGTGGCAAAACACCCAGCACAGTTTTGAGTACTACAAAATAATAAATAAGAATTTAGTTACTCTTGCAAGTGCTGTTCAGTATTGGCTGTTTTATTAGTGCAGAATACTTAATAAAAGCAGAGCTCTACATGCTCATTTGTTACTCTGCACACACTCAGCATTAACTTACATGCACAGAGGTTGGTCCTGTAAGCTGTGGGGCCCAGTCTCCAGATCGTATGAGTACTGAAGAAATAGGGAGGAATCATTCACTTGGGGATGTGCACACATGCTCTGTCTTTCCCTGTCCACCCCAGGCATACTGCCTTGTTGTTTCAGAGTGACCTATGCAGGCTGTGCAGTGGTTTGTCTTTTTCAATGTTCACTGTGGTTTGAGCAAGTATTAGCTATTCCTGGGGGGAGGTGGGTATGAGTTTGCCAGTGCTAAGAATAAGATGAGAGGGAATCGTTAATGGGAGGAAAGTCATGACTGGAGGTGGATTTGCCGTGATGGAAGAGAGAGGGCCTATGTTTGAGGATGTGCTGGATGATAGGGATGGATAGTGCACTCGGCAGCATGACTTATACCGCACTGAGCATTACTCAGCCCTGAACAGTCCCCCTGTGCCCCTCCGTGCTGGATGGGCTCTTGCAGCGTTGTAGGGCTTTGCAGCCCCAGCACTGGGCTGCAACTGGGGCTCAGTGCATAGGGACAGGATGGGACTGCTGCTCTCTGCCTTTCCCCATTGCCCCAGCAGGCAGTGACTGAGCAGTACCCAGGCTGCCAGCAGAGGCGGGGGACCATGGGGACCACTGAGGGAGCTGAGGCTGACACAGCCGCAACTGTCCAGCTTGGAGAACAGCAGGGCGAGTCTCCCTGCTCTTCCTGATGTGGAGCGAGGGTGGGAGGCCAGGAGCTGACCCATCAATCAGCCCAGAAACAGGCCCCCTGCAGGGAACCAGCCTGACAGCTGCCTCAGGTATTGAAGAGCATGGTGTCCTGAGATGGCCGTGGAGCAGCCATGAGCAGCATTAGCTTTCTTTCGGGGAAGTGCTTTGGATTCTGTGAGAGGAGGCATTGCCCCTGCGAGAGAAGAGGGAGGTTGGGAATAGGAACTGCCATAAAAGTCAGCTGCTAGTGTTTGAACCCTCCTGAGAAATGGCTAAGGCTGTGAGAAAGAGGGACTTTCCCTCTAGGGCTGCTGGGACCTTATGACAGCCAGTCTGTGCCCTACTCGTCCCTGCAGGGCCCCGCAGTAAGGCTATTCCTCCAAAGGGAGAGGTTCCTCTGCATCCTCAGCCTCACTCTGTGCTCTGTTGCTCTGCTTGCAGATCATCTTCGAAGGCATCCGTGGCACAAGCTACGAGGGGGACATTGCCATCGATGATGTCACTCTGAAAAAGGGGGACTGTCCGAGGAAACCTATTGGCCCAAATAAGGGTGAGAGTGTGCTTACCTCAGAGGAAAAAGAGTCAGTGTGAGTGCACAGATGAATGCATGTGCTAGGGATGTTCAGCTGATTTCGAACCACATTCATGAATGGATGGGACCCAGCAAGATGGTCTGACTGTTTCAGTCAGCAGAGGGGCTGCCAGGCCCTTGAAGTTGTGCTTTGTAGTTGTGAGTCAGCAAGAGCTCAGAGGAATAACCAGATCCTTTAGGGACTGTGCTGCCAGATGCCAGCTTGCTGAAGTCTGCATTAATATCTTGGGGTTGGGATCTCATCCCCGACATACATCACAGGTAGCTAAAGGCTTCTGCAGTATCTTGTTTCCCAGAAACCCTAGACACAAGAACTTTGGAAAGAGAGAGATCTTCAGGCTTTAAGGGCCTCTGCAGCATTAAGTCAGTCCTTCTCCAGCAACAATATTCTGCATCTTGGGGCCTAGAGCCAGGGAGAACTGAGCTTCTTCCCATTTCCCTCCAAGCAGAGAGGTATAGCCAGGCAGAGTATCACACATGCTGGGGTAGGAGCAGGCTACCTGAGCTGGATATTGCTTCTCCCCCTGATCCTCACAGTGGGTGCTTCGGCTAAGCTGTAAGCATCCATGAGACCATGCTCCATGTCTTCCCTGGGGAGATAATTCCCCAGCCTAATCCATCAGAGTCAGATAGTCAGCTTATGGTTCCTTCAGCTTGATTTTCTCCCATTCCCATTAGCTGTACAGTGGTCTTCAACACTGTCGCATTTCTTGTTCTTCAGAGTTTACACCAGTAAGGTATTTACACACAAAACAATCATTGTTCAGGCAAAAAAAAGACAGCTTGATTTATGAATTTAAAGTCAGAGCTAAATCCTTCCTCTGTCATCACCTTTTGTATCCCACTAGCCCTATCTCAGTCCAACCACATCTTTCACGTTCCAGCACTGCAGAAATGGAGACAATTCCAGTCTCACTAGCATGTATCATAGCTTAAAGCCATAGCAAGGTGCACTGATGTTAGTCCTTGAGTGAGAATCACTAGTGTGCCTCTTGCCTCAGTGTAGTCCTGCCTACACCCTCAACAAGATGCGCCAAGTGGGCAGGAGAGCCAATGTTCAGTGTATACAGACCAGAGCCAATCAGAAGCTTGCGAGCAGGATGTAATTTTTTAATTTATTTTTGAAGGAAGAATAATTATCAGAAACAAAAACTTTTTGAGAAAGAGTCACTTTCAGCAATTTTAACTCCAAAGGTGAAAGGGGAAACAAAACCTCAAAACAGTCAGAATACCCTAAAAATTTTAAAATTCCAGGTGAAGTTCTAGGTCTGTTTTAACCTAGATTGGCCAAGCTCTAGCCAAAATACCAACAGAACTTTTTTTTTTGATTCAAGTTCAGTCTTCTGGGGAAGAAGAGAGGGTTGGTTTGCAAAAGTAACTAAGATTTAACATTTGCTCCTGACCTGGAAAAGAATATTTTTAGAAAGCCTTGAAAATGTCCAGGGAAGTGTAGAAAGATCTTTCAATAGATCTGGGATGTGCTTCATGGTTTGGGGTGGGAGGGCAGGGTATGGCACTAATGTGCATTGACTTGTTTGATACATCTGGATCTATCCCATCAGTAATTGCCTCTCTTTCTCTCTCTCTTTGGCTGGTAGCGGTTGCTCTTCCAGGAAGTGGAGTCCCAGTCCTGCACAGCCCTTGTCTTTATGGCCCATTGACTTTCTTCCTTTACGTGCTGCTCAGATGATGGCAAGCAAGTGCTCCTGTCTTCGGACCGAGACATTCCTGCTCCTTTCCTACTCAGCCACCTCTGCTCCTCTTCCTCCCCTCCTCACTGGCACACCAAAGTGTCCATATGTTACCAAAGACTGATAGGCATGATCACGCGAAGGGGTCTGGTTCAGAGCTGGAGGACTCCTTGAGAAAGTCATAATGTCTAAAACAAACAAAATTAAAAAATAAAGACAAAAACAAAAAAGCATGTGTGTGTGAGAGAGAGACAGAAAGAAAGAGCAGAAGGAAGGAAGGAAGGAAACAGAAACACACAGAAAAGAAGGAATGAAAGACAAAAATAGGAATGAAGAAATGTAAAGAGCAAATGAAGGAGGAAAAACCACCCCCATGTTTCCTTGGGAACGTTGGACAGGGCTTCCTCAGGGAAGTGGGGACTTGTTTTAAACAAACAAAGATATATTAAAGCACAAATTTCTACTGGAACAGTTACCCTCTTTACTGCAGAGTCCACTGCCTGGTGGACATAGGCCGCAGTGCTCCCCTTCGGCTCTCCAGGCCCTCCTGCGGGCTGCGGCTGCCCCACTCCAGCTGCAGAGCCCTACAGTAACATGCTGCTGGCCTCAATGTGGGGCAGCAGCTGCCCCACGTGCTGGTGGCCGGAGCATCTTGCCTCACACTGCATGTGCTTCTGCACATCCGCATCTTCCAGGCTCTCGTGTTTAAGTGCCCCGTGTGTGATTTGCTTTGGCTGGCACTGCCTTCCTTTCTCCACCTCTCTGTGCTTCCCACCCTCTAGCCCAAAGAAGATGGATGAGGAATGGACCCGTCGCGTGGACCATGCTGAGAGGTGGAGAAGTCCTGGCTGAATCCGGCTGCAACACTGGCCTTTGAAAGCCTCCTTCTCTCTCAGCACCTCTTGCTGGGCAGAGAAACTGTGAAGGCAGATCTGAGCTGCAAAAAGGAAGGTCTCTCTGTGGGGCTGAGGGATGCAATGGGATGGGGTGGGATGGGGTGGGGTGGGGTGGGGCAGGAAGGGGGGAGCCATTGCAGATCGGCTTCCCTCTGTGAATGCTGGGATAAGAGTCACCTCAGCCCTAAGCCCARGATTGCTTCTCAGCCTCTCCTTTGTTAACTATTTATTTTGGTCTTTTATTCAATTGTTTAACTTCCCCCAGCTCAAGCTTTTTGGATTATGGGAAGAGTCACACATTTCAGCCTTCTCCACCACAAACCGCAGGTCCTCTACTTGCACCCCAGCCCCTGCCAGTCCAGACAGCTCTGAAATTGCCATCTCACATCCTGAGGCCTTTTTAGCACGTGCAGCCCATTAGCTGCAGAGAGGGTGAAATGTGGCAACATCATTATTCCTCAGGGGAAAGGTGGCTGAATTTTGTCAGCATGAACAGTCTTGCAGCCACTCGACTTCCATCATTAAAGTAGTGGGCAGAGAAGCTGAAAGGTGGAACAGGCAGAGAAATGCCCAAGGATGGATGAAGGCAGGAAGTTTGATCCAAAAGAGAGGTTTACTCTGAACTATGGACCTGTTTTGCCACTAAAAAAAAGGGGAACAGACACAGTGATTGGAATTTCATCTTTTTCCTGCTGGCATCATGAGAGGGTAAATCTGATGTCTCTCTGCTCCTGACCTGTCACAGCCAGGTTTGTCCACTCCATTCTTGTGGCTTGGTCTAGGGGGAAGTCAGTGTGGAGGCACTTGCTGCTCCAGATGAACCTCCACTGGCCAAGTCAGAGCCATAATAGCCTTATTGCAACTGGAAGCTGCTCTGGGTATATCTTACCTCCCTGCACAGGGCAGAGCTACTGTGGATTGGGGTTTACTAGCCCATGCTCAGGCAGTTCAGTTAAGCAGGACTCTTTCCTCTAAGGGACAGCCCATCTGAACTCCACATCAGAGGTGTCGCAGAGGTACAAGGTCCCTAAAGAAGCCCCCAGTGTCCATGGCTCCTTCCCTGCTTCTGATGAATATATTGGGACAATAACATTTGACTAAAATCACCTGAATGTATTATCTGCCTCTTGTATTGCTCGGCTTCTTGAAATAGTTGATGCCTCATTTCCTCCACTGATGAAGGGGGAAAGCTTTCATTTAATCCCAAGAGATCCAGTTTAAAGTCCTGAAACCCAGTTCTCTCCAGCTGCTGGAAGGGGGTTCATCTGCACTAATGCTCCCTGGCCAGCATCAGAGAGAAAAAACATATCAGCTCCAAGGGACAAGGGGAGCTTCTTCATATGATGTCTGGCAAGACATGAAAGGGGATAATAAGGGTCTCCCTTGCTCCTGTTGTTTTGTTGATTTTCTCCACTTCCAAGAATGAGGACTGTGCCCTGTCCATCTTTTCCATCTCCATTCCTCTCTCCAGAGCCCAGACCTTGATCACACAGAATATTTTACTGGGAGACTTGAGGCTGTCTCTCATGGCCTGGCAATGCTGTGGGATGTAGTGGTCACCTAGAGTGATTCTGCTTCTTGCTCCCCATTGCTATTTTCATGGGCAGCTAGCACTCCTACCACTCTTTCAGCTGAGCTCTTTCAGTCCAGTGCTTTTCCTTTCCTTGGGGTTTGGTGGAGGCAAGAAGTCCTCCTCCTGCTGCTGGTAAGTCTGCTTTTATTCCTAGGAGAGAGCTGGTACTTTCCAGGGGCCCTTGGGTGCTTCCTGATGGCTCCTGATCTGTCAGCTGCAAAACATGTATGTTATTTTACTGATGCTGGGGGGCTTTCATTGAGCAGAATATGGAGAAGGGAGTGTTTTCCTGTCTGTAAGAGTTAGCCCAGGGTAAGCATGTCACCTTTTAGGCTATGAGGGATGGAGCATCTCATAGCCTTGCTTCTGCTGACTGCTTAGGCCCTTGGAAGAGAGGTTGTGCAAATACATTTAGCTGATGTTGGGCAGCAGAGGTGCTGCGAGGCCTGGGGAGGTGGAGCCCTAAGGTTCAGGCTCATGGACAAAGCATTATCTCTGAGGCAAGTGCCAGCAAAGGGACACCACATTTTTAGAAAGGGAGACCTGTGGGGAGGATGTCCAGGCCCTGCTGCCAGCACTGTGCCTGTGAAGAAGGATGCAAGTGCTTCACTAAGCTGACCCACCACTTGGGAGTCAAGTAGCCCATCTGGTGCAGTGGGTCCAAAGCAGAGCAAGCAGATCGCTCCAGCCAGGGATGAAGCCTCCTGCTGCTGAAGGGCTCAGGTGTGCTGCTCACTGGCCCACTGGCCTGCATATAAATCTCAGGGAGTGCCTTCCCTCTTAGATCTCTGCTCTGTTATCTAGCTTGAGAGCAGCTGGTGGTTGTGTTTTGGGGAAAGTCATTAACCCGAGTACCTCAGCATGTCAGAAGTACTGAGAAAGAAAGGCAGGAACTGATTTCCCTGGCAGATGTGCTCAGAGAGAGTGTAGCAGAGGAAGGAGGCACTTAGCAGCAAGGATGAGGAGTTTTGAGAGGAAGGAGGCTTGTGTGTGGTGTAGTGGAGGGGGCAGTGTCCCTCCCCTCTGAGGGAAGTAGCATTAGTGGTTTACTAACCCAGCCCCATGCTTGAGGGGCAATTCTCCTTGAGGAGGTAATGCATCCCAGGTGAAATATAAAGCCATGCTCCTTACCCCTTGCAATTAAAGATCCCCTCACAGTTTTCACAGTGTTCTGGCTAAATTACTGTCCTTAAACATAACTACAGATTGTCTTCTTAAACATCTGTTGCAGTCCCAACTGAGTGCATTATGTTTCACTTCCTGATGTTTTATGTTGCTCTGTGCCTATTGAGTAGTTGCTATGTTCCACTCCAGAAGTGACTGCATTTCAGTGATGGTGGAGATTATTCCTGTACATAGTATGAAAGTCCCTGCAGAAGAAAGTGCAATATAAATTTAAGAGACTGCTTTTATTTACAAGGAGACCTCTGCTTGGTAGTTGTAGAAATACATTAGGAAGAATGCTGTGTGGGTGTAAGCTGATATATACTCCATTTCTTTCTTTTTCAGGACATAAAACAGAAAATATGTGTGTGCACAGGCTCCTGGGTGTAAGTTGTAGATATTAGAAGTAGTGAATGCTACTGTGTAGTTACAGGTGGGGCTTCCAAAGAAACTTTCATTTGAAACCTCTTTTTGCAGTTGTTCATTGTATTCTGAAAGAATACTTTTTTATTATGGTTTTCCACAGTTCAGTGAAAGTCCCAATAACAGGTCATCAACAGGACTTGAATCCAGGGCTTTTAAAAATAAGAACATAAATTCCTACCACTTGCTCTAAAAAGCAGCACCTGGCTGGTAATAATAATAAGTCATTATTCTTCCATGTAGATCAGCCACTGGAAAGCGACAGAGCTAATATGCTTCATTTGATGTGATGTTAAGTAATTTGGAATGCCTGAGTGTAACTCTTTCCAGGCATACGGGAGTAAAAAAAATGTTTCATTTGTATAAAAAACTTCAGTGCATTGCTTAACGTGCAAATGGTTCAAAACCTAACAAACTCTGAATTGTTATGATTGGCATGTGTGCAGATCTGCCTCTGCAGATCACACAGCATGCTGCCTGAATATCAGCTGTGGAAGAAATGATATGGAGCTCTTCTTCTGGGAAGTAGTTCAATTCTGGGAGGAGGTAGGACAGCAATCAGGGAAAAACTGAGGGTTTTTTAGGTGTTTAGGCTGGTAAATTTCAGGATAGTCTAGCAAGAATAATTTATGGGTATATGTGTGTGTGTAGTAATCATGATACAAATTGTGTTTTATTCCCTGCTGCTATTCAAAGTACTGAAATTTAATTTCTTAGTATACAAAGTCCTGTGGGAGCCCTACTCCAGAATGACGCAAAAATGTTTTAGTGCCACAGGCGGAGCAGGCGCTGGGTCCCAGCCCCTCGCCCTGGCCCTGCCCAGCATGCTGTACTTGGAAAACAGCCCTATTTTGGGGTGGTGTCCTGCACTTCTCAGTCCGAGAGGGACGGTCACTGGGGAGTAGGAATTGGTGCTGTTCGGAGAAGTGTCTGTCCATTGCACCATCGCTGCTTGTCTCCAGCATGAATTGTTCCCCGTGCAAGGTGCTGGCAGAAGCAAACCCTGCTGCCCCCCAAGCTCTCAGCAAAGTTGAGGCTGGGAGTTTTACCTGCGAGTAAGTCCAGTCTCCCCTGACTAATCTCAATGCACTGCAGCTGGGTGCAGCCAGACTGCTCAGTTACTTTGCCATCAAGGACCTTCCTCAAGGGGAGGGAGACAGCAGGTTAGCCAGGTTGGCTGTGTCCTCATGCTGTGTGGCTGTGTGGCTGGCTGGCTGCTGGGGACTGCGGGGCTCAGTCCCACTCGTAGCTGCCTCTGGCACTTGCTATGCTCTGCATTGTTTAGATCTGGTCTGGCGCATTAGTCTTCTTGCCCCTGGCAGCCCTGGCATAGCTGGTGGGACTGCCTGGGCAGCAGTGGTGCAACTGGAAGACAGGAGCATTTCAGGGTGCATGTTGGCTCCCTCAGGGACCTAATGCAGGTTGCATCCTGGTGCAGTGGTTTGGTTTCCTCAGTGACAAAAGAGATCTCCTAACAGCCCCCTGGGCACCTGGAAGGATGGAATAAAGCTTATTAATAAAGGAAAGGGAAAGGTCAGGCTCCACGCTGCATTTCACTGGTCATGGGCTTTAAATACCAGTGTGGGCTCTAGCCTGCAAGTTCTCACTTGCTAGATGATGGATACTAAAGAAAAGCCCTCAGACTAGACTTCACAGTCGGACCTGTACCAGTAAGTTGTGCCAATCCAGCCCCGGATCCTCAGCGCATGCTTGTGCGAAGAGGCCTAATGACCCTGAGTTGAGCCAGCTGCCCATCAAACAGCAGGTGCCCCAGTGGTAACTAGCATGTGGAGCCGCGTGACGCCTGCCAGGCCACCCTGCCTGCTATGCCAGTGCTCAGGACAGCAGGCAGCTGAGCTGACGAGCAAGCCAGCCGTGCCCTGGAGCCTTGCCTCCTCCTGCATGGAGCGCTGCCGTGGCCCGCGGGGCAAAAGCCTCTGCTGGCGTGCAGTGCAGGAGCTGTGCCGGCACAGGGGATCCCCCGGGGAAACTACGAAGGGAGGTATCACTCAGATCCCAGCACACGAGCACTTCCTTTCACTCTGCTGTGGGATTTTCAGCATGGGACAAATAACGAAGGAACAAGGGAGAGGGAGATGCTGTCCGTGTTGGACAGTGTCCGTGTTTGTCCGTTACAAAGGGAGAGGTGGGTGAATGTGTTTTTTTCTGGAGAGCTGTGAAGGTCTGTGATAAATCTGGGTTTTGCATGGGTCTGGGATGGCTTATAAACCATTTGCTGCTGTGGAAGGAGGCACAGTTTTATGCTTCTGTTAACTCTTGTCCTAAAGAGGGGTTTGGCCATGAATGCCTGGATTACAGTGGGATTTTTTACCCCCAGGGTGGCTCCAACACAGCATAATACCAGGGCAGCTGGACATATCTCACACAGTGCCAGTATCCACAGCAGTGTAGGCACTCAAAGCTCATTGCTTTGCTGACTCTGTTTGATGTTATAATGGCCAGATCCTTGGCTGAAGCATTGAGCCAAGCAAAGGGCAACTGCCTGAGCAACAGCCCTGCATATGTAGTTATATGTTCTCCCCATCTACCCACCAGACCTATAAGATAAAAAGCCTGCTGCTGCTAGCAAAGAGTTCTTTGGCTCAAGGAGCCATGCTCTGGTCTGCTATTTAGGTGAGGTGTGGCTTTCAGTTGCATAAAACCCAGCTGTTATAGTGGAGATTTACTCGCTGGTGTTCAAAGCTTGCATAACTACGGTATGCCTCAGATAATCAGCAAAGCCAGGCACTGGGTAGGAACTGGAACATGCCAGAGGTTAACCATCCTCCTTAGCCACTCTGGGTGAGTAGCAACTCCTTTGCCCTCAGCATTACAGCTGCTCAAGGCACAGGCTGAGACTGAACCAGCTAAGAGAGAGTGCTGCCCCACTTCCCTGTCTGTCTCTCAACCTCTGCTGGCAGCATCAGCTAGTTTTCTCTTGGTGACTGCTTTATATAGCGTGGCACTGGGGTGAAGCTGTCTCCAGGCATTGCTTGCACTGGTAGATCCAGCACTGGTGAGGTGAGATGTTTGACATTAGCAACATGTAAAGAAATCAGGACTGGAAGTTGAGGTGTGGGTGCCTAGCAGCTGCCAGCAATGCAGTGGGGAAGGACATAAAAGCCCTTTTTGGAGGCAGCAGCATCACTGGCTGATTCCCACCCTTCCCTTCTCCCACTGTCCACACTCCAGCCCATTGCAGGTCTCCTGCTGGTCCAGCCCATCCCTCAGCCATCCCAGGAGCTGACTGCAGATGTTCCGCCTCAAGTGCCTGATCCTGTGCTGAGAACCTCAGGCAAGGTGCTGAGCACCCTCCAAGGTGCCACATTTGGTGTGTCTTGTCTCGTTGGGCCTTCTTCTCGGGAACCAGTTAATGGTATCTATAAACACAGTGACAGAAAAGGCCACAGCAGCATGGTCAGCAGAGGTGAGGCTCCGACAGCACCTGCATTGTGGTGAGAGGAGAAAATATATTTCTTTCTGTCTTTGCAATGCTGTAATCACTGACCGGGGACAATATTTTAAGTCTTCTGTGTGTATGGCAGCATGTACCACACGGAGGCTAAGCAGTGAGGGAGCTCTGAGCACTGGAGATTTCCCTGGAGAAATTCAGATGCCTAGGGGGGAAAGTGTTCACACACTGGGGAGCACATGAGCTTTCCTGTGCATTTATTTGGTTATTTTCTAGGGGCCTCGGTTATGTGCTATGCTGGGACAAGAAGACTCTCTCAGAGTTTGCTGGAGGTGACCTCTTATTCTCCTTAAGCCTGGATGTTTGTCCTCCTCAACTTCCCACCCCCAGCTTCCCAGTGTATTGATGTAACTGCTGGCATGAACTCTGGGTAAAGTGGCCTAGTGTCAGTGCTTTCAAATAGAGTAGTTTGGCCCATATTCCCAGTTCTTGAGACCTTCTAGATTTACTGTCTCACCATAGAGGGCTCCACAGCATGCATTTATCTCAGACCATTTCCAAAAAGGTGGGAATGCTACAGATTTTTGTGATTTTGGTCACATCCTTTCCCTGACAGCACAGAGACAATCTCTAACCTTTAGATGGGATGGAAAATTTGGTCCCAACATGGTTTCGCTTGGGTCTCTTTTCCCAGCCAGAACCATCCTGTCTGTGTTGCAATGCACACAGTGGAGGGGCTGTCACCCAACATGCAACTGTCTTATGGGGAAGCAGCTGCGGCGTCTCCCACCTTTGGCCAGGGCTGAGCTTCAGGCAGTGTTTCCCATACTCTTCCTCCCTCCATCCCCCGCCCTGAACTCATCCTCGCCAGGCATTTCATTTCCAGCCTGGAGAGATTAGCAGAAGACTTCATCGCTGGATCCCACAAAAGGGGATCACACCAAAATCCTGTCCTCAGCAACGCGAGTGGCAGGAAGAACCAGCTCAGGCCCAACAGTGAGCCACTTCAGTGGGATCCAGACCCAGCAAGACTGCACCACCCTTATGCTTCCAGGTCGCCGAGGCCAGTAGATAGAATACGTTGACCTGACAGAAGCGTTTATAAACACCCCCCAAAAATAAGCTACACACAGATTCTGTGTATTTGGGGATAATACAGAGGACAGGGGGGGTCCTCTCATGTCTCTTGTTTCTTTTCCCATCGGTATCCGGGGTGGTGGCCCTGGGACAGAGCCCCATCCTCCACCCACCTCCCTCATTGCCACCTTGTTTTGTCCTGTCCTGCTCCACCTCTCATAGGGTGCCACCACTGTCATCAAGCGGAGCTGGGACCCTCTCACCACCACGATACCAAGCCATCCACAACGTTAAAAGCACAAAACACAAAGGGACTGACCTGAACCTTTGAAACAGGGTGAGATGTTTTATAAACGTTTCCTCATCCACCCCCTGACCCTGACGCACCCACCATGTAACCTATAGACTCTCAGTATGGATTGTTTCATTCAAATAAAGCTGCAGTACTCCAGTGCATGTGTCTCTGTGTCTGTCTGTGCCAGGCTAGGATGACAACCGGGAAACCTGGATACAGCTTGCAGTTTGTGCTTACAGTGGTTGAGGCAGGGAGGAGCTGGTATTATGCCTAACACTGAGGTGCATGTTTGACCCTTGGGTGTTTCCAAGAGATCTGGTTAGGTCCCTGGGGAAAGCTTCTCATTTTTGCTCCCCCCCCCCCCCAGGGGCAGCTGGTCATGGGACATGGCACTGGTAGGTTTGGGGCACTCAGTGCTGGGGGAGCTGTGCAAAGGTCAAGTGGGGTGGGCAGCACAGAGCCTCGCTCTGCCCTTCCCTGATGCTCCATTACCTCGCACCCCTGGTCACCTTTTCCAAATCTCTCCTTTCTGCCCCAGGCCTGCTGGTTCCTGCTGCTGCTAAGCAAAGTTGGTCCTGTTCTGTCACTCATTCCTGGCCTTTCCCGTGAGGAGAGGAGGCTGGGCAGCGGCTCCAAAACTAGTAGGTGCCAAACAAGCAGGCAGCTGTGGGACTTCAGTGTGGCACCAGAGCCTCTCATCCCAGTGCTCCTCTCCACCCTGGGGTCTCCAGCACAGGCTCAGTTACTCTGGGGCAAATCCTGCCATTAGGGAATGAGCAGTGCAAGCCATGGCTCATGCAGCACCAGGGATTTTCTCAGGTGAAGATGCCTTCTCTGTGCCCACAGAGGTCTGCAGAGCTTTTCCAGCTAAAGCCCAAGTATAAATTGCTTCATTCCAGCACTATGGCTGGGGCATCACTAAAGACAGCTGGATATGAAAGCCTCAGCATAGGTTTTTTTACACGCTATGAGCTGCAATTGTTGGCCGGGGCTTTATAGATGCTAAAACATTAAAGCAGCATACAAGTACCTTCCCTGACTGGGGGCCAGCAGATCGCATAAGCTACAGCCATACCCTCCACTTCTGCTAGGGTTATAATGCTAAGTCAGTGCCACCTAGGGCTACAAGAAGAAAGTTTGGAACAAGGGTCAATGAAAAGCAAAAGGGTCCTACAAGCCAGCCCAGCATTCTGCCTCCTATACTTCCTTTGCGGCAAGCAGGCATGAAACCTGCTGGCAACATGGCTGGCCGGCTCCTTCAGAGGAAACTAATCACATCTAGGAATCCCTCCCTTTCCTTCTCTCCCATAATGAACAATAACTGCTCCAGATGGGAGTCTGGAAGGGGCTGGATGTTGGAATCACTGGGGAGCTTCATGTCTTAAAGATGGGAAGTACCACTGAATACATGCGTGTATATATATATATAAAATATGTATGTATAGACATATATATATGTATATACACAAACACATATCTATATACACAGAGTTGACTTCTGTCACCCCAGCACAAGCACAGTTCACCCTCACCATGCCTGTTGAGACATAGAGTTCAATTCTACAGTGATTTTTTTTCCTCAGGGCCTCCCTCCTTTAGCACACAAGCTAGAACAGCTCTGGTGATGCGCAGGGGTTGGGTGGGAAAACAGGCTGTAGTCTGCAGGAACCTGGCTTCATTTCTTGTACAAGCTGGGAGGTACATGAGGAAGGGGCTGCAGCCAGAGAAGGAACACATGAAGCTGCTAAATATCACTAACAGAGCTGGAATCTGCCCCAGCCACTGATACTTTGTCCTGTCACTTTGACTGTATTTTTGTCATTAATAGTTAATTCCACCTGCTCTGGATGTCCCGACACTGGGGATCTGCTTTGCAGAAGCACTCACAACGGCCAGGGTGTTGTCTGCTATTGAATGTTACACACACGAAAAGCATGTGGTCCCTGACTCTCTCAAAMAGTGTACTGCCATTGAGAATTATCTCTGGGAATTAAGTCAGACTTTGTGCCTATGCCTTACTCCCTGTCTGTGGTCCTCCACACAACCTACACACTAATTCATGCCTGGATTTTATGCTGCAGTGAGCCATATTCTTCCCATGGGAAGAGGAGGATGTGTGGGCGGATTAGAAACTAGACTGAAGTGCAGATTGTTCCCACAAGGTGCTCTGTACTATTGATTATAAAGCTGCTRTGGTTCAGCCCCTCCTGCATGCACTGGAGTCACCTCCAAAGGTAGAAGCCATGTTAATTTTGTTAAAAGTCTGTGATCGCTGGGAATGCCACACCAAAAGGCCACAAGGGAATGAACCATTTTTGTCTTTGGCTCAGGGATTGGATGCTGTGCAATAAAAAAAGCCTGGAGCCAGACAGTGAGTGATGAAGATCTAAAGGTGTATCGACTGTGTGCTCAAGTGAACCTAGTCCTTCACGTGAATCCTGGAGAAACGGTACTTGTGCAATCATTAAGAAGGGGAACATAATGGAGATACATGAGGAGGTTTCGCTGCTGTTCTGCAGGCTTCTGGCAGGCTCAGTGTGGGCACACCACATTTTCTGCCTGTGTTTTCACACATGCCTTGTTGGAGGGAACATGTTCCTGTGCAGGACTGCCCTGGTACCTGGTGCTTGGTGGGGGCTGTTTCCTGGTGYGGTGACATGCAAACCGGGGCTCTCATCGACTACCTCTCCCCAGGCAGCAGCAGAGAAGAGAGGCTGCTCCTCCTGGATGGGGACCCAGCTGCACCTTGTGGGACAGGATGAGGAGCAGAGTGGGAGAACAATGTGGCTGGGAAGGTGATCCTGGCACTGGGATAGGGTGGAGACCAGCAGAGCGCTGAGCTGGGACACCAGGTTTTGGTGAACAGCCCTGCTTGACAAGCAAGAGGATGGGAACTGCGTGTGTGCTTCCCTGCCAGGTATCTGGGGATGGATATGGGGGGCTGGGAAGGCAGATACAGCTGTGATCTGTGCAAAATTGTGTGCTGTGTCTCAGTGAAGGAGGTTGTGAGGTGGCAGTGAGTTTGCAGGTGTGTCAAAGTAGAGAGGGCAAAGCTGCGTGCATGTAGGTGCAATGGGTGTGATGAACTCATATGTAGGATTGTGCCTATGTGTGAGGGCTGTGTGAGTGGCAGATTTTTTTTAACATGTCCTTGGGATCGCTCTCTCCCCATCCTTCTTTCCCTCCAAATCCCCAAACAGTCCTGCCTGGCCCTGAGTCTGTGGCACTTTCCCAGAGAGGAAGAGAATAGTTTTTATGAGCCAAAACTGCAGAAAATGCAAAAGTCTGGATTTTAAACATTCTGACCCTGTTTGTTTAAGACCAGAGAAAAAATAAATGATACTGACTGGGGAGGAAGATTTATGGCTTGCACAACAGAGCCAGGATTTATAAGCAGAACATAGTGACCTAAAAAGCAGAAAAGATTTAGAGATATGGGCTGTAGCTACAGCCCACCATCACCAAGGGGAGCTGGGCTCTGGCAACATCCTGCCAGCCCATGCGAGCCCCGGAGCAGAGCGGGGTTGTGTGTCTGGCTGGGAAAGCCTTGTCTATCAGCTCAGCATGCAGGGAAAAGGGAAGGCACGTTGGGTTATATTAGATGCTAGGGCATCCCTTGATGGAGGGCCACCTCCCTCTAGTTCCCTCTCCTCACACATGTTGTCATGCTCTTCTGTTTAATGGTCTCTTACATCCTCCGCTCATCCATCCACATGACGATTTTGGCTTTGTCCCTGATTCCCTCCCCCAGTCCTTTTCTATCAGCAATAGCCCTACCCTAACACTAGCTGCAGAGCTACTCCTGGCCTTTTGCTCCCATTTAATCTCTCATCCAGGAGATGAGGGTGGAAACCCCTCTTCCATCCACGCCCCACCACTAGTACTGTCCCACCTTGCATGAGACCAGCCACCTTGACTCCTTCAGCCTCTCATAGCTGCATCTTGGCCCTCTTTGCCACCCTGGGGACTCCTGACTGGAGGAGGCAGATGGTGCAGCCTGGACCCGCAGTGCTCAGCTCCTCTGGCCTGCCTTCATGCCCCTTGGGACCCTTGCTCTCCTTGCCCCAGCCCTGTGGTTAGCCCCAGGGGCAAGCCCAAGAGTGATCAGCCACCAAGGACGCCTCAGATTGCAGACAGGACAGCAGGCTGGACATGTGCCAGCCCAGGGAGGGGGAAGAGGAGGTGTTAGGGTGTGCAAAGAGCAAGGGAGAGAGCAGGCCTTGAGCCTAACAGGACACAAAATGCAAAGGAAGCCAAGCTAATAATCTACTTTTGTGGCCACCAATCTGCCCCTGGGGAAGGCATGGTTGCTGCTCGCCTCCCCTCTTTGGGAGTTTGACATCTCCTCTTTCCAGCTGGAGCAGGGAGCCTGTGTTTGTGTGGGATAGTCACCAGGGAAAATAATCTCCAAGAGCATCGCTGCCGTCTGCAGCTGGGGGAGGTGGGCGCCCTGCATCCCTTGGTTTCCTTCCCTCTCCTCAGGACTCCCTGACTTTGTTATACCGGGGAGATGGACACAGAATGCCTGAGTCTTCTGTGCCAGCTTTGCTACTTTTTCACCACATACGATGGCGTAAGAAGTCACTGCCCACCCTTGTTCCTCAAATATGGCATGAAGCAGGTTACTCCTCCCCTCCACAGAGCAAGGAGCAGGGATTAATTAGCTAATGAGTGTATATCGCCTTGATGAAAGACAGGCTGCTCCAGCTCCCAATTACCYCTCAGCAGAAGGGTGGCGAGGGGTGCCAGCACAGGCTGAGGGGCTGTGCGTGGCAGTGCAGGTTTCAGCAGCTGGAGCCCGCAGCCACCCCATCCCTGTTCCCTGTGAGAGCGGTCTGCTGGAAAGGACCAGAGCTCCCGGTGGTGACAGAGATCGATTAGGCCTCATCAGTTAGCCGGAGCCAGGGTGTATTTATAGCCTCCACAGGTCAATGCCAACTCCAGTCAGTGAGGAAAGCCACACAGCTTGGGCACGCGCTGACATTTCCCAGGGAGGCAAGCTACTATTTCTCACATGGCTGCCATCAATATTTATGTTAGGCTGTGGCTTGCTGGCGTGGTGGTGGGCTGGGGAGGGAGCCTTCATGAAGGCCTGACTGTGCTGGCCAGCACCAAGGTGCCTCCAGTGCATCCAYGGCAAACCCCTATGAAATCCTTCAGGCAGACATTGCAATGCAACCTTTTCTGGGGCAGAGCAAGCCACAGACAGGCAGGAGGATGCAGCCATGCTAAGGATTGTACCTAACCACTGCTCTGGGACTGCTCCGCAGTACAGTTATCTGGCCTGAAGGAAACCCCATGGACTTTGGTTCTTCTGGGTTTCTCTGTGGCAAGCAATGGGACTACCAGCACCACCAATGGGAGAGGAACGTGCAGCTTTCCAGAGCTCCCTTCTGCTTCCCCAGTGTCAGTCCCTTCCCTCTGTAACCCTTTTCCCCCAGGGTCTGGCTACATGCTTCTCCTGTGGCCCTATGACTGTGTCTGTCATGACAATCCAGCCCTGGTTGTACTTGGCTCCATCTGCCTCTGAATGGAGCTGGACTGTGGAGAGAAATCACTGTGGCCTCCATTTTCAGACAGGTTTACAATCATGAGACAGACTTTGCATCTGGGGTGAGAAGACGCCTATGAAAACTTGCAACTCCCCCAGGCAGAGCATCTCAGTCAATGTGGCCAGCAGAGCATTCAATACAAAAGCCATCTCTCTCAGCTCTGACAATGAAACGATCTAACTCCAGCAGCTAAGAAAAGCTGGGATGTATGGGCCTGATCAAGACCAAAGCCCTCAGATGGGGTGGCTGGAGCCAAGGGAGCTGTGGGGAGACTTGGAAAGCCAGCCCCAGTTCCCTTCCTCCTTTGTGGGTGAGTTGGGGGCTGCCTTCAGAAACCAAGTCCAGCCATTGCCAGCAGCCCAACTGGCTGGCATTGTTAGCCCAGGTGTTCAATTACTGCAAGGTTTGCATAGTGTGCCACGTGCCCTGGTGGAAATGGTGTTATTCCCCAGGCTCTAAGGAGCGATTTAACCAGCTCTTCTCTCACTAAACAAGTGAAATAAAAGCACCAAAGGAGGCACTAAGATAGAGAAGCGTTCCTGCTTTCCTACCCCGAGTATCAGGCCCTGGGTCCTGAGCTCTCCCATGTTCAGCTGGGAATTGTCCTTCACACACTTTGAGGCAATGGCACAATGAATTCCCCTTCTCTGTCAGGCTATAAGGGAGATTCCAGAGAGATGCCAGTATCTGACCAGAAAGGGCTGAAGATTTATAAGGAGCTGCAGGAGGCTCTGACAGCCACAAGTGAGCAAGGATTTGCTTGTCATATCCTCCATTCAGCCATCACATCTGCAGTGTGGCACAGAGGTACCAGAGCTGGCCACAAACTGCTAGGCTTGGGCCTGGGAGCAGACTAGTCACAGCAACACGGAGGCCAGCAGTGACTGTGTGGCTTACCCAAGGCAAAGGACTGCAGCTCACCTGCATCTGGGTTTTACACAGCCTCACTCCCAACTACCTTAAACAGCTCTGTCTCCCACTGCTGGCAACGCTACAGAGTGACTTCTCCTTTCACCAAAAACTGCCTCCTGCATTTGGTAGGGAAAAAATTGCCTTCCCCAATCCTGCTGATTCTCTGCTCGTAACATGGCCTTCCCCCTCCTATTCCAGTGCCTCACCCCCAGCTCCATCCCTGCCTCCCGCTCACGCCCTGCACCCCCGGCTCATGCCATTTCACCCCCCACTTCTCAGCCCGCACTCAACCAAGAGCAACCTGGAATTCATGCCCGGGTCTTCAGAAAATCAGGGAGCCTGAAATCATTTGGTCCCTTTTTCTGAGAACACTGACAGGAAAGCCATAAAAATGAAAAATTCTTAAAATAACATGCAACACGAAGAAATCGTGTGCCTCTGATGGCTACCACCAGCATTCCTGGCTGTGCATGCCTGCCTTGTCAGCCTTCTCTGTGACTGTCTCCATGATTTATGGTCTTAATAACTAAGCCTGAATCCAGCTGCCACCCGGGGGCTCATAAACAGCTGCCATTCACACTCGTGTAGCGCGTTCAGGTGCTGTCCAGTCCATCTTTTCAGAACAACCCTGTCCCTTGCTCCTCTCCTTGGGAGGAGTCACCTGTTTCTGGTGGAGATCTCCAGACAGGCCTTTCCATTTCCTTTTGGCGGGACAGGGAGGGAAGTCACCATTGTGCTCCTCCAGTAGCAGGGGTAAGGCACACTTCCCCACATGCATGTACGTGTACTCTCCTGCAGTGCACTGGCAAAACACCAGCTCCCCCTCTGCACAGACAAATCCCTCCCCACACATGTTCCCACCAGAGGAAAGGGTACAGAAGAAGGCAGGTTATCTCTTATGGTCGTGCACAGAGCCTCCTTAGGGGGTGAAGCAGGTGTATTGTCATTTGGGTGATGGAAGGAGGCGGGAGGCAACAGCTTTGGGGATCCAGACCCGCTGTTCCTCTCGGGGCAGAGTTTGTGTCTGCTACACCCACCCTTGGGTGCATGGGGGATATGTTCCCACTTGTGGGTCCAGTCTGTCCCAGCTCTCTCTTCACAGGGGAAAGGGTGGGACTTTTATGATAAGCAAAATGTAGAGGCCTGGCAGAGGGGACGGAGCAGGTTTCAGGACTCTGGGGCCAGGTGGAAGAAATGAATGAGCGAGAGTTAATCTCAGGACCTGGAAACAGAGAAAGATGCAAGAGCAGGGGGGCACTGGAGGTGACCACAGGGTTTGAGAGCTGGGGGTGGGAGTCCCATGTTGAGTGCCTTAGCAGGCACCATCCTGGCACGCAAGGGTCTATTCCCAGGAGCAAAGCACATTAAGGTCATTTCTCCCAGCTTTCTTTTCCCATTGCCCCTTGAACTCTGGGGCACTGGTAAAGCCCTGCTGACTCCCAATGTCTGGCAGACTCAGTGCCTCCTCTTCTGCTTGCACTCTGGAGCAAATTGTTGAGAAGCAGCAAGAAGGAGGTGAAAGGCCGCAATTAATCTCCAGAGAGTCTGGCTGTGGTTTTCTGAATACTGCTCTAAGGTCTCCTGGCTTCTTGGAGGTAAGATTAACCTCTTAGACTAATTGACAGCAAGGGAGAGGCACAAGACAGTTCCTCACCTCCAATCCAAGCTGCAGTCCTGCCCACTACACACTAAGCATCTGCCATGCAACTGGTTCCCCTTGTACCCTTCTTTCTGCAGATTAATTACTCTCTAATAGTTCCTTATCTAGTGCTGTCAAAGGTGGTTGGGGGGGAGGGTACCAGTCTTTCCTCATCACAGGGCAGAGAGAGCAGAGGAAAGGCACTGGGGCATCCCCAGAGGAGCAGGAGCTAATGAGCTGTCTGACTACAAGCATTTGCTTTGCTTGTAATACCTGGTAATAGGTATTGCCATAGAGGTCGGCTCCTGAGGAAGCAGCACAGAGAGGGGTAAGGCCACATGTGATTTAAGCTGAAAGAGGCTCTGATTTTGAGCAAGTTTCATTGCCACAAAAGCCAGGTGGTCACCTAGATATATGAGCACTGGTGCTTTGCTGAACATCAGATGTCAAAAAGCCCCAGCCACAGTAGGAGGAGGTGATGGATCCAGCCAAGAGGAAAGGTGGAAGCAGGTCAGTCTGCGGTGCAGTGAGTACCCACGCAGGTGGGAAGTGTGTTGGAGGGAGTCTACCTGTCGCCCATACTGAGAAGAGGAGATACAAAGGGAAAGACCACTCACCAGTGCTGGTCAAGGGGGCAAAACAGGATAGATGCCCTGTGTGTTGCAAACATTAAGCAAATAGTCAGGGCAGAGGACTGGAGACCAGCTGTCAAAGGACAGCCAGCCTCTCCTCACCTGGCCATCATGTGGGGAGCTGGACTTTCCCCTAGACTAGCCCCATGCACAGCTCTCCAGGGGAGCTGCCCTCAACAGGAGCTGCTGGGGGGGGGGGGGGCTCGTGGGGACCAAGCCCTGGCTGCAGCGAGGGAGGCAGCCAACCAGCTCGAAACAGCTAACAGCTCTCCTCAGCCACCACAACATGACAAATGAGTCCAGCCCCATGGAAATGTCACCATCTGAATAGAGTGTGAGCTCATTCCCCTCTACCTCCGATCTTAGCAGTGCAGTCAGGCCAGGATGAATAGCCAGCACCCTATCCCTGTGGAGCAAGCATCATGGAGACAGATTGGCCTAGCCTCCCACCTTGTGATGAAGATGTCCAGACATGAGAGCAGGGGACCTATGAGATTTCAGGGTGTGACCAGGGGCTCCAGGGGCTGCTAATTTATGGAAGAGGGGCTCCCCTCCTCTGCCAAGGCAAGGAGGAAATGTAAATGGATGAGGGATGGTCTGGTCAAGCATTCAACCTTATTATCTAATATGAAATATGAGCAAATGAGATCATTATAGTGAGATATTGATTCATAGCAGAATGCTCCATGAATGCCATAGCAATAGCTCTCAGCTTTCACAGCCCCTCACCAGCTGCAGAAGGCAAGAACAGGCTTTTTACTTTAGCCTGTACATGTCTGAGAGATGGTGCTTGCTAGCGATGGATCTAGCCCATGTGGGCAAGGACAAGGCCACCTTCTGTCCTCTGAGTTGGGCTTCAGAGTGTTGGCCCACACTGGACAAACACCTTTAGGAGCTCAGTGTGCATGGTCTGGGTTTCTTGTGTCTGTGCTCCATCAGGTCTGTCAAGGGCAGCAAGGAGGGAAACAGAGTCATGGTGGTGGAGAGGGCAGGAAGGCAAGAGACAGGCTTTTCTAACACCGCCAAAGACTTCCTCAGTGGCCTTAGCCAAACAACTTAACTATCCTGCCCGCTTAGGGCTTGAGCGCTTGCCCACTGAGAATATTTTAAGCCTTTGCTGTCTATCTGGAAACAAGTCTCCAGCAATGTGGGTAGCTGCCCATTAGGAAGTTGCCAGCTACATTAATATTGCCTAGATAAGTTACTAGGTTAGTTTTTTAGACAAGTTAGTAAAGGTTAATCCCCTGAGCACCCTACTGAGGTGCTCAGCTTTTCACTGAAATCTGTATACCTTGTATGTATTGCATGTGCTATAGCATATAGTATGCACTGAGACCCACATCTGTTTTGACCTCTGTCATAGCCCTTTAATCTTTGGCCTGCTAGCATGAGAGCCAATGTGGACACGTGGTGTCAGATGGGGGTAGTAGGGCCCAGTTGTTCTCCACACTAGTCACTTCAGTGCGACTTACTTACTTCTCACTTCTGAGACATCAGAAAAGACTTTGGCAACCAGGATGGGAATCTTCTGCTCAGATATCAGCTTTCACAAAGCAGGCGTTTTAACCAGTTTTGCCCTCCCTTATAGGGTAGAAATAGGACACTATTCAACTCATTTTAAAGTAACTACTTATTGCCACTTCAAACTATATTAAGGTAATTCCCTAGATGCAGGAAACTTCACACAAAATATATGGCCTTCTGTTCCAAAAACACAGGCACCTGCCAGTTGTACTCCCTTTGTCCTGCTACCCCACTGGCTATGAAGGGGTGGATTTCTTTCGCAAGACAACAGGCAAGTCACTGAAAGGTGTCAGGGATAGGAATGTCTATCAGGACCTGTTAGCACAGGAATAGAGTTACCTTGGAGCTGTAATAGAAGACCATCAACTGGACCATTAACTTCAAATGGCTGCCAGCGGAGGAGGGACAAGAGGCAGGACACTATGTGAAAATAGTGTGACTGGTTCCTGGAGGCAGTCTAAGATGCTTGGGGAAGGTGCTGCAAGCAGACACACATTGTATAAATTACGCTTTGCTACTCTGGCATCATGCCCCTGCCATCCAGGAGAACAGATAAAGGAGTTCATGATTCAAAAGGGCTGTCCAGTAGCTCAGCAAACTTTCTGAGAAGGAAAGTCCTGAAGGGTACAGATTGGTTTGATCCCACTGAAAGATCCACTGTGAGAAAGAGGATGTTAATGTCAACAACCCCGTCAAAGAATAGCTGTGCTGTGGAACTCCTCTGTACAAAAATGACAAGCTCTCTTTCTTAGGAAGGGCAGCATGGTCCCAGAAGAACTGTGTAATAGTCAGAGGTCTCGCAGACTCAGCAGGTTTGCTGATATTCCCACTGTGGGGGTCCCACAGGGCTCCTCCATTGCCATCTCTTCTCTTCCTTCAATATACTTTGTCTTGGTGATCTCATCTCCTCAGACATCCTCCTTCCCAGGCCTCAGACCTGTCAATCCACAGACAAGCCTGTGAGTTTTTGCTGTTCTGTTGTGCATGCATATGGCTACTGTGATATCTCCTCCTGGTTGTCTTATTGCCATAAGGAGTTCAATACAGCCTTATCAAATTGCTTAATCCAGACCACCAGCTTTCCTACTTACAGCCTGAACCTCATTACCAAGAGACATGTCCATTTCCCTATCCCACATGGACAGGTGGCAAGTCAGATTAGCTGTGGCCCCTCCATCCTCCTCAGCATCCACAATCCCAGCTCTCCCACCCCTGTCTCCCCTTCCTGAGGAGAGGACCTCACTTCTCCGGCCAGACAGCATGCACTCTCCCTATCGGGTTCTTGCAGTCCCATCATCTCCAGGAGATGTCTTCTCCTTCCTGATAGCTCTCCTGTTGGCCCTGCTCTGCCCTTCTGTGTAGGGACATCTCAGCAAACACAGCCAGATCTTCATTTCTTGCTAGCAGCGCTTTATTGGGGTGCAGGGTGGGGAGAGACCTCTCACCTCATTTTGGCCATCTATAATTTAGACATCTGATCTGGGATGGTCACCAAGGTGCTCTGTCTTAATGGAGAAAGAGAGGCAGCTTTGGTGGAGGTTTGTCTCACCTATCTTAAATACCTGTTTGAGAGGGGATGAATCACCTTTTCCTACACTGACTATATCAGGAGTCCAGGGAACTGGTCTGGCTTTGGGATAGCTACTGCAAGGGGAAGGAGACCACACTTGACACCTAGCAGGGGCCTGAGCATGCTCTTCGACCCAGTGAGAGTTGTGGAAGTACAGCCTGCAAAGTAATTCCCCACAGAAGAATTAAACCACCAAAGGGGAAAAGGGCTAGGAAGTGGTTCCCCATACATGGCCTTACTAGGGGGAGCATAACAGTTACCAAGTTATGCTCAAATGTCTCTTCATCTTCTTCAGGCATATGCTGATGTCTGCTGTCTGAATTTTTAAACCCCCAAACACTGATTAAAAACTACCCACTGACAGAGAAAATATTTGTTAGTTTACTCCAAGTTTATTAGATGTTAGACCTAATTAAAAGTTCCAATGCATGGTAAATGCTTCTTTAATTACAGTGAGACAGGAACATTAGGATTGTGGTTTTTGTAGAGAAAATACATCTAATTAGGTTGGTATATTTAGTGCATTATTTCTATCTATGCGAAATATGTGGCACTACATGCTAGTTATTCCAGTCAGAGCTTTACAGAAATGTATTCCAATAAAAAAAAAAAAACAAACCACTTTTTTTAATTTCCTCCTACAATTTTTTTTAAGCTTAATTTATTCTTAATGAAAGAAACTAGACTAAGAGTCTCTGGAGAATGAATTTCCTTGTTTATGCACAAAACAGATAACAGGCATTGTATAGATCAGTACCAGGATCTTTGTTAAGAGCAAGTGGGGAGCTGAGAATCCACCATTCAGTCCTCCATCTCAGCACATATGTCACCAATAGTGAGGGCAAGTTTTTATGACATGGCCACTTGTTCTGTGAGAATGAGACAATCCTACTCAGTTTATCCAGTTAAACAGATATCTACACAGTCGTATTGCCAGAGGCACAATCCTGCCCTTCTCCCATTTCTCCCACATGCATTTCCATGACTTTCAAAGTATCAGAGCTCAAAATCCTGTATTGTGCAGGCTGCCTCCACAAAGCTAATAGGCCACCTAATCTCAGCTTCATGGGACATAAGCTTTACTTCCAATTCTTTGCATAGGAATAACCTTCACTCCCCTGCTGTCCTTGTCCCACAGCAAGCTTTGGAGAGCAGCAGTGTAGAGGTGACTGGTGTAACCCTTTAGCTGTGGATCCATATTGTGTGAACAGCAGGATTGCCCCAGCTCCATGCTGCCATTCTGGGGAGGTTACAATGTGTGTGAAGGGAAGAGCATGTTGGAGGGCAGTTTTAACCATCTGAGGAACACCTCAGGAATTTTTGGTCTGTGTTAACTATAGGCTTTTCTCTTGCAGTGGGGGACAGTGAAGTCCAATGCATTTCAAAAGCCCATGATTATAGAGTTCCATGTCAGGACATGGGTGCCATTTCAGATTTTGCATCATTTGTAGGTTTTCCTGACCTGGTAAAACCTTTCTAAGTAATGCTGGATGTTTGTTGTTTTGGAAGTATCTTTGAAAGAGCCATTGCTACTAGAAGAAAACAGCATTTATTAAAGAAACAATTGTGGAGAGAAAAAGGCAACCCCCCCCCCCCCGAATCTCTGCAGGCTGCCAGAATCCATGTTAACAACGTGAAAGTGCYGAGCTGTCGCTGCCCCTGTCAGCCCAGGGGGAGGGCAGTGATGATTGATGGCCAGGGCCTTGCTGAGGCATCAGTCTGGGCACTTTCTTGCATGAGCACTGYCCCACTTGATGGCACTGAAGCAGCTGCTGGAAGATGAGCATGGTATCCCAGCAGCAAGTAATTTAGAGCCTTGAAAAATCAGGCAGCATAAACGTAAAACTGTGAATGAGGCAGGGGCTGAATGGTAGATTTTGAGTGTCCCTACTTACCTTCCTGAAAGCCAGTAGGTTCACACCAGAGGCCAGGAGAAGGAGGAGGGAAAGGGCTGGTACATGGAGAGTTCATCCCTGGAGAGTCACTGATTTATCTTCCCAAGGACTTTAATGCAGCTGGAGTGCACCGACAAGTCTCATACATTAAGGCTCATATAAATGTCCCTCTCTCCTCAGCTGGGCTTGTACCCCATGCAGTGACAATGCAAAGCCACCGCAGCCCGGACTCCATTACTCAGGCAGTCAGGGAACCAAAGCCATCTCCAGGAGGTCTGTGGCAGGGCATGGGGGGCAGTGAGGGGGACACACCTCACAGGGCGGTGTGGTCACCAGGTGTGCCCCCACCTAGCCCTGTGGCCCCTCTCCTCTTGCGCAACATGCTGCGTGGGGTAAGGCCCTGGCGTTAGAAGAGGGGAGGTGAGAGCGGGCGTTCAGAGAGGGCTGGCAGCAGCGGAGCGGGCGAGCACTCGCTTCCCCTGGGGGCACCCACAGTGAGTGGACAGAGTGAGGGAGGCAGGCTGTGACCGCCGCCTGGGGCCTGTAGCACTGTTAACGAGCACGTTAAACAGGCCAGTGGAGCTGTGATCCACTGCGATCCAACACTTTTACAGTGGGAACATGAAGGAACAGCAGTAAACTAGTGCAACCTTTTCACAGAAATCAATTATTTTGGGGGGGTGGGGTGGAGGGTGGGCAGAACAAAACCACTTCTGCTTGTTAGGCATGTAGTCCTGCATGAGAAGGGGAATTTTTCCTGAATTTTCCATGATGGGAAAATCACAGAAATGGCTCTGGGAAACCACTGGGCATTTGTGCACATGCATGTGCATGTGTGCACAGTTGGGGTGGGGGAGAGGGAGGTCCTTGCACAAAAACTAGCAGCCCTCTGCGTTTTCGGCRTTCTCCATCAGAGGAACTGAACTAGCCATGAGCTGGGAGGTCCCCCGAGGTTTATGCTGCTACTTCCCACACAGCACTGAGTGGAAGGAAGGTCTTTCTCAGGGCAGTGCCAGGCTCACATCTAATCAGATCCATGGGGAATTTGCCCAGAAAATCCATCAGATCAGAGTTTCTCCACCTCTGTTTTGATACGTGGCCACATAAGCCACTGAGAAATCTTCCTGCTAAGCATCCTGTGCAAAGAGCCCAGAGCAATTGCCATTTATAGCCAAACAAAACTTTGAAAGTTCTTTTATTCCTTTTCATTTTTCCCTTGTTGTTTGTTTTCCTTGTGCCTTTGGGAGAATGAGCAGATAGTGTGGGCTTTTCATATAGAAGACTATGCACAATAACTCTGCAGATGACACTCTGGTATCTTAGGGACTGTCAAAGATCTCTCAGGATAACGCTGCACTGCCTCACCTTGCTCAGCAAATGTTGGTCAATCCCAGATGCTTGTGATCTGCTCCTGGAATCCTTCCTCAAGCTTATCTCATTTCTCCTATCCATCAGTCCTGCTGAATGCAGAACAGAGGCAGCAGACTCAATGTCTAGATCACTTGCAAGTGCTGGGTGTAGACCCTCTAGTTGGGCCATGTAGCACTGTTGGACCTTCCATGACTATCTATCATCTGTAGCAGTGGTATACGTATTGCCTGATCTGTTCTTCACACTCCTGCTAACACAGCCCCTAGGAATGGTCCCCCACAGAGGGAGAATGGTGGCAAGATGCTCCAGCCACCTACGCACACTTGAAGGGTGTGTAACTTCAAACCAGACCAGCAGGACTTAGCTGTGTCTTTTCTGGAGCAACCCATTTGAAAACGAAGGGCTGAACATTGAGCAAGGGTCAGTGCTCAAGGCAGCTTCTGGATATACATGACATGGAGGCAGTGGGTTGCAGAGCTGGGAGGCGCGGGGGGGGGGAGCATGGGATGGAGAATGGATGACAAGTGGTACCAGAGTCCTCAATTCATGACAGTGAGACGTGGCAGAAGAGGGTTCTGTCTAGCCCCTCCCTTGGGCTGCACTCGTCTCCAGGAGCACAGGGGTTAGAGACATAGCTCATGGGTCTACACTTGCCAGAAGAGTTGGGGAGCTTGTAGCACGCCCAGAATATAGTAACTGGGGAAGGAGACTGGCTGGGCTAGGGGGTTACATGAGTGAAAGTCCTGATTGCAACATCAGCCAAAGCAAAAATGACAAGAGCTCTGTCTTCTGATTTCCATGTGTAGTCTGATTGGCAAATGGGGTCTGGCAGGAACAGTCCTCCTGGGGTTACTATCACATCGCTGCCCAGATGTGTTGTGAAGATTGTTTCTTTGCTTTCTCTGGAGCATCAGATATCAGGCACTGTCAGGGTTGAGATAACAGGCTAAAGGGACATTCATCTTGTCTGGTATGTTGTTTCGTGTATTGACAATGGCCTTCTTTCCTCCTTCTCCTCGCACCTTTTATTTACCACTTGGCTCCACAGCTCATGTGTTTTTCCAGGCAGCGATTGTCTCTTCCTATATATCTGAGCAGGGCTAGGCACACAGTGGGCATTACTGTCATATAAATGCTAGTCAGCAGCTCTGTGCACCTTCTTCAGCGCCTGTGCAAAAGACTTCCCCCCTCCCACATCTCCCACCCTTTTGGACTCACAGTCCCCACGCAGAATGTGTCAGCCTTCCCACCAGCTCTCTACAGATCTGTGCAAACCTCCCTATACCCCCACTGCTGCCCTATCCCCAATGTCTTTAAACATCTATAGCCCTTTTCACCCCCAGCCCACAAAACCTTTCTTGCAGACTTAATTCCCCAACAACCCAGCTCCCTTTCCCACAGCCCCCTATGGTCTCCCCTCACATGCCAGCTGCTGTGGCATCATGTTCCGTCACCTTCCCCAGTGGAGTCCTTTCTTCTTTTCTGAATGGCCAAAGGCTCTGCCCAAAGGCTACTGCAACACYCACCTAACCTCTCCCAGCCACTTGTACTGACTCAGGCTTTACTTACCTCTGCATTTAAAGGAAAAAAACAAAACAAAACAAAACTCTGCTCTGGGAGGGAATGGGGGGTTCAAAATTCTCCAATTTGATGCAAAAACATCACCAACTGGGAAGTTTTCTCAGCACGGTTCCAGGGTCCGGAGAGGTTCCTAGGTTCTGAGTGCTGGTTTCCTATCTCTGCTGCCCATCAGATGAGAGTACTCTGCTTCCGTCGCACAGTCTCTCTACCCCCCTCCTTCACCTGGCAGCAGCTCATCCTCAAAGAGTTGTCATTTACTTTAAAGATAAGGCTCTAAATGGATAATGCCCAGCTTTGATAGTGGGCTCACTACTTCAATGCACTATAAACATTCAGCAGACTCAACAGCTGCCTTTCTACTCAGCTGCCTCACAGCCTCAGGGCCTCCTGCAGATCAGACATGCTCTGCCTTAACCTGTCTCTCCTGGGTCTCTAGGGGATAGGATGGCACAGCAGAGAGTACAGGAGCCCTCCAGAGTGCTCCAGAGGGAGCCTGGACCTGGAGACAYGTGCACTTGTGCACTGAGGTCCCGGCTGAGACAAGAGCACCCTGCCTGTGTCATTTAAACCCACAACAAGGAAGACCAGAGCTTCTGCTGTAAGCTAACAGGACAGACAAGGTGGGGGAAGACCTGGGTAGACCATCACGAGGTGGTGGCACGTAAGGACAACAACAATGCTAGCAATACATCTCTTCCATCCGTGCAAGTGGACAAAACCACCCCTTTGCAAAGCTGTCAGTACAGACCACCCCTCAGGACCTACAGCTCTCCCTTCCCCACCAACTTGGGTGGTTCAGCTCTACCATCCCATTTTCTCTGAAGGGAGCAGTGCGATAGACATGTTGGCCAGCATGACCCTGTTCCTGGGCTCAGGCCGGGCAGGCCATATCCCAGTAGCAAGGGGCCAGGCTAGGAAGGAAGGGACAGGAAGAAGCAGATTCTCTGGAGATGGATGCAAAGCAAAGATTTAGCAAAGACAGCAGCATGGAAGCAGAAAGCTGGGATCCTGCTGAGCTGCAAGATGAGTGCCACTTTCCCACTGTCCTGCTGAGACATGTCCCCCCAAACTCGGATATAACCCGGGGCTGCAGGCACCTGCTGCAGCCTGCACCCTTCATCCCTTCTGTACTGAACATCTTGCTGCCCAGCAGGACCCACAGGCAGCCCCCTGGGGCAAGGGATCAGCCTGCCCTCCCCACAAGAGGCCACATTGCCCCAGGGGGAATAGCAGAGAGCCGTCCAAGTGGCAGGGCACGAATCCCCAGGGGTTTCCAGGGCAGCCCTGCCCGCAGCTGCAGGCTGCTCCCCAGCACAGGACTGCTAACATGAAAGGTTCCCTAAGGGCTGTCATTGGTCACAGGCTAAATCCCCTTCACGACATACAGATGACATAAAGGCAGTGGATTCTCTCCTCATTTTTGCCTATGATGTCACTTGGACTCTTCCTTAGCTTAGAGGGCAAGAGAAAAATAATGGTAGCTCCAGCTGCCATGCCCAAGAGAGTGATCTCCTGGGGAGCAGGGGCCTCAGAAGGGAAGGAGAGAGAGAATGGGAGGTTCGATGTCCATCCTTGCTACTTCATCCGAGCAGCCGCTTTCAGACCCTTCATCAAATGGTGTTTGCAATCTAGTCAGGCTGGTCTCAGAGAAAGAATTGGCAGGTCTGACAGGTCAGAAGTGGCAAAAAGCACAAGTTGTGCCCATCTCCCAGAATAGAGGAGCCTGCTTCCTGCACTCCCTTAGAAGCCTCTACACTTATTACGTGTAATTATGTCAAGTTGTGCTCACAGACAGACTGTACCTAACAGTTGCCACCAAATCGAAACCTGAGACTAGTAGCATCCAAAGCACAGACACTTAAGTCACCTAATAGCTGAGCTGAAAGAATACATCTGAGCTGCTGTAATCACAGGATCGGCACTGTGGGGAGTGAGCAGAAAGAGAGCGGATAACATGCTTGAAGCTGCTACACTATATAATAATAATATCTGGCTCTCATACAGGGTGTTTCATCAGGAGATCTCAAAGCATTTACAAAGCTTCCTCAGTATTTTCATTTTTCTAGGTAGGCAAAGTGAGATACCAAGAGTTGAAGTGACAGGGACTCACTCACCCAGCGGCAGAGCTGGTGAGGAACGAAAGAGCCACAAGGCTTTTCGTACTGAGTGGGGACGCAYGGGACAGGTGTTGGGAGCGGTGAGTAATCCACTCATGCAGAGGGAAGTAGGGAAAGGATTAAACATGTCTGTCTGATTGAGGAAAACAGACTTTTTCCACTGGCTTGGGAGAGAGCTGCCCCCATTATGCTATAAGAGTGAACAGCATATAATATCTGAGAAAAAAAAAAGTTTGTTTACTGATCGTAATAGGGGCTAAAATTTATAACCTGCTGCATAGCCTAACAGTGTCTATTAAATGCAGACGAAGCATTTGCCGAGATTGTGGAAAATCTACAAAATCACCTGTCCTCAGCGTCACTGGAGATGATAGAGCATTTCTGTTTTTATAAGGAGAATCTGAAAGAAAATGAACATTTCTGAATACGTGGCTTGGATAGAGAAATGGCCAGAGCTTTGCCAGGGTGCAGGGAATATAAATGATGCATGAAGGAACTGGGTACTCTGTGTTCAGGGAAATAAAACAACCCCCAACCAATGATTATAGAGTGAGGCTGATTTGACCCCAAACCTGCTTGAAAAATTGAAGTATTGATAGAAACAAGTACTAAAGATGCCAGGGATTTGTGACAGCATTGTATAATCTGTGCAACACATTAACAAAGGGTCTCACAGAAAGTAGTGAGGACAACTGTCAAAAGCAAAGTGCTTTCACTGCAAGAAATGGTACTACTATGGCAAGTGGTTTTAGTTCTTATAGAAATGGCTAGGGAAAGTGTCAAGTGAGCGCAAAAAGCATTAGGTGATGAAAGCAATGGGCTCTGATTACAGTTCTGTGTGCCCTGTTTTCAAATTTCAGCCCAGGCAAATGAAGGCTGATAATGGCAACAGCTGGGCTGTAGCGAGGGGAAACATTCCTGGCATCTTGCTCCTTTAATCCCCAGCCTGAAAGTACTGTGGGGAGGACACAGGTAATTTCTGGCGCTAGTGGCCCAAAGCAGCAGGTGAGCGTAGTGAAGAGGGATGAGGCAGTCAAGCTGTCCTCGTGTGGAGCATTCTGCACTGCTGAGGAAGGTGCTCTGTGAAATGTGGAGGGGGCTGAAGTGGGTACAGGAGGGTGGATGAGATCAGCTTCTGCACACTAATGACTGCCTTTGTCTTTCTTTGCTTGAAAACAGCAGTAAAATGTATGTCAAGGTTGTCTGCTGCACAGTGCCAGAGCACATCAGCCTGCAAAGCTCAGATGCTGCTTATCTGCGGGAATGGCAGGGAAGATCCTGGCCAGGAGTTTTGTGTGGTGGCCAGGGATGGACACGTAAATGGAGGAAATGGCCTGTCAGAGTGCGGGTTATCCCCCAAAGCACCATAACACCAGACAGACTTCTGTGCACTCTGTGCATGGCCCAGATCTGCACCAGCCCATCTGCCAAGTCTATGCTGACCACTTCCCAGACACATGTGTCCCCTGCAGCTGCTGAGTGGCCCGGGAGCTGCCTGCATGCTCAGCTAGTTCAGCACAGCCCAGGGCAGTGTGGGGACAAGGACCTCCAGGGACAGGGATTTCTGAGCAGACCATAAGTGACAAAGGGATGTGTCTCCTCTCTTAGCAGGTGACACTGATGATATCAAGGAGAGAACAAGTTCAGCAGGATGTTTTATAGCAGGGACCCTACAGAAAAGAAGCTCACAGCCGCACCGAAAGTGTAAGTGCATAAGCAAGACTCATGACCCTGCTGTTGCTACAACTGACCATAACAAAACAAAGTAGAAAATTTCTTCTTTGGCTACAGGGGGAGATGGAAACAGTCTTCCACACACTGCCTCTAAGATGTTATCTAGAGAGATATTGTAAATCTCCTCTCTGAGTGTTTTAGCCTGCTGCCTACTTTTGACAGCTTGTGACCCTTTCTCTGTCTCACTTTCTTCCTGCCCCCAGGACCCTGCGAGCACAGCACTGCTGTAAACAGAGCTTGGGCTGTGAACAGGGATGGCAGTAATCATCCCTTGTAGCAGAGAGAGATGTAGATGAGTCAAACCTAGCTAATAGGCTATAGCTAATGGACACAAGAGGCAGCATTATGACAGAAAAAGCATCCTGTCTGCCCAGGCCAGGTCTGAATGGGCATCTTCCTTGGAGAGCTCCATTTTACTATCCCCAGGCCTAGCCCTCATCTTAGGAGATGGACAGCTACGGACTGTTTGATGTAAAGTAGAAAGGAAAATGCTTGCTGGCTGGGGAAGAGAGTATTACGAAGAAGCCCAAGAAAGGGAAGAACTTGTACCAGCCCAGCACATTACCGTTTTCAAGTCAAACTTAACCATGCTTTGAGTTACTGGCCAGCATGTCCCTCCTTGCTGCAGCTACCAAGTGGCAGAATTGCTGTCCCAAAGGAGACAGGGCCAGGGTTCCAGAGGGGTTCTGTGACCTGCCACGTGTGTCTGACTGCTGGGAAGGGATGGGCACAATGAGAAAAGCCCTAGAGATGCATATAAAAAAGCACTGGCTGTGTTTTCCTTGGATTCAGCGCATGTGCATGGAGGTTAGGGATAGCCCTCCTCAGCCCGTCTTGACCTCAGTACTCTAGGGGAGCAACAGGGAGGGTTTGGATATCAAAAGTGCTGGATTACAACAAGAGAGCCTTTCTCCTAATCTCAGAGGCCAGGGCTTGTTCTTTGTTGAGGAAAGCAAGCAGCATGGCATGGCTTATATTCATGCAGCTAAACTCTCTTCTCCTCCCAAAACAGGATGGCCTCATCCATACAGTCTACTGGCAACAGGCCAGACAAGGTCACGCTGTTCCTTGAACTGAGCCCAGAAGTGCTTTAACCCCATGAGTCCTGCCAATTAAACACGAGGAAGTGAAATTATCTGAGAAACATTTGGATTTAAGAAGCTAAAATTCAAAAGAGAGAGGGAAAGCAGTCACTCAGCCGACATTGCTTTTGGAATCCAACCAGCTTTGGGAGTTTCATGCAATTAAAGATGTTTTTATTTAATAAAATGCATTTCCACTCAGGCTGTATACAGAAACAGACATATGGCAGAGAGAGAGAGAGCAGCTGCTCCCCAGCAATGGCGTCCCTCATGCCATCATCAGGCACCGCTATGGTATCTTCCACCTCCAGGGATTCCCACAGGTAATCAGGTCCCGAGCTGCTGCAATGCAGCTGCCTCTGGGGTTGGCCACGGCAGCTGATTCTCAGTGTGCGGCAGCGCTGTAGAGATTAGGCAGGGAATGAAGGGTATCAGCCTCAGTGGGAAGCTTGGTGAACAAAGCAGTGTCACAACTTTGTGATATGCTCACAAAAGCAGGGCTAAATATTGTCATCGCATCATTGAAGTCTGTGATTAAGGATTTAGCTAAGAGACAGTTCATCTAGAAGCAAAGTTTTCCTTTGCATCGGACCACAACAGTGGTTTTTGATGCAGAAAGCCACCGCTACTGTTTGCTTTAGCACTTTACATGTGCCTTGCAGGCTCCCCATCGGGACTTTGACCAGGCAGGATCCTGCTTATTTTAGGAGACCTGATGAAATCTTGACTATGGGGAGATGGTCTGGAGACTTCAAATGCTTTAAAATACCTAGTTCCCTCCAAAATTAATGAAGGGAGAGGACAGAACTGAGTCCCACATCTCACACAACTAAGTCCCACATCTGTTGTATTTATATAAGATACGTAGTCTCTATAAACTGCTGACAAGTCTAGTGCTCACTGAGCTCACTGCACAGCAAGGAGATGCCTTGGAGACCTAGGACTGCTTCCACACACCAGTGCAAATTCGGAGCTGTGATTCATCTGACTTCCTCAGAGGACAGGGAAAAAGAGGCAGAAGAGCCTGTACTCCAGGATCCTCTGCACTCATCGCAGGAAAATGAGCCATGGATCAGATGTTCCTTCGGCTTTCCTACTCACACCAAGCAGCCAAGGAAGGCTACCACACAGCAAGATCCCTCAAATGAATAACACCGTGAGGAGCTCTTGGGAGAAGCATTGAAGCAGTGCTTGCTTCCAGTAGAAACTGGAAACCTCCAAGTCTAAATGGGGATCAGAAACTCACCAGTAGGGTCTGTTCTGCAAAACACTATTCTGGTTCCCACAGTTGAGACACACCTCCACAAAACCTTACAAGGGACAGTGAAGAGAAGAGTTGGGTGACAACTGTTATCTTTGTGATTTACTCCTGTAACTGCGGGCAGAATCCACCCCTCACTCCCCCCCTTCCCCCCCAACCTTTCTTTAAGGATATCTGCCGTTGCAAATGTCTCCATGTGAACAAATCACCCCAGACTCCTCTTATAGTTACTGGGGAGAAAAAGCCATTTTAAGGACAAGAGAAATCCCACTTATTCTAAATGAAGAGAGCAGATGATGAAGTACACCCTGAAAAGCTCATCAGTGCAATGACTTGCACATTTTGTTATTGAGACCTTAACCCCTTGCTTTGCTCTTATACATTTCTTCTGTTCTTAAGTTTGGTTGCTGCAAAAGTGGGATCTCAGACAATCCTGATGGGCCCAAGACATATTTTTCATTCAGAGGGAAGGAACACAAATCAAAGCATATGCCCAGAAAAATAAAAGTTTGAGAACCAGATGCAAGTTTTAGAAGAGGCTGCAAAAGCTGTTTTGGAGGCTGGAAGCAGGAAAAGCCAGGCACAGAAGGCAGTCCCCAGCAACAGTTACCTTGCATCCTGCGGGCCCAAAACTTCTGTTCCAAGTGGCTTAAGTAGCTGGCCAACCCAAGGGAGCCCTGCCGATGAAAAAGCTTGCAGGAAACTCACACAGCTGGGGACATGGTGCAGCTGGCTCTGATATTGTGGAATAAAGCAATGTGTAATGAAGTTTTCTTTTTTTTTTGCTGCTTGGGTTTTGTGATCAGGAACCACACCCTTATTTATTTAGCAAATATAACTGAGGTGACTAATAAGCCAGCAGGTAGTTATCTAGTGGGATATGGAGTTAACAGTCAGTGCATGTGAATAAAGAAGCATCAGCTAAGAGTTTTCAGTTCATTTCACCCATACAAAGAAGGGAATTAGACCCGTGGTCCCCAGTCACCCAAGAACAGACTAGCCATCTGGCCAAGGGGGCTGCTAATAGATACAGGAATCATTTGGGAAACTGTAACATTGAGTGCCCAAATCCTACATGAAACTGTTAGTTAAATTTCTGCCTTGCCAGGTTCTGGTTTGCATTCCTCAAGCTAAAAGGGATTGCAGCTGAACTCCTAAACCAGGCTCACACTTTCTGGAAGAGGTAAGCAGTTGGGGTTGTCATATAGCCACCCCAGTAGGAAAATGTTTCCAAAACTCTGGCTATAGAGCACTAAGAGGTCAGCACATGCCAGACATTTTCTAACTTGCTCTAACATCGGCCTCCGGACTCTGAACTCCACCAACTGTCTGAGCTGCCATAATTGAAAATCCACATTCAAACTCCCTGGAGAAGAGGGTATTTTTTATGTTTTCTCAACATGATGTGAAATTTGCTGGTGTCTGTCATGCACCCTTCATTCCACAGGCTATCTCAAGGCAATCTCCACTCCCTGCTTCAGCTTCCAGTCTTCAGGCTTTTAAAACCTTAATGTAACATCAGAAAGAAGGTTTCTTTCTAATTTCCTTCTCTGCTGCAGTATTCACTCTCCATTGTCCCCTGTTGCACTTGAAGAATGATTCAGACCCATTGTGAACTTCCAATCTCTGAGAAGACTTTCTGAGTTCCCTTTCAGTGTGGCCTATTTAAAACTAAAAGCAAAACAAACACACAGAAGTCCACAAAAGCTCTATGTGTACCTTGCTACCTAGAAAGCAATTCAACCCAACCCATTATATTTTCTCTAGTAGTTTTAACATGCAGCATCTCAGGGGTTAGCACAATGAATGTTAGTCATAAGCTAATCAGAAGCAGAGATACTTAAATAATTCATAGACTGCCTTTCTTCCTGAAGAAGCTCAATACCCAGCACTGTCATACCATCAGTGCAGCACTACCAAACAGCAGCTCACTTCAGAGATGGTGCCAGTCAACTTGGAGATGAGAGAGGCAATTTCTGTGAAAAGCCATACTTGAGGAGCCATGGAGAGATCCCGGGAATTCCTGCTTAGGAAAGCACATCTTTCTCCCAGCTGGGCTAAGGGAGGGCACTGCTGTGTCTTTAATCTCTGCACACATTTCAGTAGCTTTGTGAATTGTAAAGCCAGAGCAATAACCTTTGGATAAGGGCCAAGCTGAAGGCCATCCCTTGGCATGGTATGGCAAAGTATCTCCAGTTGTCCTTTGGTTGGGTCTGTAGGGATTTCCTATGTCCTGGGAATGAGGAAGAGCTCTGCTCCCAGAGGCAGAGCTTGGATGGCACGATCCAGTCCTGTCATTCATGTATAGAGTTACTCTGGAAACACGGTGTAGAACAGTGCTGGGCAGAAAAGTGACTGACTGGGCGATCACCACTCTGCTGCCAGTGCAAGGCCAGAGCTGGACCGAAGCCATTGCAGGGCAGAGCTGCAGGTACGTGCTCTCAGTGCAAGATGTGCGTGTGAGCTTTGCCATGCCAGCCTAACCCAGTGACCCTAAATCACTGCATCCCCATTGCCTAATAAAGGTTGCTTTGTTCTGGGAAGGCTGGCTTGCGTGACTGCAAAATATCTGCTTGCTGCTAAAGGAATAATGTCTCTGACAGGGCAGGGATTCTTCTGACCTTATGGGAAGAGTAGAAAAAATGATGCTGAAATTAGAGACCAAATCAAAAAGGAGTGGGGCTGCCTGTTCCTCGCAGGGAGGGAAAATGTCCTTGTAAAAAGTGCTCCTGGGGCTATGTAAAGGGAAGGAGCCCAATGCAGCTTCTGGAAGTGGCATCTAATCAAGGGCAAGGCAAGGAGAGAAGGCAGCGTGGCACCAGAGAGGTGACAAGGACACAAACAATGCGCGATGGGGGGGAAGGAAGAGACAAAAGTCCAGTTCACGCCAGGAAACACTCCCTTGAATACAAGATATACAACTGCAGTGACAGCAACACGAAGGAGGCAGCCGAGCGGCCATTTGCTCTGAGTTTAATGGGCAGTGGCTGACAAGTGCAGAGTTTGTGATGGGAGAGCTTGGATGGAGGACAGATGAGGACAAGGAGAGTCTCCCAGCAGAAGAGTAGGGCATGCTTTGACTGTCAGGACTGAAGAAGGTAACAAATTCTCCCCAAGAAGAATCAGACTGGTTAAGGAGGTTTGGACTGTAAGCTGGTATTGTTGGATTTACTGACAGCTCTGGGAAGGAAAGAGAAATGTACACACTTCTGTTGCTTACATTTATATGAGCCCACGTCTCTGATTCAGGGCACATCAGTCAGCCAGCATCCCGTCAATGAAAGACTTTTGCCACCCCTCTGGGTGCAAACAGAGACACAGCTACAGCAAAGATGGTATCTGTTCAGCAGGCTGAAAAAAGCTGGGAAAGCCCCTAAATCTAACAAGTAGAAGAGAAACACCTTCGTCTGCCATGGATCACAAACTGTGATACAGTGCATATTAGTTTGCCTAGCTACATGTGTCATCAGACTTCATTAAGTTATTCACACCATTATCAGGATAATTTCTTGTGACAAGGAGTTCCACAGTTTTGCATGTGTTGTAGCACATGTTGTGCACATCACTGCTGCTTGATTTGCAGTACTGCACTGCCTCAAGGATCCCAACTAGTTCTTATTTGCACACTGAATTCTATTCAAGACACTGAGAGTAAGGGTGGGTGTGAGACATCTATTAGCCAACATACCTTGTTGGGCATCTCACTGTAATCCCTTCATATCCATTTTCTTTCCAGGACTTACAGAGCACAGCCAGCAGGAAGTCAACAGGCCTGTAAATTTGCCTCTTGTTACCAGAGGGTGCTACACACAGCTAGATAAAAGCCTCCACGCTAAATATGTCATTCTCAGCTAATCATACCAGACAGCCTGTATTTTCCCAAACGAGTTGGTAAAAAGCACCTTTCAGGCTTTAGGTGCCAGTGGACTCCCCTATAAATAATGCCTTTGAATAAAGCATCTGACTCATTCAGTACTTAGGGACAGGTTAGAGCACAGTCCCTTTTCCTTGCAAAGGAGCCATACTACTATTATTGCTCTCCACAGAGAGGATCTGTATCATCTGCCTCACTTAAGGCCGAGGCAAGTGGCTTGTCCCCAGCCACTCAGCAGCTCGGTGGCAATGCCTGCTCCCCAGTGTCCCCAGACAATGCTCCACCCAGGGCCTCACTGCCTTCATGGGTCAATTTGAGGATGTCTCTCCCCAGACTGGAGAGGAAAGCCATATCCAAGCTCTAGAAGTGTCTGTGAGGACCTTCTGCACAACTAATTCAGTTTGCAAGCTGGTGCATCAAAACACAGACATACAGCAGGCTTCTGCTGCAACCACCCGAAGCAACTGGCCCCTGCCCTCCCATGCCAAGGCCTCAGGGGAGCTCTTATCCCTCCTTTGCCAAGTCCCACTAACAGACCAAGCCTGTACCTTCTCATTACAGCACCCTCTGGGGAGGCCAGCTTCCTCTCTGCCTAATGTCAAAGCCGGATTCATATTTCAGTATACACACCAACCAATAATGCACCATGGTAAAATCAATCAATACACTTTCCTTCCTTTTCTCATGTCCATCTGCTTAATGGAGGAAATAGCTGCTGCCCGAGACCTTGAAATTTCAATGKGTCTTTTTTCCCCCCTACACAAATGTAAGTTAAAAAAAATGTAAAAGCAGAGCTTCACAGTGACAGTCTTTTTCTTTTCATTTTTTGAAGGGAGAATTGAATGGTCTAAGTGGCTTCTAGAGCATGAATAGGGAGCTGCGTTGGGGTAAATCCAGTGGGACTGTGCAAGGATTTTTCCCAGAGGCCATCAGGGTTACATGTGTCTTTGCTTTTTAATGAAACCCGCAATTCCTCAGAGATTTCAGGATCCTAAAAAAGTACTGGCACCTCAGCAGCTGAGAGATGTTTGTCATTAACTACATCTGTTGTCACCTATTTCAGAAGGGTGACTGGAGAGAGGTTCTCCCCCTTCTTTTTCTATATTCTGGAGGAGACATGCTTAGAGGGATGGAGAAGAAAATATATTCATATCCCTGTCACCTTCATGCTTATTTTCCCCTGTAGCTTGATTGCTAGGACTGTGATAGTGATCTCTTTCCTCCTTTGCATAGACATGGCTCAATGCCAAATCACTGGCAAGAACGAATATACGCGAACAAAACACAGGCAATGGCTATTAGTCACTGAAATATGCTTTGCTGGAAAGTTCTTACACTGAACGGGGGAGCTGCAATGGGATGTCAAGGGATGGGATGGGATGGGATGGGATGGGATGGGATGGCAAGGCAGGGCAGGGCAGGACAGGGCACAGCATGGCACAGAATAGAAAGCAAAGCTGTCAGGTCACTGAAATAATAGAGCTGAGTTCCCAAGCACTGAAAATTCATGGGAAATCCGTGCAGTGCAAATGGTTGGCAAACATCCTGAGCCACTCAGGCAAAAAAGAGGCAGCGTTCCCAGAAGAAACCTGTAATCTCAACAGATAAAGCACAGAAGCACCAGGAAAATAGGGCTGTGCCCCTTTTTTTTCTCTCTAGCTTCAGCAAAAATTGAGAGGAGAGTTTCCTAGTTCAGCCAGTACTTCTGATGACCAGCCATTGCTGATCTTGAGGAGAGGGATTTAACTGCCAAGTAAGAAATTCATCCAGTATTATGTTTTATTTCCACACAAGGCAGTGCTCCAGTTCTCTTTCCTACCTGTAGAGAAGCCATTCAGTCCCTCTATCAAATCAGAGCTAATTCCCCTCCTTAAGGGGAAAAAGTAGTCAGTATGTGGGGGCAAGGATAGCTGGAGGGGTGAGGGCTAATGCTTCGTGGCCTCAGAGCAGGTAATACAGCAGGCAATACAAAAAGAGCAGCCAGGAATGAATGAAGCAACAGAAGGAAAAGACCAAAGTGCTGTGAAAACACAAGCTGATCAACTGGGCCAGGCAGAGAGAAACCATCTCAGGAGAAGTCGTGGTGCCATGGCGGGGGTGAATAGATGGAGGGAGACAGGCCAGAACTGACCTGACACCGCTGTGCGCTGCTTGCTCCCTCATTCACCCCAGAGGTGCTCTGATGGGCGATTTTCCCTTCTTTCTGCCCTTTCTTCCTTAAGAAGTCTGTGTTTATAAGCAAACAGAGAGAGCTAATATGCTACCACAGACACACAATGATTCAGTTCGCAATATCCCTGCAAGCTCAGAGAACAGAGCTGACTTCTAGTTCCTGTGGGGAGAAGGCTTGTTTTAAGCACCAAGCAGGTGCTGTGCTCAAACCCCTAGAAGCAACATCAGCACCGCAGAAGCACAAAAGCTCATGGATACCCGCTGGAGATACAGATGAGGTCTCAAAATTAGTATAACCCAATCTAAATCTACAATGTGGTCAAAATAGTGAACATGCCTTCCCCTGCCTAACCTTGCCCACGTATTCCGTCTCCTTTGCCTAAGTATCTGTGCTCACATAGGCATGAATCAGAGTGGGGGATCAATGTAGCTAAAAATCAGTATGTTTAGCTGAATTTTTGTTTTTTGAGGGAGATAGGGKCAGCAGAGTTGGTTGCCTGGCCTAGCTATGCATGCAGCCACTGTGGCAGGATAATGCAGACACTGTACACTGCAGCTGGAGACCCCAGAGACTTTTATTCACACAGTGCCTGTTTCTTCTATGCCTTTTCATCACCACCCACAGGGTGATCTCCCCCTTTCTAGGCCAAGAAATGCCTTATTTATCTAGGGCCATTTCATGCATCTGTCCACCTAAATTCTGTTTCCTCTTGCTCTCTTGCACTTCTGCAGATTCCCGTTAACACAGGTCTGAAGAAGAACATCAGCGGCTGTAGCCCTTTATGAGCTTGTTTACTGCAGTGTCTCTCTGAAGTCAGAGAAACTGCAGCCCTGGTGTCAAATTCCATTTTAACTACACAATCAGTTATCAGCTCATTACCATAACAAGGAGACTAAAATCGCTGAGAAATGCAGTTTACTCATGGCCGGGAACTTTGCTGCTGTCTTCTCTAGGCCCTCACATTCCTCTTTGCTCTGCCTGTCCTTTCCCTCCAGCATCCCTGGGAAGGGAGACAGTGGGTGGAGGTGGTGGAGAAAGCCCTGGAGAATACCATGCACCAGCAGAGGCTGGGACAGGTGATTCCTCATACCCAGAGCACCTCAAAGGAACTGAACTAAGCCAGGTCAGCTTCCTTCCCTGGGCCTTGCACATCTCCACTCTTCTTCAAGGATGTGACTTGATGAAACATTTCTCCATTGGCAAGACTGGTTTTAGAGGTCTGTTCCCATTTATCTGTCTATAATTCTGGGACCAACCTGGGAATCATTTCAGATACCCAGTGTAATCTTAGCTGGATTCTACCTTGTTCCTGCTTCCTTCTGCAAAGGGCTGAAGACTCACAATGGAATGGTCTCAACACCACATAATAATTCCCACATATCTCTATTTCAAAGAGGTCCAAGGGATATTTCTGAAGTAGCAGATGTGCCCCAGTACAACAGGGAGCAGGTGGGCAGGGACCAGGATGCTGATGGATACCCCCTGAGAGTATTTCTCAGGAGCTGCAAGAGCCATAGATCTGCCTCCAGACCACATTAGCTGAGTGCAAGCACATACAGGAGCACTGGCTGCAGGTGTGAGTCACCTGCCACCCCCACACCTCACCAAAAGGAGACATCTCACCAAAAGGAAAACAGTAACTGCATGACTCCAAATTTATTCATGTGACATCGCTGGAAAACCTTGAACTATTACATTGAAAACTAAGTGTTTTACAAAAGCAATTATCTAACTACAAGGTTGCTGGGATTTTATGTAAGATCAGTAAAGGCTGAGTTTAATTCCTCTCCCCAGACTCTCCAGTTTTATTTTCTGATCACCTGTTGTCTTTCACTCCTGTCTCCCAGACCTATAAGGCCAATCATTTCGGCTTCTCCTGTGTTTTAATCTGGAGCTGGTAGCTTTGCCTGTTTGTACCTCTTCCTCTGATTTGCCCACTCTAATTTCTGAGTAGCTTCCTTCTCCAAAGCTGCTAGAAAGGGCAAAATTGTCAGGACAGTGACAGCCACAGTCTGTGGAAGTTGAACAGGGAAAAGACAAAGTTGATCAGAAATGATAATGTGGGAAAAAAGTGTGATAAACCAATGGAAAGTTTAATTTAATCATCAATTTTCAACAAAAATCAAACTCAACCAATGCTGGTCCTATGCTTAGGAAGCAACATTTAGTCAGAAGGATCACAAGCATTTCAGAAGCTCCACAAACGCAGAGCCCCAGCTGTTTCTAAGGTGTCATCTGTCTCATCATGCCAACCAGAAGGAGGAGGAAAAGGAAACAACAGGGGAAATATTATTGCTCCTCAAGCAATGACAGGAGGATTTGTAATATGGATGTGGGGCCAGCTTGATCCTGGGTTATACATTCATCTGAAAAATTTCCTTGCCTTGTCCCCAGATTGTCACCTTTTGAAAGAAGAAATACTATCTGATTTCTGTGAAGATTTTAATCTGTGCTTTTTAGAAATAATAAGCAAACCAAATATGTCACTTCTTAAGCCATGCCTGCTAGGTAGCAGAGGAAGAGGGAGGCAAATGGGCTGCAGGCTCTACAGGGTCAGGCTGGGAGGCTGGGCTGTGACCTTTTCCCTGTTTGATCACTAGCAAATCCACTCAGCTCCCTGTCCACACCAGTGACATGAGCAAGCTGGGTGAGCCGGTGGCAGAGGCATGGTGAGCCAAGGTCCTGCCCCTTTGGCACCCCCTTGGGAATAGATGGCTGGGGTAGAGGAGGGGACTAGGGGTGGAGAAGGAATTCACCATGCAAACACCCGCATGGCTGTAACTATAGCAATGGGAACAGTGCTGTGAGCGTTCAAGGACGTACTCTCTCAATATTTACCTTGTGTGTTTTATTTTCTGTGGCCTGGAGACCCAGGATACCTTTGCTGCTACAGCATAAGAAAGGGCATCATCATCTCGGGATCCATATCTGGAGCCGAATCCGACGAATGGCTGGATGGGACACTCCAAGTAAATTGCGGGGACAGTAGGAAGCAGTTTACAGATTRTTCATGAAAAGTGAATCTGCCATACTGAAGAGGAGACACAAAGCTGTTGCTGTAGGTGATCATTAAATACCCCTCGTCAATTTTGTAGCATTTCTCTTCCCTTCCTGTCCTGCCACTTCCTGCCTTGTCCAACTGTTTGCTGTGCTCCAAGCTAGAATCAGCTGCATATCAAAAGGTAGAATAGCAATCCATATATATATATGTACACACATACACACACACACACACACACACACACACACACAAGGACACCTGTGCTGATCCAGAAACTTCTAGCTTTACTTGCTAGCAGAGTTTGAATCCGTAACCACTAGTCCTACAGTGCATTTCTATTGCTCCCAGAGGTAATAGTAGTAGCAGACTCTTAAGCTAATGTAAGTGGTCCAGGAGCTAAATGTGACCCAGGAGAGGTTGCACCAGAAAGCAAAGCTGCATTCAGCAAGGAAGCAAAGAGGCAGGGAGCTTGCAGTGTCAGCCTGCACAAGGGGCTTCACCAGCCTCCCGTCAGTTTCCCTTACCTCCCCCACCACCCGGTCAAGTTTTGACTCTAAATAACCTCCCAGCAATTCATTAGCTGTGTGAACATACAATTTCTTCCCCAAAGTGCCCTGTGATGGTTTGGGTTTGCAGCATATCTATGAGACTGCAAACACCATCCCAAAGTAGTGTGATGGAGCACCACTCTAGTGAGAGGAACCCCTGGGCAAAAGACACTTGCACTGGGTCTGCCTGGGCTGTTTGTGTCTGTGTACGTAATTGAGATGAAGACAGCAACAAGTCAAAGCAGGGGGAAAAGCTTTCCGAGGTCCCTGAAGAATCTGACATCTGCTGCGTGTTTCCTTCTGTCTGGATTAACCGCTGCCTGCTCCTGACAGAGGCTCAGCACTGGGATAGGGTGAGTGGTGGGTTCGATGTTCACTGGGGATTTTTTTCCTGATGTACCTCTCTAGTTAAGACATCAGAAGTGAGATTTGTCACTAAACCATCTGGAATAGGTGATCACAGGAGGCTGCCGCTCCTCAGTCTGTCACTCTTAAACTGTGCTAATGTCATTCAGATGTTTCACAAAGCAGCCCCGACAAGCAGGAATGAAATTAAAATGTTTGTGGAGCTGGCCAAGTGGGAAATGATGGCGGGGGGGTAGGAAAAGGTAGGGAAGGGGGACACTTTCAGAGGTAGCGCTGGAGCTATTTGCTTCCTCTTGCTCCCAGGAGTATTACAGCCTGGATCAGCTCAGGTGGGAGGGCTGCTCCAGAGACATCTCCAGGCCAGGAAACATCTCCAAGTAGGCCAGGCAACATCTCCCCTGCTCACCACTGGCTGCTCTCATCTTGCCCAGTCTCAAGTTTAAACCCATCACAACCCCTCAGGTATCCATCAAACTGCTAGGCTGGGATTTCTGCCCCCAGGGGAAGCACACAGGGCCTGTGGGATAGTCCATGGTGGAAACGGGCTGAGGGAAGGTGGGGTGGCCCGTGGCAGAGGACACCCTCAAACACCCACAATGCTGCAGCCCAGTGGCATTTCGCTGCAAGCAGAGGACCCATGCACCCTGTGCACAAGGTGCTGAGGGCAGCTGGCTCTCATTTCACTTGGCAAGGTGTTTCCTTCAGCAGGGGGTTGACATGGGGCTTTAACACCTCCTGTGCCTCAGTTTTGCCTGCTATGAGATAGCAGTGAGGATGTTTTCCTTTATCTATCCAGAATGTTAGCAGAATTCATCAAAATTATCTTTTTCTTTCTTTTATCCTGCAACCACAACAAAAATCATTTTCGTCAAAAATAATCCCTGAAAATTTTTCACTTCTTCAGACACGTCATTTTTGTTGAGCTTCCTCTCTCTCAGCCTTTATATTCCCCACGGAAAAGGGGAATAAAAGAGATTATGCTATACTTATATGTTTTTTTCCTATTTACTAAACATAATGTTTGACAGAAATGACAATCTGCTACCCAAAAATAGTGCATAGAAAAAGGTCATTTTTTAAACTCAGAAAATATTTCCAAACAAAACAAGCCAAACATTTCCAATTAGAAGTTCCTTAGAGCAAAGTCTGTCTTTGGTACATGCAATCCTTACCTCACTTACCAGCCTGCTCATTTTCTATGGTGGAGCCTAAAGGCTGCACTGAGACTGGATTAGATGCTGTACAAATGTACAGACCAGTTTAACCACTGAGGCTAGGGTGGGGGCGTATGTCCACACGGAAATTCAGCTTATTTCCACCTACGTCCCTGTTGCTTCTGCAGCTGAAGATGTGACCTGAAAATCTCTGGCAGCTTCACTGCTGGGGTTGCACTCACCCCTGCATGCATCCTACCCTGCTGGTGGTGGGAAATACCCTAACTGTGGGGAAGGAGGAAACGAAAGGGGCTGTGACCCTCAAGTGCCACCGTCACTCCCTCCTGCGCACAGCAGCGTCTTGAGGCTGTGGTGGGGAGGCAGGCAGCTGCGGTCGTGGCGGCCACACCATGGGAGCGTGGCCCCCCAGGGCTTGTTCTGCACCTGGGGAAGCCCCAGGCAGCACACGGGGTGCAGCCATTTGGCAGCCCCGTCTGGCCCTGGAGCAGGGCTGGGCAGCCTCCGCTTCCCTCGGAGCCGCCAGGACATCCAGCAGGGCGCGAGGTGGGAGGCTGCGGAACAGGACCCGGCGCTGTCTGCAGGGCAGCTCTGGGGTCAGCGTGGGCAGCGAGGCCACTTGGCCCCAAGGCTTTCCCTGCCTTTGTCCCCAGCTTCATCCCCAAAGCTGGGAACCCTGAGTGCCCAGACCAGGAGACGGAGGGAGAGAAACACATAAAGAGCTGGAGTTAGACCAATGGAGACCACACAGCAATACTGATAGGCAGAGAAGGCATTCAGGCAGGCAGAGAAAGAAGGAAGGAAAGAAGGAAAAACAGACAGAAAGAGAGAAAGAAAGAGAGAGTGAAAGAGAGAGAAAGAGAGAGAAAGAAATAAAAGACAAAAAAGAAAAGGAAAGAAAGAAGGAAGGAAGGAGGGAAGGAGGGAGGAAGGGTGGGAGGAAGGATGGGAGGGAAAGAGAAAGAGAAAGAAAGAAGGAAGGAAGACAAGAGAAAGAAATGAAAGAAAAATTGAGGAAAGAGAAATAAAAAGAGTAAGAATGAAGGAGACTGTTTGCTATCAAAGACATCAGAAATTGAAACAAAAGGCATGTCAAATGGTACATTTGTCTGCCCAAGTGTCATGGGGGATGAGAGGAAGCAGGGGAGGTGGATGACAGCTTGGTGGGGTAGCAAGTGCAGTGTCCTTCCTTCCACCCAGCTTCTCTGAGAAGGTGGCTTCAGCACAGCCAGTCGCTGCCCCTGACCCCCTTAGGCTCATAGGAAAGGGTGTTCTCATTATCTCCCGGGTTTAAAATCTGCCTGATGCCACCCAAACCCTCTGCCAGAGGGAGAGGTGGCTCCAAAGGGAAGGATTAGAGGGACAAGAYAGACTCGAGCAGTGGCATAAAGAGCAAAAGAAAAGAGAGGGAAAAGGGGTGGAAGAAGCAGGAGCTCCACAGGGTCCAGGTACAGCACTCCCCAGGGAAAGGGACTTGCAGCRTTCTTGCTCTGTGGTCTCGGTGAGCACCAGGTCTTTTCTCCCATCCTCCAACAGCTCCCTTGGCAGCAGCCCGGGAGCCAGGTGCTGCTGGTCTGTAGAAGGTCAAGCCACATCTCCTATCTGTGTGTGTCTGGCTCTGCACACAAGCTGTACCATTTCTCCGGGATCCCTTTCCCACTGTAGGCAAGACAGCAGACCCCCTACCTGGGCGCCTGTGTCCCGGCTCAGACATCGTCTCCCTCAGGGTGCTCCAAAACTGGGAGCACATCTTTTCCAGCAGGAAAAGCTGAGGTGAGTACTCTCCACCAAGACACTGTTGCCATTTCATCCAGAACTTCTCCGACCTCTACAGGGCTTTCCAGTCTGCCCTGCAGTGTGCAGGCTTCCCAAGATGTCCTTCCAGACACCTTCACCCTATTTTCATACTATTTTGCCCATGCCTTCCTTCACTCTCTCCTTTTTCTCCTCACTCCCCTCTTCTCCTCCTGTCTCCCCCTCCTTCTCCCCCCCCATCCCTCTCACTTTGCCTCGTCTCCAGCTCCCCAAGGAGCTCTCTAATGACTTAAATGAAATGCCAGCCTTCTTTATCTTCAATAGCCCTCCTTGCTGGATACCGAGGAGGACCCAGCCATGCACAGCAATTAGGAAACCAGTGCCTGGGGCTGCTGCATTTGCAGTGCCAGCATGGGCACCCTCTCTGCACTCTCTGAGAGGAGGAAAAAAATCTCCATAAAGTTGGGAGTGCTGCCAACATGCTAACAGAGGCTTCTGGGAAATGAGGACCCTCTCTAGCAGTCACCGAAGGAGGCAGCTAGCACAGGGCTGGGGGGGTCCCTCTGCTCCCATGGGTGCTGATCACACAGGAGCACGGTCTGCAGCATCCATTCAGTTTTCAGGCCTTGAAAAGCCCTAGCTGCCCACATGTAGCTTTGTGGAAGCTGTGGCCAGACCCTCCAAAATTTTGGAGAGAATCAGCAGTTACAGGAGCAGAGCAAGAGAGACAGTGATGGGAGGCAAGGTTATGAATCAGGTTGCCCTGAGCTCCCTGTCATAATCATTACCAGGAGCTTTTGCTCCTTGCAGAGTCTCAGGAACTCTTTTCTAAGATAGCAAGGTTCCTTTACCTCTCTGCCCTCCTCCCTCTTTCTGGCCACTCTTGGCCTGCTGGGTGTGTGGTGCTGTTCATGTTCCTCTGGGCACCTAAAGCCCTGCAGAGCCCAGCCTCAGAGTAGACCCCTGAGAGCTTTCCAACATGTACCGTCCCCAGCGTGGCACCCAGGCAAGGCAGGCCTGGCTGAGGAACCATCTSTGGGCAAACTAAACTTGCTTTCAAATTTCAGCACAAAATGAGACTCAGTGCTGGCAGGCAACAAGGAGGGTTGAAGACTCATCTCTTAGTGTCAGAGCAAAGCAGGTGATTTCAGGGAAGCCTTTTCTCCACATCTGTATCAGAGACTGGTGAGGGTTAGGGAGCTGATTTCCCAGAGCACTGGTTTCTACAGCCAGCAGCAGACTAGAGAGACCTGGCTAGCACTCATTTTGGGTGCTTCCAGCATCAAGTATCCATCAGTGGCCTTGAGCTCAACTCTGGAGCAATGCACAAATGCTTGAACCATGGCAAAGTGCCATAACTGCTCTGTCACTGTACATCCCTTACTACAGTATATCTACTCAAAGCATTTTTGCATTTACAGACCCAGCAAACTCATTACAGCCTCTCTCTTCCCCAGTCAGCACTCCCACGGTCCCTGAGTAGCCTCAGTGTGCAGTGAGCCTCCAGTCCCAGCACGCAGGTCACTGTACCCAACATGTACTCATTGATAGGTCACTCTTTGCTTCCCTGTGCTGGGATCTGAGATCTCTGGTACCATGAGGGATGTAAAGGGTCAGGAAGGATGAAGCTTTCCCTCTGCCATTGGAGATGCAGGATGACTGGTGTAGACTTGTTCTGGCCCTCCCAGACCCTTCCCAGACATGCACAGGGTTACTCCCCCAAACCCCCAACTCCCTTATGCCACTCCCTCCCCACTAAGTGACCAAAACCACCACTGTGCCAGTGGAGCTGAGGGGACCTCAGTGTTACTTTAGAACTTCTGGGGAATTTGGCTCCATCTTCCTGCTGCTCTATCCAAAATATTATCGCTTCATCCCCTTGCTAAAGCATCCCATGTGYCAAAGAAAGCCAATGACTTTCTCATGCACTGATGAAAAGCCTCATTTTGAAAAGCCTCTTGGGAAAGTCTTCCCACTACAGTTAATTCTGTTGTTCTTTAATACTAGCTGCCCTTCTCGTCTCCTTTGTCTTTGTTAGCCTTTATTTGTGGGAAAACAAGATCTCAGAGTGGGATTCATCTAACTGTTGTTTCCATCTGAGCAAGTCACCCTGGGGTCTCTGCTTAGTCAGTGAAGAGAACAGGCTCTTCCATAATGTAATTTGTCTCATGCTAAAGTCAATGTCTAAAATAGGTCAGACAAATCAGGCCCTAAAAGCACTTTGTTCTCTTCCTTAAGAATAAAGGGAGGAAGGGGTGACGCATTCAGGCAAAGACATCCAGACTGGAGGTGTCTGAGGCCAGGTGATCAATGCCAGCTAGGTCTCCTGAGGATCTGCCCATGGGGCTATTCTTCACCTGACCTGGCCGCCTCTGCCCCTAGGAGCAGGCAGTTGCTTCTTGGAGGGGACAAGTCTGCAAGGAAGGGGCCAGGGTGAATCAGGACTGCACATGAGAATGAGCAGCGGGAATCACATGCAGATAGTCCAACTCCTGAGGAGGAGAAAATGGAGTGCTCCCTCCCTTTGGCATCCTTGCCCCTGCCAAGCTCCTGGGGGCCTGGACAAGGAGTCGAAGAGTGCCATGGCTCACACATGTGTAAAAGCCCTGGCACCTTTTTTCCAAAAAAATGTACAATGAGGCACCTCTGCTGGCAGGTGTCACTCAGGGATCCCCAGCTCAGCAAAGCGAGGGATTTCTGAGTCTGGAGCTTGGCTGCTCTGGCATGTGGGCACTCAGGTGCTCATCGAGAGAAAGGTAAAATAAAAGTGGTGAGAATGAAAACCTGCCATCACTGGCTTCTGCGAGAGAGGGGCAGAGAAAAGGAAAGAAATCCTAATTTCAGAAGCTCATTGCAGGGTAATTATCAAACAGCAATAGTAGGCTGGGATGCTTGCTAATTAGACCACATTCTTTATGACTAGTTATTCTAAGATGTTGTTTGACAGATGGGGGGAAGAGGGGTGCACATAAAGTTGTTTTTAATTACATTTGGTATGCTAATTTCTGATATAAAATAAATATTTACCAGGAGCGATATTTCTTCATTTCACGCTGGCTGCACCATGGCATTTATCGAGGGTTACAAGCAAGCTGCTATCGCCCAGCCCTCCCCACCAGCATGTCTTCCCTTCTCTCCTCCCCACCTCCCTTCAGCTTCAGAGGGAGAGTGACACACTGAGTGGGGACAGACCCAGTTGTGATTCCCTTGTGCAAAAAGCAGGGAAGGAATCTTCTCCTCTGCCAAAAGGCAGTGTGCCATTTTCCTGCCAAATGGCCTTTGGAAAGAAGTGGTCAAAGAGGAGCTCTTGGCCACCTCCTGGTTGCAGCTCAGCGGCTGACTCCTGACGACCCTGCCTCAGACCTCCTCCGAGTAGAAGGGAGATCTCTTTCCCATGTCAGAGACAGCCTGGCTCTTTCACAGTAAATGTGCCACTTCAACAGTGCCAGGGCCAGAGACCTTTATTTRTACAGCTTCTCCAGCCTTTGAAGCTTTCATAACTTTTTTTTTTTCCTTCTTCTGTGTATGAATTAACTAACATTTCAAGAATGGAAAGCTGCTTCAGACTGAAAAAACAAAATATTTCATCATGTTTTTGACAATCTGGGAATTTTTCTTTGCCTGGAATTATATATTCTAGTGGGTATTTTTTTCTCATTTACTGACGTCATCTCTTATCCCTGCACACTTCAATAAACTGGAGCTTTCCAGTGCAAAACCCCATCGCTGTGGCACTTTCTTGACCAACTTTTAACCTGAAATGCTCAGGCTATTACAACCTTTTTTCCCAAGCAGGTGACTTGTGAGCTGGTAGCAAGTGGCAGCTCATTGCTTGACCTTACCTAGGCTCTCCTCCCAGAGCAAGAGTCACTTGCAGCTCTGTGTCCTGCTGTTTCTTGTGATATATCAAGAAAGTAGTCTCAGTTGGCAGTGTTAGCTCAGGCAGTCAATCCTTTCAGTAAGTAACAAATTTCTGTGGGGTAGAGGGAGCTTATATTACCAATGACGTGCCATACAAAGACATATGTCAGATGATTTGAACTGCTCCAGCATCTGGAAAATTAGAACCATCCTTTAGTAATCAAACCATCCTGTTCTATTTTTGCATATGTGATCCACCTCTCGGAAAACTACTATCTCTTTTAAGGTGTCTGAAATGAATATCTGAATATCTGAAATGAAACCCTCCAATAACTTATCACCTCAAGGCACTAAGAGGGGAAGACAGGGAGTTTTGGGGGTTGAGAAGATGGTCTGTAGGGGATCAGAAGCAGAGGGAGAAAGCCCACCTGAGGAGCAGAGCTCTGGGTATGATTTTGCCTCCTACCGTCTGCACACATGTATAATCCACCCTGCTGCTGCTGAACTGCCTTTTGCAGATAAACCACTGATTAGCAATTAGTCATTTTTTTTTTTTACACCCAAGCTGAAGTTTCTCACAAGTGCCTGATGGATGTATGCTACTTAATACTCAACATATACTCCTGCAACAGGCTAGTTGCATTCAGACTGATGGTGCAAACAGACTGCTTTCAGTCTCACGCCTGGGTTGCGGGTGGAGAAGGAATGGGAGTGAGGGAGACCATCAGTGTGGCACCGCGCACTTATGCTGTTGCTGTGCTGCCCTCCACCCTGGCACGCAAAGTGGAGCAAGGGCTTTGTGGAGCTCTTTTTTTACACCACACTCCCTCCAGGAAGGCCATTTTCTGTTCTCTCCATCCCTGTGCTCCTTTCTCAGAGAGAATTACAGGACAGAATCACAGAATCACAGAATCACAGAATCACTGAGGTTGGAAGGGACCTCTGGAGATCATCTAGTCCAACCCCCCTGCTCAGCAGGGTCACCTAGAGCACATTGCACAGGATTGCATCCAGGCGCGTTTTGAATATCTCCAGAGAAGGAGACTCCACAACCTCTCTGGGCAACCTGTTCCAGTGCTCTGTCACCCTCACAGTGAAAAAGTATTTCCTCATGTTAAGATGGAAGTGT
>NW_020447865.1:0-25960 GCF_003343035.1 Apteryx rowi
GAGCTTTTCCCAGGAGAAGTCAAGGCCTCCTGCAGTTGTCCTTGCCTAGCTTCCCCTTTCCTGTTCACAGCGATCACCTTCTAGGTCCTCGGGGGTCCTCAGAAAGCCCACAACTTCCACAAGATCCTCAAGTTCTGGTCAGAGCCCAACCACTGCTGCGCAAACTGCTGCGTCTGTTCGCTGCCTCTGTTAGCTGCGCTCTAGATACAAATAGATACAAATTTGTATCTAGTACACTAGATACAAATAGACATCCCTGGTTTAAACAAAATGTAATTTAGACCTCAACTATGACATCACCTTCCATTTAGGTAAAACTGGAGATTTCCTAATTTTCTTCTTATTCCACCATCAAAATGAAACAAGTTTTCAGAAAAGTTTTTATGAACTACTGTAAAAAGAAAGATTTTTTTCTGTCCTAGACTAGCCAATAGCCTGCTATTGAGAAAACTCACCTGACATATGCTGAATCCAGCTCAGCATTGAATATGCTCTCATATCAAAGTATCTAAGAAGGAAATTTCTTATCTTGGATATTTACATGAATGGATTTTTGTAATATCTAAGTGATACATAAAATTTTGTTATACGTCCGTAACACCCTAATGGAAGGAGCCCATGTAACAATCCCTGTTTTGCAGAAGGAGAATTCAGGCATCCAGAACCACATCTTAAAATATATTTAGGAACCGAATGCCCAGAGAAATCAATGATAGACCAGCACATACATATCTTTAAAGATCTGAGCCTGAGTTAACCAAGGCCACAGAGGCAGCATTACTGCCATCTATAACAGTAATAGCCCAACTATAATTGTTATACAGGACCTCAGGAGAGTGCTCTGTGCTGGCAAACAAGCCTTCCTAACAGTGACAATTACCTTTAAATATCTCCTTACACATTTTTCTGGGCCAGGAGAGAGCAGCTTATACCTTGCAAGACTGAGACCAAGAGGTGGTTGTGGGAAATGTCTGATTTAGCTAAATTATGAAGCTGGGAGCATCCGTGCTGAAACTGCTCTATTGTTCTGACGGTCTGTTCTACCCCAGGTCAAATTAAACAGGAATTGAATGTACTCTGAATAAAAGCCTGGGAGAGAACCGCTTGAATCTCAGCTATACTAATTTTTCAGCCAGCAAGTAATTAATCCTAACAGCCCCTTACTCAAGACCTCAGGCAAATGTTGGAAGCTATATTCATTCAAATTCTTCCGCAGCAAGAGAAATGGCAATTTATTTTATTAGCTGAAGCAGTTAGAACACATCCTGAGGGGAACAGAAACTCCTTTCATTGCCTCCGTTAGCCATATGGCAATCAAACAAACCTTGGACGTGCTCAGTCTGGGACAACAGAAGGGCTTAAGACACTGCTGCCCGACTGCTGAGCAAATCCCCAGGGCTCCCACCACTTACTCCCAGCTGCGAGCTCAATTGCAGAGGGGTCCCAGGGCTGAGGATAGGGTATGGGGGAGCCCTCGATATCACTGGAGGGCACGAGCTCCYTCTGCGCATAGTGGAGAGGTCTCCTACTCCCTCATTCATGCCCTCCATGATCTGCTGTCAGTCTTCCTTGCAAAACTTGACATCTCTAAGTTAGATTGTTCCTTTTGTGTATTATCATTGTTATCACTTGCCTCCCTAATTAATTTTTCAGTGCTGAAAAGCACTGCAACATTCATGAATAAATCAGCAGAAAACACCTCCCTGTTTCACAGCTGTATTTAGATCACATTTCCGAATTTATGTGAATGGGTGACTTCCAGAACTACTTTAAAGAAAAGCTAAATTGTTTTCAAATTTGAAAATAAATGGGAATTAGAATCATCCCTTCCAAAATTGCCTTTTTACCATTTCATATTTTCTTTTCTAGCAGAAATCTGCCAAGTAGTATGCTATAACTTGTTACAAAGCAATATAATGTAATTAAATGCCCATAAGCCTTGTTGGTCAAACAAAACATCGCGCTGCAGAATTAGAGCCACGGGGTTTGATTTTACTCTTTGATATGTAAGTGCACGTCCTTTTGTGCTCTGTAAAATTGAGCGTGCATGCAAAATATCATGTGTTGCCAAACATAATGATAATTTCCACCAACAAAAGAATCAACTTTTCAAATGTTTATTTTGTGCAAATGAATGCAGAACAATAGCTTCAGCATTACAGATTTATGGCTACTACTTATCACTATTGCATCATATTGTCCTCGGCTTGTAGAAGTGTGCATTAAGTCAACACGTGGCAGAGTTATATATATTAGTCAAAGGAATATGTGGCTAGCTCTGTTCGGTTCCCTGCGTGCATGGGAGAGTAAGCTTCCCAGCAGCCCGGCTGGCAGGGCGATGAACCCCTTATTTCTCTCGGAGACCTTGCAGCAAATGAATGTCATTTGGGGTGGAAAGAGCCAAAGTTATGCTCTCCTGTACAAAGAGGAAATAACAGCACGTTTGAGTTGGCCAGAGGTTTGCGATGGAGAGGACTGCGGTCTTGTCCTCCATGTGTGCTCTCATTTTGGAGTCAGAATTAGGACGGCAGCACATCTGCCCTTGGGTGGAAGGAGCAACTCACATTACTCTCAGAGGAACTAAAACTGGCCGTGGCTTGCTAGTCAAGGTTTATGGAAAATTCTGAATGTTGATTTTATTCCAGTTGTAAGCTGTGTTAATGGGAATTTTGTTTTAAATTTATGAATCCTATTTAAGAGATTTATACACTTGGCAGGATCCTCCTTGCTCTCACTGATTGTATGCTTCCAGTACAATACAGAGGTGTTTTGATGACTATAATTTTTAATGTATTTAATGTGATTACCAAGTATGTGTTCCCAAGAACTTCAGTGATTTTAATTTATGACCCCTGTGGCAAAGGCAAGACAGGAATAATTCTGTAGAAGGAAACTGGTATACTGAGCTAAGGTTCACAAACAGAGAGGGGAAAATTGCAGACAGCACTAACAACTTACTGAGTGGCATAAGCAAGCTGTCTGCTCAATAGCACCTCCTCAGAACAGATGTTCCTTGCTATATACAATTCACAGAGGTCAAATTTTTTTCATTAAACATTTTCAATGACAAGAAAGGATCCTGGCTGGGGACCAGACTGTATGAACTCTAACCGCTCATCCTCCCTGAATGGATTTTCTCCCACGTTGCACAAATCATTATCCTCAGACCGACAACCATCCTTTGCATAAAGTTACAGCATGTGGCATTTCAAACATTTAAACTTTTTATGTGATTGGGACACTCTCTAATGACAAAAGAGATAGCATCCCTCTTGCATCCCCCTGCAAAACATACACATATTTCCTTACTGCTTCTGAATTTCACAATCTCTGCTTTGCCTCTCCCTCAGTTAGGCCTCTGCCCCATTAAAACTGATATCCATGCCTCCTTTGGGGCTGAGCTTTAGCTAGTCGCTTCCAGAAGACTGCTGGCAGATTGTCCAGATCTATGTATTTAAATGGACAGTGTGATCAAGAAATCCTGTGGCTTCCTGGGAGTTTGCCCAGCTCTTCATTTTCTACCTTTTACTCCCTTCTCTTATTCCTGCTCCATTTTTACGTCTCCCCTCTTGTGCCTCACTACCCTGTTTCACCCTTATCCTCACCTCATTTACCTTTGGGTTCTCACCCAAATTCTACCTTCTCCCTGGATCACCTTATTTTCTGGTTACTTCAGGTTTGATCTTCTTTCACATTTAATTGATGCTTGCCCTTTTCTAATACAATTTTTGCTCTTTGCACCATCATGATAGTGGAATAAACAAATGCCCCTGGCAGGGTGCTAGCAAGCAGTAAAAGATTTATTTTGACAGAAAGTGCATTTCTCTGTCCCTCTTTCCTTCCCAGTGGTTATTGGAATATCTCACCATCTTAAAGACAACAAATAAAAACACTGTGAAATTGTTGCACTGCATGTCAAGGTCAAAGTGACTGAGATGAGGTTGCAGCTGTAAAATTAGCTCTTGTATTTTCTAATGCAACATTTATTATTAGAACCAATTATTTTTTCCAAATGTGTTCATAAATCAGGCAAATGGCACTTTGTAAAGCACTCTCATATAAGGAAGTTATTTGCCAAGTTACTTATTTCATATTTGCGTTGTTTACAGTCCCTTTTATTTAGCATTTTAAAATGCAACTCTTGAATGGTCTAAAGAATACACAGTTCAAGTTGTTGGGCTAAACTCTGACTCCTTGGCTCTTCCTGAACAGTTCTTGACATCCAAATACAAAGGGAGCTAATAAAGGTTGTACTAAATCAAAGATATCAAAACGCAGCCCAAGAAATTGTCTTCACATTGTTTGCCCTTCACAAAGTTATCGTTACTGATACAATATAAACATATTCTGTATCTGCCTAAACAGAAACTACGTCTAAAGTGTCCTGTTTATAAGCTTTGATTTCTAGAATAAAAGAGTGCCCATGTAAATTCCTGTCTTTGTTTAACATATATGCACGCTAAACAACCATATTGGTACTCTTATTTGGTGAGGCCATGCAGAAAACAAGAAATACGTAAACAAAACAATTTTTTTGAGCTTGACTGCTTCCTCTGTGCTTCCAGTCTCCAAAATATGAGGCAAAGCGGGCTGTGGGCTTTGTCGTGTACTCCAGCATTGCACACCACAAGCTGCTTTGAATGGCAAGAGGGCATATAAATGCTAACCCTATAGGGCCTTCTCAGAGGACGTGCTGGCCCCGCTTTGTATACTTCACACGGTGATGTTTCCAGCACAGAATAATCCCCCTTGATTTCAAGGGGGTAAGGCAAGTACAGGGACGGATGCGACCTTCTGAGATACCAAACCATCAAAAAATGCCCCTGTTAAAATCCACACTTCACATGCCAGTTAGAAAGCACTTGCCTGCTGTGTGTGAGACACTGCAGGAGGCAGGGTTTGATTTGAAACTGCAAAAGCTGACATCGTCCTTTCCTCTTCCCCTCTCCCCAAAACAAGGAGAACCACTGAGCAGCCACAGTTTTTAACTCCATTGGAAAGCCTGATTTTAAATCAGCTGGCAACTGTATTAGCTAGAGTTGAAAAGACTCAGGCATTTAGATACTGAGAGGGTACCAGTTAAGCCACAATTTTCCTAGTCTGTTATTCAGTGAAGGGAGAGATTAGGACACTGGCTATTGCCTGGACTGACAATAATCTGCAAGGATTTCTTGAGCTAAGTCTAACCAGCTTTGAGGATTAGTTGCAACTTTCCCTTCCTAGTGGGACTAGTAACCTTTCCATAATGGATGAACTCACCCAACAGTAGCCTTCAACACTCCAGAGGAGCATCTATCTGCTACAGAGGTTGTGGCACAGTTATTGTAAGGGCTCTGGGCAGCAAAGATGGAAATTTAGCAGATGACACATTTTATGTCCCTCAAAACATCAATGTGGTTTCATGGGAACAGATAACTCTGCATAAATGTTATCAATTTTCTCCACAAAATAGATAGAAATGTCAGGAGGGACCCAAACCAAGAACAAACTAAGCTAGCTCAAATTCATCATCACCCTATCCAATTTTTCTGGTCTTTTCAGTTAGCTAATTGTTTTCTGTCTTAGTGGAGTTTTGACTAAAGAGTGCTTAGGTTAACATTTCATCCTTTAGGCTAGAGTCTCTGATGACACGCAAAAAAATTTTTTTTTCTGTAGCTTTTAGACCAGCATGTAGTCACAAAGGCAAAAATCAGTGAAAGACTTTATCCAAAGACTCTGAAAAATTAGGAGTGATCCAGTCTGTCACCCACCCAGGAGAGGGTGCTATGTATTTCTCTTTGAGAATCTACCCATACAAAATGGCTCTTATTGGCCCTTCCAAAAAACTGCAATCTCCAGATATCAGTTTCCTGCCTAACCTCAGTAGAAATTATTTTTCACTCAACCCTCTGCAATTTTTACGTGAGTCTTAATTTAAAAGGTGTTAAATGTCATTAAGTAAGGATATACATTTCAGGCATCACATGTCTGGTCTACGTGGCATGCCAGGAAGTCATATCGCTGTGGGAACCATACCAAAACATGCCAAAAAGCAAGTCCCTCATGAACCAAAGTCAAGTACTAAGTAAATGGCTTCCCACAGTCAGAGTTCAAACAAAACAAAAGAATAAGATTTCCTGGATAGTAATACTATTTCTGTTGATGTCTCTGCTGTGCTATTTGACCACTAGAAAATGCCATGAGATTTCCCAGAGGCAGATCGTGGCTCAATGACAGATCTGATAGTCAATCACAATCTGGCAACATAACCTGGAGGTGGTGGGGTGAAGAGAAGCAGACACTGTCTCCTTTTTCAGGAAGGAAAGCGGAAATATTGATTCCTTTGCAGCTGAGACTTAGAAGATAAAACAGTTAGTAGGGAAGTTAACATAAATCTGTTCTTCTCGTTGCCAGACCCTGACTTTGATCCCACTGTCATCAGTATACATCAGGAACAACTTTGTTCTGACGGAGACCAGATACTCACAGCTGAGTTTAAAAGTTGGTGACACCTGACTTGCTCAGTACAGCTACCAAACAGTAATGAAAACCTTTCCTCACAGTGGAAAAATAAGACTTTTTGATGAAGAGTAATGTTTGTCCAGGTAAAGGACATCTTCCTTTAAACCCTCTGTAATTGCTGATTGCACACTGTTGCTTTTTCCTCTTTGAGCAAAGAAAGAAGAAAGCAGCAGCACACACCACTGAAGAAGGTGTCTCGGGATCTCCAAATTTACCATGGAAAAAAATCAGATCCTGGTTGTTTTATTTAGATTCAAAACACCATGAAAAGACACTCACTAAGGATGCCTCACAGCAATAAATAATTGTTTGCTGTAATATAACAAAAATATTCCAAACTGGGAGGGAGATAAATAAGAGATTTCCCTATCTAGTTATCCATGCCTGTGCACAGGTACCTTCTGCAGCATCTCTAAACAATAATATTACATAGCCAATTTGACAGGAGGATTTTAAGCCATTTTACAAACATTAGGAGGCAGTACAAGTTGTGAACTTCTTTCTTGTGTAAAAAGGTAACTGATACAGAGAGCTGAGCAGTTTCAGGCCCCTTATCAACTCTGCAGTTTGACCTCATCTTTCCACTAGTCCAGCCCTGGCTATTTCCATTTCTCACTCTCTCCATGCACCTGAAGCTGGTTGGAAAACTGGGTATTACACCTGCAGTCTGCTTAAAGTAACACCCCAGATCCAGCTGTGCTTACCTCTAGTAATGGGTTGATAATCCTTCTTCATCTTGCCTAGAAACAGAGAGCAGTCTGCTCCCAGTGGCTTTACCGCAATGATTAAAAGACAAATATTACTAACAGAACTAATTGTCAGTTGTTTTGTTCCTGATTCACACCAATGAAAGATAAACTAATGCCCTACCACTTTTAGCATATTTTTAATATTTTTCCCAGATTTTTAATTGTTCTACTTAAAAAAAAAAAAAAAAGTTAAGCTATCTTACGTTTAGTTTTGCTTCCAAGAAAACCAAAGCAAATTTTCCACTTCCAATGCAAGCAAAGCCAAATTTGCTCTAGCAGTAAAGAAAAACTTGGTAGATTTATATCCTTGCAAATGAAAGGACCGGGTTTGGATCATCAGAACTACCACTGTTGCATTTTTTGTGATTACTATGCATATGAACGAACCCCAAACATCTGGCAAAACAATGATTATCTGAATAAATCAGGCATTCATTTTTAATTACTTACTGAAGTTTTTTTTTCCTGATTAAAATATTTTAGTCACACCATCAAAGAGCAGAAATACTGCTGTGAGTTACATGACATAACATGGAACAGCTGAAGTGAATGTCACAGACCATGGTTTGAAAGCATTTGTCTAGACTACTTACCAAACATGGAAAACAAACACAACAGTTTACAAGTAGTTAACTAACCGTTAAACTATTGCTGGATCTGCTCTCTGGGTCAAACTGAACTGCACAACATAGGACATGTTAAGAAAAAGATAATCCCTAAGGCCAAGGCTGAGAGGCAGTCTTGGCAGGGCTCTAGGCTACACCTCGCTGTGGGTTACTACAGAGTGCTGTAGTTTTTCAGCTATAATGTCTTCCCTTCAGCAGACCCACTTAAAAGAGACTGGGACCAGGAATACATGCAGCTCACTGTACTAACCATTCAATGCCTAGGGAATTCCTTTTAACACTGCTAATTTGGCTTTCTGCCAAACAACTGAAACAAAGGTATTTCAAAAGCTTCAGTCAGTTCTGCATGTAAGCTTGGAGCAAAATGAGGTGCCTTCTGTTCTTATACTCCTGACTGTGCTTTCTTCCCTATATATATTATGTATGTCAGCTTTTCTCGTGGTATATTTCTGGCCTCCAGGTGTCTTCATACGCCAGGAATCAAGTGTTGTTTTCATAATTTTACTGAACAGAAAAATTCATTTGTTTCTCTCATGCAGCTCTGCAAAGCAATCAAGAAGGTAAATCTGTCAGGTTATGGTGGGCCAGTCCCTCTTTCCATGAACAGATTAATTTCATTTTATAGCACTGTAAAGCATTTCACTAGAATGACTCAAGATTATACTTCCCTCAGGTGACGCTCCAATGATCACCATAATATGCTAAAAGTCTTTCCAAGAGCTTTTCACTCTTTAACAAAGCTCCAAGTATTGTGCAAAATAAATTGCAATTTTGTTAATGCTCATTCAGTCATCAGTAAATATTTTTCTCTGACTTCACTCTCAATAATAGCAACGTTATTTTTGAAGCACAGCGTTTTAGAGTGAAAATTCATTTCTTGACTACTAATAACCCTTTATCATCACATGTCATTGATGTAGCAGCAAAACCTCAACTAGATATATTGAATTTTGCAGCTTTTTTTTTTCTCCTCTACAAATATATTCTACAGGGGCAAATCTTATTACTGAACCACAGTTAAAAGGCTTTGGTTTTCACTCCAGACTGCTTCTGCATCACCTTATTCTAATACCAATATACTGACCCTCCTTCCTTAGGCTATAGTGTGCAGCAGTTACCAAGAGCCTCTCAAAGCCAAGATGCAAAGGCATCATTATTTGCTGTGACAGGATCACATCCCTTGCCTCCAAAATGCTGGGTGGCAATACCGCTTTGCAGTGATCACACAGTCATACACTCGCCCCCATCTCCCCACTAGCATAGCTGTGGGGAAACAAGACATCACTGTTTGACAACTCTAACCACTCGTGTGTCTTTACAAAATAGAGAAAAAGCCCATGAAAGGGGTAAACGGCAGGGAGAAGTCTGCCCTCTATCTAGGCAGCTGTGTAGATCAAGATGCCCTGATGGAGCAATTTGAGAATCAAAATATTTGGGGGATTTTTATGGTTACTTGACTTCAGCTGCTGCTTCTTGAAAAACTCCATGTTAGGTGCAGTCTTCCTTCACCCATCCCTCTCCAGAAAGAGTGCCGATGTGCTTCTCATGAGAAGAAAGTTGCCCCCACCAGATATTAAGCATTTGAAATGCCTTTTCACAAGTCTGCTCTGAGTAGTGCAAAAATGAATTTCTCATTTTAGTCTTAATCCCATGCCACATTTGTTTATTTCTCTCCCTCTCCCAAGAAAAAGAAACCCAAAGGGGGAAGAAGATAACTTTGTTCGGAGTTTTTTTTTCACCTTGCCATTTTCCTGTTACGAGAATCTCAGAACTGCAATTTCAAACATGCTTTGGAGCAGTAAATACCAAATAAAGAACAACAGAATCRGGAAAACAGAAGTATGTACATTTAACTTTTTCGATGACCTCAAGTTCATGTCCTTTTGTGTTACTAGCCATTATCACATACTATGAGAACATACAACAAAAATAAACTGTTTTACTGCACAACCCCTTGCCCACTGCCCTCCATTGCCACTATGCTCCTACCCATCTATGCTTAACTACATGTAAAACAGATGCTAAAGACTAACCCTGCCAGAGCTCTCCATTCACTGAGTTGTTGGAAATAGTGATTGCTTTAATTGCAATTGCATTTAAATGTCCAGGGTAGACTTGGTACTTACCTTATATTATCCACATAAATTATTTGGGATTATTTCTTTTCCTTTGTGAAAGAAAGATGAAGCACCCCTGACACTAGAACTTTACTGGTGCACCCTTAAAGCTGTGTAGGCTGGTGCTGTAGAGTTCATTTCCAGGCACAGGTGTGCCAGCCAAACCTAAGCACTTACATAACCAGGAAAAATAAAAATTATACGGATGGCTGATGTAAATTCATTTATACATGGGAGTAAATATTCCTAGAATATTTTTGCAACTGCTGCCTAGCTAGTTGTTAACTTTTGTCAGCACGGCAGAGCCAACACATCCGAAAGAGAGCAAAGTGGTAAGAATAAATTATCAGCTAAATTCTAAACTGGAAAATCTTCAATACAGCCTGAATTTCAGATCAAGTGCGTTGCACATGTTTGGTAAAACAGTTAGAAAAATCATCTCCTTCCTTGGACATTTAGACATGTTATGAAAACTCTATACTCTTTAGAATAACTGCAAAACAAAAAAAAGAGACTATGAAATGAAGTATATGTACAAGATGGAAAACATAAGCATAATAATTGTTAAATAGCATGGTTCATAAGTGGAATTACATTTTACTATCTCATCTTGTATAAGAATACCTATTCCTGAACAGTACTTTAAATCTAGTCCACAGTCCCCTTTATTTACACGCGCATCATTTTTCCCCTTTGGGATAAATCACTAGTAATTATTAGACAAGCTGAATACAAGGCATCAACACAAGTCCTTTTTAAAGGCTTGCTGAATATTACACAGACCATATAGTGTAATATGTTTTCTTTGCTTTGTACTCCCTGCAATACATCCATTTTTGTCCTCTCCAGAGGGTAGCACTTATGTGGTTAGTGATATGGCCAGAAATCCTCATTCACAACAGGAAAACATGATTTTGAGTCTCACTGAGTTTCCATGTTCAGCTCAAAGAAAGGAATTCTGAAAATATAGTCATACCTTTTCTTACGAATGAGAGTCAGTCCATCGGTCATCCTCTCTATCTCTCTCAGACTCTCTCTACACATATATTGAAATGCAGCCCCACAGAAACTGCTTTGAAAGGGCATTGATCATTATCTGGCAAGAAACCTGCTTTGAAACACGTATAGGGCCCTAGCAGCAGGGGTCAGCCAGACTCCCTCTTAGCCAAGTGATCTAAAATTTCATGAACTTCACACCACTTTTTTTTTTTCCTTCTTCTTTTAAGCCATTGCAATAGAGAAGTTTTTGATCCAGCCCCACCAACAGACCTGCAGAGAAAGAGTATTTCAGGTAGCCTGATGTTATTCCAGAGCAAGACCAGTCTACGCTTTCTTTTTGCAGGCTACATAAAAATTTCTGTAAGCGTCAAAAAATGCTTGCCTGTGATATATTTCTCTTGGCAACTAAAGCGAAATATTTTTTTCCCCAAGCCAAAAAGTTTTTTTTCTATATACTCAATCAAATCAGCAGCATGTGTTTAGTCACAAAGCTAGACTCAGAACTGCTAAACATATGTCAGCCATAATTTCCTCACAGAGCTCCAATATCATATTTGTCAGTAGAGTTATCTTACTCACTTCCATTCACCCATTGTTCCTAACACAGGCCAGATGCATTGCAGGTTCACGCAGTTACTAAAAAGATCAGTTTGGCCCTTGACCCAGGGCTTCAAATTAAGGTCTTACGGGGTATTTTGGAAGGAAAAGGCCCCTGACTTGTCACAAACATCACCATCTGTATTTACCCCTTGCTTAATAGTTATTGACCCAAAGAATCCCCTTGCTTTTCACTGATTGTGTGGGACGTCTCACCTGCTGCCTCTGCCTTTGCTGACACCCACCTGTTCTTCAGCACTTCTCACCTTAGTCTTTCCAGTTATCTCTGATCAGCTGGCAATTTCAAACAGTTTAAACACTTACATTTTTAGAGCATTTTTGCCAGTCATACTGGAGTACCCATCTTAGTAATATTTCACAAAGTTGTAATTTTTTTACGTTTCTCAATATTGTCAAATACTGCAGTCCTCTCAGATATTTGATGACTTTGATTCACTAGAGAAGCAAAGAGAAAGGGACATAACAAGCTGGAGATTCTTATAGCACCATACCTGATTAAAATGTTTACGCCAGATTTATAAAAAGTGAAGAGCAAAAACATCCAAATTTCAATAAAAGCAAGACAAGCAGCAATGTTTTGCGAAAACAAATAGCAAATAAATATTACATAGTATAATTAACACCTTCTGACCTATTTATTTTATTAACTGTTCTCAGTGATCATTCCCATGTACATTTAAGGTTTAGGTGCACCAAAGTCTCACTGAGACTCCCTGCACACCAGCTGCACGCTCCCAACCCACTGCACTGCTGGCAAACCCGTAAGTACCTGCACCATTACTTGGGGACTGGGGTAGAAGTGTGTGTCCTTAAGGTAATGATGGACAGTAGGGCTGGTATGTTGGCTTGGTTGCCAGGGATGTTTACAATTTGAAGAAAAATAGAAGTATAAAAGAGAGATATTGTTGATCCTGTCTTTCCAGCCTTGTGCCCTTGCTCCCCCGCAGAAGAGCATCTCTGTACTGGCTGCGATCGCATTGCYGGGGGATTTGGCACACAGCCCCACAGAGGGGTGCACTCCTCCAGAAACAGATGTGCTACTATAACAGGGAACATTGCTCTTCTATCAGCAGCAGATCAGATGCCTCTTCCCTCAGCCACTTGCTCTCACTTTCCTGCTGGAGGTTTCCATCCCTTCAGTTCATCTGTCCCCTTGGAGGACACTGTTTGTGTAGCTGTGCTGGAAGGGAGGAGAGCAGAAAACCTCCAGCAGTGAACAGAGAAAAAAAAATCAGGTGATGAGGGGAGAGACAGAGACCTCTTGAAATGCCACTAAAATAATAAACCAGTTATTTCTGAAAAAAATCCCTAAGCAAGTTCCTAACTGTCCTTTCCAAGGCCTTCATCTCCCTTTAGGGTTGCAGGCAAAGCAATTACAGAGAAGGGAAGCAGTATCTGCAGTTGCCCACCAGGCTGGGGAGATGGCCTTATTCTGTACTAGATGGTGATGTGTAACCAAGACTGTCACTCGCCAGGACATGACGGAGTCTCTGCATCTACCACGGGTGACAGAAATCACTCTTTGTGTCTATTGGTGTGCAAGAAGCAAGGAGTTCCCGAGTACTCTGAGACTATTAAACTAAATGACTGCAAGGCATCCTTTCAACCAAAAGGGCTTACACTGACTGGCATCGCAGCTTCATAGCCCTCGTTCCCTTTGCAAGGTATGTCTTGCTCAAGCACAACTTCAGCTCACTGTTCTTCCAGAAAATAACCTTATCTCACCACTGAGCTAACCTAAAAATAGTGCTGCTGGCACAAGTGGTGAGAGTTGCAAAGAAGCATGATTTTTTTCTGGGTGTCACTAAGCTCACCAAAGGGAGAAAGCAGTAGTATCAAAACCGTAAGACAGACAAGAAGTTTCCATCCAGCTCTGCTTGCCAAAAAGATATGGATAATTCCTTCCCAAAGTCTTGGACTCCTATTTCTGGCAGTCCAAGCATGCTCTTCCCTTGCAAGCATCAAAGAGTAGGGGAGGGGGAAGAACTCTAAAGAAATCCAGTACTGGTAACATTTTACTACAGTTTCAAAATACTCTACAATCGACATTTTTTAGTCAGGTAGCCATAAGAATAAATAAATATACAAATCTTATGAGAAGAAACAAAGATTTTTGCCATAAATCTTTAAATAAAAGGAAAAGGAAATATATTTCAATGTGACTTAAATTCATAGCCACATGCAAAAAACAGTCATAAAAATACATTATTCTTTTCATTAATTGAAAGGCTTACTGAGTACTGCCAGCTGCTCCACAAGCCTAGAGGCTTTTTACTGTGGGCCAAGTGCTGATTCTTTTGAATTCAAAGAAAAAACTTCTAGCAAAGAGCAAGATTTGCCCCTGTGAATGTGCTTTCACTAATACAGTATACCCTGAGTCAATGTCATCATTACACAACGCCTTTTATAGAGATGAGGGATTGTATTTCATTGTGATTCAGTACTTTCGTGATGAGGTGACTGTGATTCTCCCATTCTATATTTTCATTTATTTATTCATCCTACCTCCTCTTCTGATTATTTCATGTTTGCATATTTTTGTCCTCATTGCTATTCTTTTATTCTGCATTTTTGTGGAGGTAAATCAGCATAGATACGAGAGCTAAATCAGCATTTGAGCCTATTTAAATGCATTCAGCCTGCCAGCAATCTGATAAGGTTTGTATTCCATACACAGTGATGGCTCTTTGCTTAGGAAGGTCGTTCAGAGTCTTAGGAGACTAGTGGGAAATGTTTATTCATCTTATAGTATATTCCATGTCAGCAGTTGTTTCTGTATCGGTAATTTAAAAACTTTTTTTAAAAAATAGTCAGAATTTATAGTTAAATTATGTCATGGTAGGAACACTGCATTCCAGTATTGCTGAAGGAGATTTTTTTAATGCTTTTAAATCAGTAATGTTGATTGAAATGTAATCTGGAACAGCACTAACTTTAAATCCAGAGGTGTGCTGGTAGCTTCGACTCTGTTCTTAATGCAATGACATCAAGACTTGGCCTGCCCTAGTGGCAACCTAGTGTTCCCAGACATGAGACTATTCTGATTTCAGCCTTTCTGGAGCAAATCTGTTTTAATATTACACAATCATTGCATGTATCATTGTTTGTAAGATAGTTATAAAAGTATCACTGAAATGACATCTTCAAACACTTTATTTTATGATCTTGCATATCCAAGAAGACGCTGCTATATCTATCTCAAACCATGTTAACCTGTCAAAGAGATTTGCACAGGAGATTTTGCAAATTGAGAGTGATAATCTCTAAATATCTATATTTGTGTATGTGCATTTGTATATATATATAAAAACATAAATACATTTATCTACAGTATAGATGTAATATACATTTTTCCCCCAGACCCAAGTACTGTCATTGCTATGAAATTAGGTTCTTCTCTACGAGTGGAAGCTTTTTCAGTCCCCCAAAAGCGTTTTTACTCTACATCTTTCAACTCCAGCAATATGTAATGAATAGTAGTTTGTTAGCACATAACAGACTATATTAGCACATAACAAACTATAGTCTCTCTAGAATCATTCTATGCTTACAAAATATCTGTTTTCCTCTCAAATATTGTTAATTCTAGATATATTAAAGTGTATCGTAATATACATGCACCTATTTCACTTTACTGCCCCACAAAGGAAGAAGTAACGCTAAATCATAAAAGCTATAAGCAAAGTTTCTTACATGCAAGGCTTATATCCTAAGTTATAAAAAGTCAAGGAAGATATGATACACAGTCCTGCAGAAGAGTTGTATTTCATTCGTATTGTTGTGTTTAAATACACCAATGCAATTACATAAATATTTATTATTTTATCCCAAGAAAATTATCTTAAAAGATATTAATGTTGCAAATTCAAGTACAAAACTGCCAGATTTAAAATCGCTTATGAGACAGACCACTCTGGGAGCAAGTCTGGACTACAGAGTGGATGAACCTGTTACTTGTTAACCAGTTACTTTTCTAATGGGGAGTTAAAATCTAGAAGATGACTGAAGGGGCTCAGAATAATCTCCTACTTTAAGTAGCTCAGAAAGCCTGTCCATGAGCTGCAAGCACTAAGCTAGCCACTTTAGTTAAAGTTCTTCCAAAACGTCACTGAGCGATAACCCCTCATTTTTCAGGTTCTCAGTTCAACATCACTGGTCTTGAAAAGCGTTAAGCCCTCACACTTACAAGATCCATTCACACTCTGCTCTAAAAATGTAAGTTCTCTGTGGCATTCAGAGTTATCTGATCTGTTTTAATATTTCAGATCTTTTTTTCTGTGATCTGTGCGTAAAGGAGGGAGGACAACCCCTGCCACTAGCATTAGACAGAAACACTTTGTTTGCCAGTGTGTCTCGCAGCAAAGAAGCAGTTGAGATTTGTAATTCTTGGGTTCGTTTTTACATATTAACACTATGACAACTTCAGACATCTCCATCCTCTCCCAGACTCTTCCATCTCATTCTGTAACTACACCCCACTTTCCAGTTCAGAGTTCATCTCTTGCTCCTATCCCCAGGAGACTCCTGCCCTGTCTTCTGACCTTCCCTATCCCTGGCTCTTTCCTCTCTCTTGTTCCTTTCCCTTGATCCTATTTTTACTTTTAACATCTTCCATATCTGCCTGAGATCCCTGGTCCCAGGATGTCCTAGTCTCCTCAGAGTCCCCACCTCATTTCATGAGTGTGGCAGCACACAGTAACCTTGAGAGCCCAGAAAAGCAGTTTAACTATTTCTAGCTTCATTAAACCAGAAGGTCCCCAACAGCTGGGAAAAACAATTGCAAAGAAAGTAGTACCCAGAGTGTGAAGCCCTGGCCTGCTGCATATTAAATTGTCATGTAAAATAGCAGATACGCTCTATAATTGCCATAGAAGAGCCACAGGAGACTGGAACATGTGCATTACACAAAGACAACCTCAATTGCAAACTGGTATTTCTCAGAAAGGTATGCTTTAGCCAAGTTAAACAGATTTTTAACAGCTACACCAGGATGATGTGAGAATGAGCTCATTGCCAAAGTTCARGTTTCTACTCCAAATCACCTAGGTGCTAGAAATTCTCAAAGTGGTTATCCTTTTTTACATGGCAAAAAAAGCTTGTTTTAGTCCAATCTCATTTTCAGAAACAGATAGGCAATTTAGCTAAATTCCTATTGTCCCCACTATAGGAAGGAGGTAGTTTGAGACAGATTGCTGCCGTGGAAGATTTCAGCTGAAACACATACTATGCAACAACTGAAAAGATCCACTTATATGTGAAATATCCATCAAAGTGCACTCTTGATTTTAGTGGCAGAGTCATCTAAAAACATTCAAACTCCAAAGCACCTTATTACAACAACTCTTGTTATCCACGTGCAGATTGTGGGTATGGAGCCAGTGCAAGTCCCAGGCAGCAGAGCGTGGATGCAGCACACTGTTGCAGGGCCAGCCTTGGTGCAGACACCAGTACAGACATTTCATCTGGGCAGAGCCCAAGAGAGATGGCCATGGTGTCTGGTACTTTGAACAAGGAGCGTGGGACCACATGGAAAAGAGGTACACTCCTCACCAGAAGTGGCTCCTCACAGAAGTTTGGAGCTAGTGGTGTCCAGCATGCCGGCAGCAGGGGGTTGTTGGAAGCATGGCTAGTCAGCATCTCTGCACCATGCTATGGTCTCTAAGAGGGCTTATTAGCTTAAATTTCATGCTTCACGGACACTGATAAGCCTTTCCAGAGTCCACAGTGGCAGAAAGGACCGACACTAAATGGATCCTTGGGATACAAGTCTTGGTAGCTAAGCTTTAACTAAGTCCTGTTGGATCCAAACTAACTCCCTTCAGAGCCATGCAAGTAGCTCTGCTTGATAGGGGCAGCAGCATCACCCTCTCTCCTACTCCCTTTGGTAGCACCAGCATTACACCCAAGATTTTCCACCATCCAGAACTACCTAAAATTATTCCCTCTTCTGTACCCCAATGCCCTGGATAATCAAGAATAGATTCTAAATCAATGTAAATGAGATGCTGTGCAATACCATCTGAGAAACTCAGTATTTATATTTAAGAACTTGTTCTGATCGTGTATAATCACTGTTTTTGTTTCCCATTCACAGTATCACTCAGCTTCCAGTTCTTGTTCTACGAGGTTAAATGACATGTGTTTTTCCTTCTTTCATAACTCTATCGATTCTTCTTTTTTCTTTATTGCACCAATTCTAGAAATATTTAGAGTTCATCTTAACTTATTGCATGTACTCATCCTAACTTATTGATACAAGCAAAAGCAATTCCCTCCAGGTTTAGTGAAACTAGGGCATTAGCGAGACTAGTCATTAGTGCCAAGCCTAGATAAATGCAGCTTCTGAAAAAAAGATAGATGAAAATTTCAAAAGGAAAACAAGGTTAAGCATATTGGAGGCAGAGATGGTAACAATTAGCAAGGAATATGGACTGCCACGACTGAAGTGAAAGTAAGCATGAGTTTGAATCCTATTTTCATCTATGATAAACAGCCTAACTATAGAATCAGTAGATCAGTTCAGCTTTTAGAATAATATATCTTTGCTGAAGAGATTTAATGGATGGAATATGAAGGACCAGAAGTGACTGGCAGCTGTACCTTCCTTCTCAAAATTCAGAAAGAATGAAACAATCCTTGAAGAAAGTGAATGAAGCATTCCTTGAAGCATGTAGAAGTCCATATTATCAAAACCTTTGTCCTGCCTATCACATTTCACAGGCACAAAACTTGAGAAACTGGTACTGCCAAAGGGGCAGGGGTGGGGAGAAGCCTTCTTGAGAACCAGTGGAAGACTTTTGCATGCTTTGAGAAAGAAATATGTATATAAATAAAACTGCTGGGAAAGGAAGAGGGAGCAAAATCAGGAAGCATAAGCTTAAATGTTTTGATTGCAGTTGGCAGGGAACGACACAACCGACCTCAGATAACACAGTCTCAGAAAAGAATAGGAAGTAACAAGTTATTGTAGGTTGTGGATCAAGAGAAGGAAAAGAGAAGATATTATAACACAGATCAGCTGTTCCTGCAAGAATTCTTCCAAAAATTCAGCTAACAGTGAATGCGTCCATTTTACTTGTTTCTTGTTTGACAAGAGAGAGAGAAAATTTAAGATGAAGAACTGACGTTGCTAACATCTGCTAGTTGTTTTTAATCTAAGAAGCTGGGGCAGCCTCTAAACTTAAGAGGAAGGATAGAAGATGGAGATAAAATAGGAGATACCATTACCATCCAGTTTTATAACCTTCAAGGTAACAATCCTAATCTGTGTTAGCAACCCCTGGTGTCACTGGGATAACACACTAAGAACTTCTCCAATAATTCAGCAAAGCAAACAACTCTAAAAAACGTTTTTTTTCTTTTCTTAATGAAATACAATTCTGGACAAATCTTGTCAAATTCAATTTCTTTATTATTCAGTCTACCTATTCCCTGTGAAAGTAATTTCTCCCCTTCCCTTCCTTTCTATATTTATGATATAAATCATCTGTGTCATCATCATTCTCATCACCCCCATTAACTGATTCCTGAACCTTACAAACATGTAACTATGTAATTTCACTGTCCAGCTCCTTATGGGTGGGCATACACACTTCTCACAGAGACCCAAATGTGTTATGTGCAGCATCAGCAATCCATGGCAGAGAAACACAGGCAGACTAGTGCCAAAGCTGTCAGAAGTGTTGAAGTTTCACTTCACAGACGTTCCTGGACAATGTCTTTGGTTTGGATTCATATGGGTCCCCACCTAGAGAGTCATGCTCCAGTGAATAAAAAGTCAGAGTAAAGTCAGCCTAAAAAGGCAAGTGGTGCTTGTTTGTTTGTTTTTCCTGCTTTGCAACCAAAACCTTAAAAATAATGAATTTCACATGATTTTCAGCAAAGTGAATCCAGGCTTATTCAAAAGATTTGTGAACCCAAACAATCCCTTTAACAAACACGGTTAAATTTGTTTAAGAAACCTTAAACAAGACAAGTTTCACATGATTTGTTAGCAAACATTTGGCCCGATTTCAAATGTTAAATCACGGTTCACATAGCAGCAGTGACAGAAGGCAGCATAATAATGGTTAGTAATGTAGTGTGAGGCTCTGCTGTGCTCCTCAGAAGTTCCCCAGCTTTCCAGACAAACTGAAGCTTAATACCAAATCTTTATTTTAATTTCTGTTCTTTCCTTGATTTCCATGGTTGAAGAACCATGTCTTTTCTCTCCTCAGTTTCAGCACAACAGAAAGTATTTATCCCTGGAAATCTCACAGGAAAGTCTGATCTCTTGAGATTTCTAGACCAGMATAAAAACCTGAGTGTTATAGACCATTTAGAGAATCATCAACAATTCTGGTTCCTTGTTAAGACTGAAATGAAACCTGACAGTTTTTACAGGTTAGTTTTAATTAATTTGTTTTCCCAGATGTTTTCTTGCTACTGAATCTGGGAATATTTCCCAACTTTGTTTTAGGTGTTACTGCAAATGTAAGGATTAAAAGTTACTGTCAATCCAGTTGATCAAAATACACAGATACGTCTATTGTGCTACCAAAATGTACTTTTGCATATGCAAGACAGAGGTATGTGATTCATGCACAAATACTGGTGTGAATAACTGCAAAGACTAATTCGTAAGTGTAGTTTCTGTACCAAACACTAAGAATTTTTCATGGTGTTGGTTAGTGACTTGAGGATGCTATTATAAAGCAGTAAGCATGCTATGGCATTAAGAAAAAAAGGCATAAGAGAGAAGTACGGTCATATGAAAGACATGTTCATGCACAAAAGGTAGACTTGCCACCAACATTAATATTTGTCTTAGCACTAATTATGAGCTTTTGTTCAGGTTTGTTGTTGATAATGAGGTCTTTGACCTCAAAGTAAATGTGTTTTATTGAAAAACAGGGTGCCTTCCCAATGTTAAAATGCTTCTTTCAAGAAACAGCTTGATTTTGTGTGAAGGATAGTTATTCTCTAATTATTAGATGTGACATTTATGTCTATATATGTTGTAAAAGAATATTACAATACAGGACTGAAAACATTTGAAACTATAGGCCATTTTCAGACCATATAACAGACAAGGGGTGGCTCTAAGTCAGCGGCATGAAGAACCGGTAGCTGAATGTAGGATGAAGACCCAAAATAGTGCCTGAAAGGTGAACTCAAGAGCAAGGACATTCTGTTTGGCCGGCCAAAGGGTTTGTTGGTGCTGCCCCACGAATATTTGGGAAGAGTGGAAAGAAGTTTGAAGATAAAGAGCTAGAAAGGAAAGTACTGTGAGGCTGAGGAAGGAAAAAGTGTTGTAATAGGAAACATGGCAGGGGAATTAGGCTATCACAATGTGGCAGTAGGGACATAGGACACTGCCATAGACTAGGTATCCTTKGGTCTATGGCAGTGCAGTTTCTTCAGGCTTTAGTGGTTCGGAGAGCAATATAGAAATATTAATGTGTCTGACATACAGCAAAAGCTCCCTGTAACTACTAAAACTGAAAGCGTAACTGCCTTTGAATGAAATCCTCTAGCCTAAGATATCTTTACTCTTAGAGGTGGGAACATCTGCACCCACAGCGAGTGCAATTCATGAATGTAAGATCAGGGAAATCTGCACCCTCATTTAGTAACATTCTAAAGAGCCATACTACCTCASAGAAATAGGTACAGCATTTTCTATAAAATGAACAGATACACAATTCTAATGCCATTTTACAGTAATATTTAATACTAAAACAGATTCTTTTTTATTATTCTGTTTATAATAAGAAATCTTTCCAAAATCATTCTGCGTAATTCTAAAATTGAAAAGGTACATCTCTCTGACACAAAATTAGTAGTTTAAAATTTTCTTTTTCTATGAAATTCTATAGTACTTTTAAAGGTGATGCTGAATCAAGGAAGCAGGAACCAAGAAGATTGCTCCATAAAATGTAGTACACTAAATGAAATGTTGCTCTTTCAGAATATAAATATTCTTAGATATATATTGCTGTCCTACATTCACTGCTTCTTTCTCCACTGATTTAAAGTTAGCACTTGTGCTCTGCATCAACTAGGAATGACTAAAGGCAAAGAGTCCACAACCACATGGTTGGATAGATGGATGGATGATACAAAGGAAGGGAGGAAGGATATATTTATATAGAAAAACAGGAAATGAAATATATTACTGTTTAGATTACTCAGCCCTAGTGCATGTGGGCTCAAATTATAGAGGTAATCACATTAGGAAATGGTGTTTGTAAAAAAATAAATAAAAATAAAATAAGAAGAAGCTGAAAGATTTGCACTCTTTACCAGAGGTATTTGAATGTCTGGACTCCAACCTCTCACAGCCTTCAACACCACTACACTGAAGCATCTTACACAGGGCACAGAGAACTGCTACAAAAAGAAACCAAGCAATTTGCTAGATTTCTGCTGCCCCCCCCCCCCCCGAGGCTTGTTCCCCAAATCCCAAAGCGCTTGAATCAGGAAATTATACACTTAATGCAAGTTCCTCAGTTAAGTCCCTAAAGTTCAGTAGAACGATCTTGAGCAATTGTGAAAATACCTCATTTTTAACATAGGTATTTAAGAAAAAAAAAAATCAGTGCATATGGAAGACAGAGCAGCTTGCCCAATTTAACCCCATCTGGGGTAGCTAAATCTTTGGTTCTCTTCAGTCCATATTTCCTGACCATTAGGGCCCGATGCTAAGGACAGTATGTTGTATAGACAAGTGAGAAGCTAGCAAGAGCATTGGAGGGATTGACGACTATCACAGTCGGTGAGGAGGTTAGACCTTCTAACTGGTATTGCAGCTGGTTAGACCAGTTGCATACTGGCTGGGATTTGCTTGTGTTTAATTATTATAACCTGTTAGCCCAATTCTTCACTCCTATAAATTGGCATAACTTCAGGGGAAACAGGGTAAACAACCTGAACAAGAGGGCAACTTACACTTATTTATCAACATTAAAACTGAATGAAGCTTAACAAGCCTCTGACAAAGAAACATGCAAGCGTGGTGATTGCACTTGAAATCCAGCGTCGCATTAAAAGAAAGGAAACAAGGGAGGGCCTCACAGAAAACTTCTATTGTGGGATAGTAACACATGTAGGTTTTGTAGAGTTCGGAGGGTTAAAGCAGTGCCCTTGGAGTGATTCCATGACCTGTAAGGAAGTATCTGCTGTGTTTCTTTATTGCTCAGACTTTTTTTTTTTCCCCTATCCTTTCCTTTTATCCTTCATTTCTTTGACTGCTGTCAGGCCTCATATCTGTCCCTACTTATCTAGCTACTTTTCTCTTTCCCTCCCAGGCATCTGTCGCCAAGTCACTCTTTCAAACTAGTCAGCCTTTGAAAAATTACTCATTTTCTCCCTCCCCGTTTGCCTTCCTTTCCCGGTCTAGCTAATTCTTCTGATTCGGATAAGTGGCAGGGTAGGTTCTCATACCTTGGGAACAGCAGGGTATGCCCTGAAGTAGCTTCTGCAAGGTGGAAAGGAAAAAAACTAGCAACAGAACAAACTCCTTCAGTCCTACAGACAGGGAATAGGCAGTGTCTATATATGGTTTGCCTTCACTCAAAATGTGAGTTTATTGTTCCTCCTTATCAATTTTAGATAGATTTATTATGGAAGTGTACATTCTTGTTATCCACCTAGCTGCTGAGAGTAATTTTTGCTCTACAAAATTCTTGTCTTTTACCTACAAAACCAAGCTGTATACTTTACATAAAATGAATACATCTCAACAGCTGTCATATTTTGCACATCTACAACCTGAAAGTTCTTTGTAAATGCACAAGCATGCACATAGATAGAAATACATACACATGAATGTATTCTTTGATTCAGCAATAAAGTTTGTAATATACATATTTTTGTTAGCTTTATAATAATGAAATACTTCTCTTGATCTGCCAGTTTTTTTTCTCCCCAATTTTTATTCCCAGACTTTTCTATTAAATGCTTGAGTCATCATCACGATTATCATTCCAATTATCATTCATGCACAGAGCCATAGCAAAAGTCAAAATTAAACATAACTTTAATCCTTAACTGTTGATACACAAATGAGAGGTCACAGTATATCACACAGCTGCAGGACACAGTCTATCACACAGCTGCAATTCCATGTTCAAAGAACAAATAAAATACCGTTTTGTTTCTGTGAAGCAATTATTACTGTTAAACGAATACTGACCGTAGTGTTAACAGAAACAATTGACATAGTTCAGCAAAGCCAAGAGCTTGATTGCTAATCACAGCTAACAAAGCACTACTGTAATTCAAACTCTTCTCACTCACTCTCCTTGAAAACCTGTGTGCTTGTTTCAATGGAGTACTGAAGCCATTTACAGTCCTTTGACTACACCAAATGGTGTGCTTGAAGCATGTCTTAAATAGGAGGTTCACGTTATCTGAAGCCACAGTTATGTCTTTCTTTCACAGGAGTTGCTGCATAAATTGCATCTTCCCCTATGAGAGTCTGCCTGCTCATTCCTATTCCCACATCCTCCTCCATCGTTCTGGCCAAGCTGCTGGAGTGGCTACATGCTCAACTGGACAGGCAGTTGATCCAGCTGAAGAATAAATTTTCTTTTGCTGGTTTATTGTCTGGTTAACTGATCTGGTTTCCTGTATGGCCACACAAATACCTGTTGCAGCTTAATGAAGGGGACAGAAGAGAAGGTGTGAACAAAGGACCAAGAAAGGGGCAGCATAACTGGCTTACTGTGACCACCACATGTCTAATTGCAGTTTAAAAATGCAGCTTATCTGAATATTTTTTGCAAGGAACAAAATTTAAGAAGTGTTTAAAATATGGCACACTTAAAAATACAGCACACTATAGTTTGCAGCTTTTTTCATAAGAGCTTTTGTATTACTTAGTCTAAGTAGCTCATGACATTTCTCAAGGTTCATATCTGATCAGAAGAGAAAATGGGGAATTTTACAGTAAACTGAGCAAGTCTAGATCTTGGGAAAAAGATGCCATTATTTCTTGAAAAAAAATGAGTATTTCTCAGAGTCAGCTCTCAAAAATGACTTGAATTAGAAACTTCTCAGCAGTTCTGTTTGTTACTCCCAGATGGATTCCAGTGCACTGGAGTTACTTTTAGTATGTTTGGATAGCCCTGTTTGGAGTTAAGCAGTCCTTTTACTGCATCTTGCAAAGGCACCACCAGGCCTTGCTTGGCTTGACAAAAGACACCTGATGGGATTTGGAGACTTCGTAAACAAAACAGTCACAGTGGAAAAACTCTGCTGATACAGTCCCAGAAACCCTGCGTGTAGCTTACACAGCTCAGCAACAGAGAAAACAGTTCTTTCAGCATTTGAGCAGTATGCAAATGTTTTAAAACATCAAGTCCGTAGAATAAATTATATTGCTTTCAGCACTGTTACAAAGCACAGATTCGGATGGATGCAAATGGTCTTTTTGTAAGTACTTGCATACCTACAGGGAGGGAGAAAGAGGGGAGGACAGTAGCATAAAGCAAAGAATGCAGTTTCTAAACACCCACAGGCTGTGCGAATCCTGTGCCCAGGACTGCCTGGGCCTCATGGGCTGAGAAAGAAGGCAGGATGAGGGGAGAGGAAGAGCTATTTGCAAGCTGCTTAATTTAGTGCCTATAAAAAAAGAACAATAGTGGCTATTTTCTTGACTGACTTTGCATAAACCAAGGATGACCTGAAGATACTCATGCTCATCGAAGAAGTCCTGACCCTTCTTTGTATCCTCAAATACTTTGTACAGTTTTGAACAAGCGCTAAAGGCTGTAACTCACAAAAGGCTGAAGTTTTAAGAAAACTAAAAATTTACACTATTGCAAATTCTTTCAAGTCCTTTATCTGAAGTTCAGAATTAGTCTACACCATCACAGAGCAACACTGTTAATTTACAGGCACCGAAGACATAGCCAATGTAACTCAGACTTCACTGAATTCTGGCAAAACTAGTGCGTTTCAGTTTTAAATGTTCCCACATAGTCCATACTGAGTTGTTTATGTAACAGAATTTCCAGAAATAACAATTATGTAGTAGGAGATAATTGCTCATGATTAGCTAGAGAAGAGGATTTCAGCTTCATGTTCAGTATTACTTATTACAGGATAATAAGAAACAAGAATGTGATAGGTAATAATTTGTTACATCAACTCGTGAAGTGATTTTACCATGAAACTAGGTGCTAAGTACCGGCTATCACCACAGTGATTGTACTGAGTCAGCAGAGCGATATTGTATTGTGAAATGTATGCGCGTGACCTGAAAGGCACCACGTACAACGCAGAGGAAGACGCCAGCTTTCATCCCGACCCCCCCCAGCAACAGCCGGCGCAACCACAGAAGTTACAGGCATATAAGGGGACTGTG
>NW_020447866.1:0-1792 GCF_003343035.1 Apteryx rowi
CATGGAGCTCAATGACAGTGGTGCTGAGATGGCGAGAGGTAATGTGTGTGTGTTTGGGGGAGGTTATGAGAAAATTTTCCGCAGACAAGTCTGTCCTAACTTGTCAATGACTCTTCTTCCTCAGACAGTTCCCTCAGCTGTGATGGAGCAAATGTCCAACAGCAGCTCCTTCAAAGAGTTCCTCCTCCAGGCATTTGCAGATACACGGCAGCTGCAGCTCTTGCACTTCTGGCTCTTCCTGGGCATCTACCTGGCTGCCCTCCTGGGCAACGGCCTCATCATCTCAGCTGTAGCCTGCAACCACTGCCTCCACACCCCCATGTACTTCTTCCTCCTCAACCTCTCCCTCCTCGACCTTGGCTCCATCTCTGTCACTGTCCCCAAATCCATGGCTAATTCCCTGTGGGATACCAGGGCCATTTCCTACTGGGGATGTGCTGCACAGGTCTTTCTACTTTCCTTTTTCTTTCCAGCTGAATATTCTGTTCTCACTCTCATGGCCTATGACCGCTATGTGGCCATCTGCAGACCCCTTCACTATGGCATGCTCATGGACTCCAGGGCTTGTGTCAAGATGGCAGCAGCTGCCTGGGCCAGTGGTTTTCTCTATGCTCTCCTGCACACTGCTAACACGTTTTCAATGCCACTCTGCCAAGGCAATGTCCTGGAGCAGTTCTTCTGTGAAATTCCCCACATCCTCAAGCTCTCCTGCTCAGACTCCTACCTCAGGGAAGATGGGGTTATTGTGATTAGTGCTTGTTCAGCCTTTGGGTATTTTGTTTTCATTGTGCTGTCCTACGTGCAGATCTTCACAGTTGTGCTGAGGATCCCCTTTGAGCAGGGCCAGCACAAAGCCTTCTCCATGTGCGTCCACCACCTGGCTGTGGTCTCCTTGTTTCTTATCACTGTCATGTTTGCCTACCTGAAGCCCCCCTCCCTCTCCTCCCCAGCTTTGGATCTGGTGGTGGCTGTTCTCTACGCAGGGGTGCCTCCAACACTGAAACCCCTCATCTACAGCATGAGGAAGAAGGAGCTCAAGGATGTGCTGGGGAACATGGTTCAATGGGTAAAAGGTGCGTCTCATGTGCGTCTAATTCTCATTCCCAGGGTATTTGGCATCAAGCATGTGTGTTGTTCATTTCTTTCTTTCTCGCTTATCTCATTCATGCCAGTTGTCCTCAGGAATCTCTCATCTGAATCTGAGCCAGAGAGTGTGTTGAACCAGGAAGGCAGGCACCCCCCTTCATCAGCAGAGATGGGGAACCTCAGAGCCCGTTAGTCTGAGCTCCAGCTTTTGCCCCCAGTGCAATGAGCAGAGTTTCCCTTTGCAGTGTCTTTCTTGGCACTGACACCAAGGGAGCTCAGGTGAGTACAGGCGGGGTGAGACCATGTCCATTAGGAGAGCTCATCTTCCCTGGCCACAGCCAGAGTGTGATCTCACACCCCTCTTCTGCAATGGTGGCAGCCAGGTGTCACTGTGGGCTGGTTGCTTCCCCATACTGTGCTCCATCGCTCACAGTGGAGCAGGAGTGGAGGGTCTGGATGCAGCAGGGCAGTCTGGACACAGCCTGTGGGGACAGACCTTCTGCTCCTCAGGACCATTCCTACCCCCCACTACCACAGCCCACATTTCCTCACTGCAACCTTTGCATGGGGGCTGCAGCCTTCCTGGAGACACAGCCACCAACAGTAGCAGGACTTTCTTTCTTCAGGGTTCCTTTTTCTCACTTCCACACTGGCCTGCTGTGCTCTGAGGTTTGTATATGGCCTAAGCACTCTCATAATGTGGTGG
>NW_020447866.1:3192-4995 GCF_003343035.1 Apteryx rowi
TGCTGACCTGACTCCCCATCTCTGCCTCAGACCTGCCCCCTCACTACAGGCAAGAAAGCCTTGGCAAGGGAAGCTGGGATCYRAGCAGAWCCCAGAGAAGKTKGTAGGTACAAAAGGTGACCGTATATCCCCACAGCAACTCTTGCCTGAAAGCCAATTCAAAGGTGTAAGGAGGGCTTCAGATTTCAGCCCCTACCCATGTAACACTGCACACAGGCATTTAGCTGAATGAAAAAGTGAGGGCAGCCACTTGGGGTCTGATTTGATGATGCATAGTTCCAAGAGCAAGTGTTTCTGTATCCCAGCTCAAGCGTTTAAGCTCCATTTCCTTCCGAGTTCCTGCTTCAAAGAAGATGTTGCTGGGAGCAGCAAGAACCCTTGTCCGGTCCCATGCTTGCTCATCTCTGCGTCTGAGCGGGCATCTTGTTGCCTGGCTGGTGCTGGATCCCCGACGTGGAGAGAGGTGGGGAAGGCCAGGGAGCTGCTGCCTGCAGAGCTGGTCCCCACGGTGCCAGGAGAGGGGCCAGGGGCTGGGAACAAGGGTGCAGCAGGCCAAGCAGGGGCAGGGGTTTGCAGGGATGCAGCAGGGGCCTCATGGAGGGGGCGCAGCAGGTAGTGCTGCAGCACAGCGGCTGTCACCTTTGCCTCTCTCCCAAAAGGTCTCGCACGGCCCTTGGGCAGGAACAGGTTGTTCCCCCATCCCCATGCTGCCCTCCCAGCAGGATGGGACACACAAGGAGATACTTGGCCTGCCCTGTGCTCAGGGCCAGCTCCCCGGGGCTGGCACAGCTTTGCCTGAGGCACCTCTAACTCCTCAGCCTCTGCTCCAGCATGGCTGGCACAGGGATGAGACCTCCTCGGGCAGGGCAGAGCGAGCCTGGCTGGGGCAGCTCGGGACAGCTGGGGCAGCTGTTTCAGCGTGGAGAAGAGGAGGCTTTGGGCAGACCTAATAACAGCCTGCCCATCCCGACCAGGAGGTCATCAAGAAGATGGAGCCAGGCTCTTCACYGTTGTGCACHATGGGAGGMTGAGGCCCAGTGGGCATGAGCTGAAAGAAGAGAGGTTCAGGCTGGGGATAAGGGCCAACGTTTTACCCATCCAAACAGTGAAGCACTGGGGCAGGTTGCACAGAGGGTTTGTGCCATCTCCATCCTCACAGGTTTTCAAGACCTAAATGACTGAAGGCCTCAGCAAGCTGGTTGGAGCTGATAGCTGAGACTGCTGTGAGAAGGAGGTTGGGCTAGAGACAACCTGAGGTCCCTTCCAGCCTGAAGCATTTGGCATTTCCTTCCACCCCRGGTCTTCTCTTGTTGACCTTAGAGAAAACAGTCAGCTTCCCCATGACCATCGAAGACAAAAGGATGAGCAGATCAACTGCATGTGTCTTGTGCTGCTCTGGTCAGAGTAGTTCAGATTCAGGGCTGCTTGGCAGGTACACCCACATAGCCCTGGGTTTTCATTTGCCTCACCTTTCATTGCATTTCCCCCTCTTTTCCACCTTACAAGCTCTTCTCCTTTACCACCCTGATCTCCTCCCACGCAATCAGACCACCTCTGCTTACCCTGTCCCCACTGACCCTGCTTTTGCTGCCTTTGTACCTTCCTTTGCCTTCTCCGAGATGGTTGCTATGCTCATTTCCACCACTGCCAGCACTTCCTTTAAAATACTACCCCCTTTATTATCTGTAGTGTCCTGCAGTTCGTCATGCTGTTATCCTGTGAGAGGCCTGGCACGATGGGATGAGGCATCTGCACGCACACATTCAGAGCTGACAGAAAGGAGCTTGAGTGGAGAGGGAGCTG
>NW_020447866.1:6598-7658 GCF_003343035.1 Apteryx rowi
TCCAGGCTGCCTCCAGCGAGGTGCACTTTCCACAAGGGATAGCCTTAGTAGAAATGTTTTAGACAGATTGATAGGAAAGGAGAGAGGAAAAACCCAGTTAAGGCATTGTCTAAAGAGACAATTAGCCTCCTGAAAGACGAGGCAAGCTTTACACTCCCCGAAGCTCAGAGCAGCACCTAGAGAGAGCAGAGGTGTCTGAATGAATACAGAGAAAGGAGAGGAAGGAAAAGTGGGAAACAAGGGAAAGTGCCTATGTCCAGACAGTCTGCTGCAAAGATGACTTTAGAAATGATCAATTTAATCAGGACGTTGGGAAATATGTGAAAGCTTACTGAGATTAAATTCTTAGCATAAGAGACAAAGCAGTGGTACACCAGCTTGAGGGGTAGATGAAAATTTCTTCTCCTGAGATTCACAACCTCCCTGACAATTTCCATTATTTCATCATGGGAAAACATGGACATTTTTATTACAATGAGTCAGTCTCCAAATCCAGTCCCCACTGACTAATCAATTTGGCAGACAGGGTTTGTGCCTTTGGAGGAGTGGGATGAATTAAAGAATTTGTGTACAAATGACGATCACAGGCAGAATGCTCCACAACATTGCCTTGGCACAGTGGTATGGAAAATGTGTTAGCAGTGTGCAGGAGAGAATTGAGAAAACCACTGGCCCAGGCAGCTGCTGCCATTTTGACACAAGCTCTGCTGCTCATGAGGGTCCCATAGTGCAGGGGTTTGCAGATGGCCATGTAGCGGTCATAGGCCATGACAGTGAGAACAGAATACTCAGTTGCTAAGAGAAAGGTAAAATCAAACACCTGTGCAGCACATTCCCAGTAGGAAATGGCCCTGGTGTTGCTCAGGGAATTGGCCATGGATTTGGGGACAGTGGCAGAGATGGAGCCAAGGTCGAGGAGGGAGAGGCTGAGGAGGAAGAAGTACATGGCGGTGTGGAGGCGGTGGTCACAGGCTATGGCTGTGATGATGAGGCCGTTGCCCAGGAGGGCAGCCAGGTAGATGCCCAGGAAGAGCCAGAAGTGCAAGAGCTGCAGCTGCCG
>NW_020447866.1:10213-11297 GCF_003343035.1 Apteryx rowi
TCTAAGCTCCCATGATAATCACTGGAGAGGGAGGGGAGTAGCCAGCTGCCCACACACAAACACGTGGTGACATTTGAAGCGAGAGAGGTGGTGCAAGGCATATGCTAGAGTCTGCTGGCTCTGATGGAGCAACCGTGAGACCCTCGTCCTTCTATAGCATTAGGTGGTGGCCAGGTGGAGAATCTCCTTGGCCATCGGAAATGACACGAGATGCCTAATACTGCCAGAGCTCCACACATTAGGAGGCTGAGGCACARGCAGATCCCTACACTGCAAGCAGTTCATGTCATTCAGTGCAGGCACTAGATTCCGTGATGCCTGGCGTGTCAAGCACAATCATATGTCTCCAGCAGATACCACTTGGGACCTGCCTGTGTCCAAACAAGTGAATCCCACTTCTGTCTTTAGGTGAAGTCCATGCCCTCTACATCCAAGTGTGCAGCATAGAGCTGCACATCACATGAAGGACTCTACTCACGTCCCTGCATGCTTAACACCTTCTAGCTCTCCTCTTCCGGAACCTCTTCCCACTCCCACATGATATGAACAGTGACTGTGCTAATGATGTCCACAGCATGGCTGCATGGCAGGCTGTGCAGGCCCAAGAACTTTCTCAGGGGCACCTTCTCCTTCCTGGACATCCATTTCCCTCCATCAAAGGCCCCAAGGTGCTGCAGAGGCAGCTCAGGCAGCAAACCCCTCTCCTGCCATTCCTGCACAACCCAGCTCTTTTTCTCCCTGGCCTTGAGCACTGTAGGCCTTGCTCTTAGCGGGAGCCTCCTTTCACCATTACATATGTTTCACCAGACTGCAGTGCTCTGATGGCATGCTACAAGCTCTTCAGCAGGGACTCTTAGGGCACATGATGGGGGGGGATGCCCTCTGTGTAAAGGGCCACCTGGGATTTGTGGAGCTCTTCCAAGGGAAGGACAAGGTGCTGGATGGGAAAAGGTGAGTGAGCATCGGGGTAAGGGTGACCTTGCGATGGGAGTTACAGTTCACCCTGTAGATCAGGGCGAGGAAGTGGACGCAGGCTCCTTTAAGCAAGCTGAGGAAGTCTGTGGCACACAGGGCCTGCTGCTTA
>NW_020447866.1:13741-15890 GCF_003343035.1 Apteryx rowi
ATCCTTCCTCCATGGCTGGAGAGGCAAGCCGAGGGCAAGGGCGCAAGCGAGATGGAGGACTGCTGGATGGACACCATCTGCCTGGACCACAGTTCCTTCTTCCCAGCGCTCCTGCGGCTCTCCACTGAGGGTAAGGACTTTGGGAGCTCCTTTGCGAGGTGTCACACAGAGACTGTTAACTGCAAAAAATGCTGGGGATCCTGGGCTGTGGCGGTGGCTGCACAGGGCTGGGGGCTGCCACAAGAGTTCTGCCTGAGGGTCCCCTCTGGCTCCATGGACAATGTGGCAGCCAGGACTCCTGGGTCCTGGGGCTGGGGCTGCCCAGAGCCCCAAGGATTCTTGTGGGGCCTGCTCCATGCCCTTGTGGGTGGGGTGGGCAATCCAGGTTTCCATGGGAGTGGGTCCTCCTTTGGCATGTGGCTCTGAGAGGAAAGGGGTCCTGTGTTCTAGAGGCTGGGGTGGCCTGCAGCTTCTTTGGGGTCCACAAGAGCTTGATGGAAATGTCCATATACAATAATGAAACCTTTGCCTTGTACTAACCCCAAGTCCTCTGTGTGTTTGAGAAAACCTCTGTTCCTTCCCTGTGGATCCTTTTATGCTTCCAACTCAACACAGCATATTTTGGGCTCGGAGATGCCATCTTGAGATGGCCACAGCCCCTGTCCTCCTGCAAATTGGGCTCAAACTTCTGCACCCAAAAGAAAGCATGTTGGGGAGAGCATCTTGGAAACAGGTGGGGCATGCCATCCCCACTGCACAAGTGCTGGCTGACCCCAAGGACATTTCTCTGAGCCATGGTGGACTGTGCTGGGGTGAGTCCAGCAGGACAATCTCCCCCAGCCCCCTCATGACACCACACCTCCGCTCCCCAGTACCAGCAGGCCCAGAGCTGCTCTCCCCATTGCTGCCCCATGACCCCATGCGGCTGCTCAGCCCTCTGGGGCGACACCCTGGTGCAAAGCCTGGCCCCGCAGAGAGCAGCCCCTGCCTGGCTGCAGCCCAGCCCTGCTGGGCACCGTGGTAGGGCTGCCGAGCCCCGGGACTGCCGTGGGCAGGAGGCCAGGGCAGGAGGGGCGAGAGGACACTGTCGTGCCCTGCCCTGGGGGCAGCAGGACGCTGCCCATGGGCTCCGACACCCCAGCCAGCCCCAGGGCCCTCACGCCAGTGCCAGGGCTGCCGCCAGCACAGGCCCCAGCACTGCCCCCCCACAGCCCCCCACAGCCCCCAGGGCACAGGGGAGCCAGCAGCCCCGTGGGGTCCCTGTGGCAGAGACCAGCCCCGCTGGGGCAGCAGCTGTGCCACGGGGCCCTGCATTGCCCGCCCACATGGCGCCACGCTGCCCCCAGGCCCCAACGGGCCCCGGCCCCGTGCTGCCACCCACAACATGGTGCCCGACTGCGGGGGAGGGGGCAGAGAAGGCCACCAGGGCAGGAGGGCCCAACGTTGCCATGGCATCGCCCCAGTGCAGCCCTCCTATTGGCTGTCAGGAGGAGGAGGGCGGGCATCAATTCCACTGATGGCTCTGACATCCAACATGGGGAAAAAAAAAAAAGACCGGAAAGAGAGATGTGGAAGAGGAGCGGGAGCAAAGAAGGCGAGCAGCGAGCAGGAGAGAGAGTGGGTGTGAGTGTGTTTGGTCAGGGCTGCGGGTGCATTCAACTGCCGGTGGGTGCCCTCCCGCCAGGGTGGGGGCAGCGGTGCTGGCGACGGGGCTGCTTTGCTGCAGGAGCTGCAGCAGGGGCTGGTGGGGCCGTGAGCAGGGGACAGAGCGACCTGGGCTAGAGCGGGCAGCTGCCCTGCAGCCAGACGTGGCGGCCTGCCCTGAGCAGCTGGGCCGGGGCGGTTCGGTGGGGTTTGGGTGCAGGAACCTTTGGCCCTGTGGTGGGTCTGGGATCCATGCTAAAGCGTTTCCCTGAGCTGCTGCTGCTGCCAGCGCAGCCCCAGGTGCTGCTCGGAGCTGCATTTGGGAGCTGCTGGGCAGAGTGTGAGCAGGCTGCTGGTGTCCTCGTGAGGTGCCCTTCCCAGTGGTGTCTTCTCTTCTGAAAATGGCATTTCTGAGTGTCTCTGAGAGAGGCTGTCCCCGCACGTCATGCCATGCCTTAGCTGGTGTTTTTGCTCCAGGCCTCTTGCTTCTCCCCGAGACCTGTGA
>NW_020447866.1:16800-19209 GCF_003343035.1 Apteryx rowi
GGTCCCTTCTGACTGCTGAACTGATTGCATAGCAGCCAAGATGTGGCTGGAGAGGTGATTGTGAGGTCATTTCTGCCTGAGCAGTTGATAGGGCAGCAGCAGGTCCATGGCTGAGATCTGTGATCTTGAGATCATTTCTCTCTGTGCAGCTGATAAGGCAGGATCTGGCTCATGGCTGGGGAAGTTATAGTGAGGTATTTTCTGTCTTAGAGGCTTCTAGGCCAGTGACAGAGCCATGGCTGTGAAAGTGACTGTGCGGTCACATCTTTCTGAGTGCCTGATAGGCCAGCAGCAGGCAGTTAGCCATGGGCGTTGATTGTGAGGTCACTTTTGTCAGAGTAGCTGATAGGCTAGCAGTAGTTCATGGCTGGGGAAGTTATTTGGAGGGAACTTGTGTCTCTGAAGCCCGTAGGCCAGCAGCAGGCCTGTGGTGGGGGTATGCACCTGTGAGGTCACCTCTCTCTGAGCAGCTGATAGGTCAGGAGAAGACACATGGTTTGGATGTTGGTGGTGAGGTCCCTTCTGGGTTTGTTGAGTGTGCTCAGAGGAGGGATTGACCCCTGCAGAGCTCCACAGCAATACAGAAATGCAACTCATTAATCAAGCAGAAGTAGATGTTCCACATCATCTGGCACAAATTTTATTCCACTCCATCATCATGAGTTAGTACTGCTACATTTCAAATGCAGATAATTTTCTGTGGGGAACATGGACATGGAGTTTGACTCTCCACTTCTTGCTAAGCAGAAGCTTGCAGCCTCCTCCCGGTCAGCTAGGGAGTCGAAGTAGACTTTTGAGGCTGCTAAATCCATCTAGTGCTGTTGTGAGCTTTGGTGTTAGTAATCTCTTATTGCCAGGGTGTGTGTGCTTTAGAAATTGCCCCTGTCAAAAGAGTAGGGAGCTTGTGAGATTTTCCTGCCAGGTCTGAATGCTGTGTCTGTCTTTCAGGTGTCCACCTGCTTTTATGACACATTTGGACCTGTAACACTTTAGAGGTCTCTGGTTTTCTGTCCACATATGCAGTCACTGGAGAATGGTTGCAAAGGCTGTTGGAGGAGGCAGAAGGAATGTCACCCCCCAAAAAGGTATGGGCCACATTTTCCAAGAGATTTCTTTTTCAGAGAAGTTGAAGCACAAGCGAGAAGCAAGAGCTGGCCTGATCAGCCCCTGTGAGAGCACTTGCTCTCTGCTTCCTGGAGGTGGGAAGTGAGCAGGCCCCAGGCTGTGAGTGGCTGTTCAGAGGAAGTGCATGTTGCAAGGCCTTGGAGGACTGGAAGGGAATGGAAGGGCTGGAGAGTTGGGCTTTCTGTGTGTTGGGGCATTTGGGGATGCCCTGTCTGCTGTCCTGTGTGGTGCTGTGCCCTGTGTGTCGCTGATGCAGAGGCGTGTGTTGGCTGCCAACTCTCTGTGAGGTGCGGGGGTAGTGGCATGTTCCAGTGCAGGGTGCCCTTTGGAGGTTCCGGGTGGTGGCGCCAGTGTTTTGCTGCTCAGCATGGGAGGAGGTGTCTGGAGAGAGCAGTGCTCTGCTCCCAGACACCAGCCTGCCATTACGGTGTCCTTCAGGAGGGGTGGGTGAGGATTGTTGGTGACCATGTTCCCTTCTTGGAGTATCCTGTTGCAAGCCAGGGCTGCTCGCAGTTTGGTGGTTTCTGTCAGCTGAGGTCCAGGTTTGCAGTTTCTGAAGGTCTTGATGCTTCCCTGAGTCTTTGGGATTTTCCTGACTCCCCTGGAGAAAGTTCTCTTCTCCCTCCTTAAAGGCTTTCTGTTGAATCTGGACCCTCATTGCATCTTGCTATCCCAGACACTAATCCGTTGTTATCCCTCAGAGAGATGGGTAGTTAATGAAAGCAGTCAGAGCCATTTCTCCACTTTGTGCCTACGCAGAGCCTTGCCGAGAGGGGAGATGCCACCTCACAAGAAGTCAGGCCTCTGAGGGCGATGGGTGGCTCTTAGACACCTGTCCTTGGTCAGTGGTGGAGGCGATGTCTCCAAAGCTGCTGGTGCCTTTGGTAAGAGCCTCAGAATAGCAGATTCCTTGAGCCTGTAGTGGAGGAGACATCTGGAGGTGGGGGTGCAACGCCCTGCTCAAGACAGGTCCCAGGAGATGAGGTATCTTGGGGCCTTTTCCAGTGAATTTTTGATTGTCTCCAAGGATGGAGATCTGAGAACCTCTCTGGAACCCTGTGCCACAGTCCGGCCACCATCACGGACAAAAAGGTTTGCTCTTAACATCTAAGAAGAATTTCCCGTTGTCCAATTTGTTCCTGTTGCCTCTCATGCTTTTAGTGTGCACCTCCAAGAAAATCTGTCTCCATCTTCCCTGTGCCCTCCATAAGAGAGCTGTGCACAGCATGAAGATCCCCCTTGGCCACCTCTTGTCTAGGCTGAACAAACCGAGCTCTCCCAGCC
>NW_020447866.1:22064-23670 GCF_003343035.1 Apteryx rowi
GCTGCTCTTTGTGAGGTCACTTGTGCCTCAGTGCCTGATTGGCCAGTGCTGGTCATGTGGCTGCTTTTTGTGGTTGTGAGGGCACTTGTACCGCAGTCCTTTTGTTACGAAATTATTGTATACTCACTGGGTCTCCGAGAGTCTTAACATGCTGAGTCAAGAATTCTCTGTTAAACTCTTTATTTAAGTAATGTGAACAGCTCGAGCTGGGTGCCTCGAAGGAGGGACCCCGAATGGAAAATTCCCTGGGTGTTTATAACCCTACAGTCGCAGTTACCCGTCCCTCACGCGATTGTCTGATCCAATAGAAACATCAGGTCTGGGGTCTTCTCACTCTCCATTGGGTATGTTCACTGTCTCTGGCGGGGTGAGCTTTCTCCTTACCTTGTGGCTACACATAAACAAGCCATGTGGCGATAGCCCAATGATTTCCAGAACTTTCCAGTAGAAACCATTTTCTGATCAGCTAGGCCTTAACACTACTATTAAATTTCTTAACAGCTTTATAGGCCAGTGCTGGTCATATGCTTGCTTTTTGTGGTTGTGAGGTCACTGGTGCCTGAGTGCCTATTAGGTCAGGGCTGATGATGTGGTGGCTCTTTGTGAGGTCCCCTGTGCCTCAGTGCCTGATAAGCCAGTGCTGGTCATGTGGCTGCTGTTTGTCATTGTGAGGTCACCTGTGCCTCAATGCCTGATAGGCCAGTGCTTGTCACATGGCTGCTCTTTGTGGTTGCGAGGTCACGTGTGCCTCCGTGCCTGATAGGCCAGTGCTGGTCAGGTGGCTGATGTTTGGTTTTTAGAGGTCACGTGTGCACCAGTGCCTGATAGGCCAGTGCTAGGAGCCTGKCTRTTGTTTGAGGTTGTGTGGTCACTTTTGCCTCAGGCCCTGATAGCGAGAGCTAGACCCATGGTTCTGTGTGTGGTTGTTAGGTCACTTGTGCCGCAGTGCCTGAAAGGTCATGCTGGTCATGTGCTTCCTGTTTGTGAGGTCACTTCAGCCTCAGCACCTGACAGTCCAGCTGGATGCATTTTGCTGCTGTTTGTGTTTGTGGAGTCCTTCGGCCTCAGGATCTGCTCGGCCACCAGCAGCTCCATTGCTCCTTTTTGTACTTGTGAGGTGACTTTTGCTTCAGTGCCTGCTTAGACAGCATCAAGCACATTGGTGCTTTGGGGCTTGTGAGGTCACTTGTGCCTCAGGGCCTGATAGGCCAGTGCTGGTCATGTGGCTGCAGTTTGTGTTTGTGAGGTCACTCGTGCCTCAGTTCCTGATAGGCCAGTGAAAGGCACATGGCTGCTGTTTGTGGCTGACAGATCACTTGTGCCTCAGTGCCTGATAGGCCAGTGCTGGTCATGTGGCTGTTGTTTGATTTTTGTGAGGTCACATGTGCCTCAGTGCCTGATGGGCCAGTAAAAGGCACATGGCTGCTGTTTGTCGTTGTGTGGTCCCATTTTCCTGAGGCCCTGATAGGCCAGTGCCAGGCCCATGGCTGCTGTTTGAAGTTGAGAGGTCACTTGTGCCTCAGGGCCTGATAGGCCTGTGCTATGCCCATGGCTGCTGTTTGTGGTTGTGAGGTCCCTTGTGCCTCAGTGCCTGATAGGCCAGTGC
>NW_020447866.1:24645-26334 GCF_003343035.1 Apteryx rowi
TCTAAATTTTGGGGAGAGTGGGTTCGAGTCCCACCTCGGGGATCTGAGTGGGTTCGAGTCCCATCTCAATCCATCTAAAGGGAGAGTGCGCAGCCTGATCAGCGTAAGGCGCACCACAAGACTCTGATACACAGGRGAAATGTACCCGGTGTAGAGAAGGGGATGCCCTTAGCCGAGGTACTGGAAAACTGGAGAAAAGTACCATAGGGTTAGGAAAAAAGCAACTAGTGACCTTGTGCCCCTCCTTACCCAGGAGGGCAGCCCAGCTGAACAGTGGCCACCGCAGGRGACTTTGGACCAACAAGAACTGACCTTTTTACAGCATCGCCTAGAAGACAGATTCCTGGGACAAATGCATTATTGATATGCATGGGATAACTGGGCGTTCACTAGAAAAAGGGAGACATCTAAAAACGAGAGGAAAGTTTCTTCCCAGAATACTGVAAGTAGTGCAGCTGCTAAAACGCTTGTGGAAACCGCTCCACCCTATGGGCTACCCTCTGCTTCAGCTTCTCTATACTGCCCCTTGCCTTCCACCTCCGCCTTTCAAGCCCCTTTGCAAGTCGTTCCGGTACCTCAAGTAGCTGCAACGCGAGTTTACGAACCCTGGGTGCCCCAAGATTTGGTTGAATGGAGTCAACAAAATGCCAGGCTTAGGGGGGATCTGGAAAAGGTTTTGCAAGTAGTAAGGGGAATATTTCACACATATGACCCCACTTGGGGGGATGTGCAGATGCTTCTTGAAGCCCTATTCACTCCCAACAAGAAACACGCAATTCTAGAAGTGAATTGTCATTGGGGTGAACAGGGAGGAGTGGTGGCCGCCCGAACAGTGTGGCCAGCTGTGGATCCCAGACAGGATCATAACATAGAAGCAGATTATCAGCAGTTACAGTTAGCTAAACAGGGTATAGAGGAAGCTATACATTTGGCCGGACAGAGAACTGCAAATTGGTCTAAGATCTGGGAGTGTCAACAACAAATTGACGAACACCCCTCGGCATTTCTGTCCAGATTGTTTAATCAAATTAGAATGTTCGGGGGAGGGATCGACCCAGAGGCAGAGGCTAACAGACTCCTAGTACTTTCTAATTACGTAGACGAAACATCTCCAGATATAAAAAATATTTCTCTTTGCATGTTCCCGATTGGCCAGGAAAATCCAGGGACAAAATAGTGYGCTTGGCTACCTTTGTATATAATGGAAGGGAGGAGAAAATGCTAAGGAGAAGCAGCGACAGAGAAAAGAGGAGGTCAGTATGCTGGCGGCAGTCCTGAGAGATGGAATTGCAGGGAACTGGGGTAGAGGCCGAGGAAGACTTGGGGGAGAAAGGTGGAGTCCGAATGTACGAGACAGGCAAGCAGGATTGAGAGGATCCTGCCATTATTGTGGGGAGCAAGTTTAGCGTTAGGTTAGGTCCTGTCATTCCACAGGAGGCAGTGTCCCCACAGGATAGCAGTATCCCGAGACAGAGAGACTATTATCTAATATCAGGTATTCTAGGAACCTGTGAATCTCCGTATAACCCCCCAATTTTAGCAGTTAAAAAGAATAGGTGAGATTCTGATGGTGACCTGGACTATCGATTTGTACAAGACTTGAGAGCTATTAATCAATATGTAATTGCTCCTCACCCAGTGGTTCCTGACCCTTCGACTGTATTGTTGCAAATACCCCACTGGGCAGCG
>NW_020447867.1:0-4027 GCF_003343035.1 Apteryx rowi
CTCTGCTGCCTCGCCAGCTAGCAAAGTGCTGCCTCGCTTCGCTGCCACGCGAAAAGCAATCCGCGATGCCACTATGCCACCTGCTGGACAAGCAAAGTGCTGCATCTGTCCGCTGCCTTGCCAACGAGCACACCGCTGTGTCTGTTCGGCGCCTCGCAAAACAGCACATCACTGCGTCTATTCGCCCATTCACATAAAAGCGAACCATGGCAAATCTTCCCTACCTTGCAAGCAAGCAAACCCCTCTATCTGTTCGCTGCCTCGCCAGCTAACTAACCACTGCGTCTCTTCGCTGCCTCGCACACTAACTTACGACTACATCTGTTTGCTGCCTCACAAACTAAGGAAGCGCTGCGTCTCTTCCCCTCCTCGCCAACAAGCAAACCGTTGCGTCTCTTCACTTGCACGTGCTAAAGCAAACCGCGGCACTGCTACGCCACCTCGCCAACTACTCAACGACTGCGTCTCTTCGCTGCCTCGCAGACAAGCAAACCGTCGCGTCTGTTCGCCACATGGCCAACTAACTACCCACTGCTTTTCTTCGATGCCTCACAAACAAGCACACCGCTGCATCTCTTGGATGCCTCGTAAACTAACTAAACGCCTTGTCTCTTTACTCCCTCGTGAAGAAGCAAACCGCTGCATCCCTTCGATGCCTGGCAAAGCACTGCGTGCCTTCACTGCCTTGCACACCGCTGCGGACCTTCGCTGCCTTGCCACCTCTCAAATCGCTTCGTCCCCTCGCACCTCGCCGCCTAGCAAAGTGCTGCATCCCTTCGCCGCCTCACCTCCTACCAAAGCGCCATGTTCCTTTGGCACCTAGCAAAGCAGTCTCCACAACTAAGCAACAGACCCCCTCTAGACGCACTCCCTCCAGCCTCTGCTACCGCTGGGAGAGCCGTTTCTTTCTCTGAAGGGCTCTGAAAGAAGAAGGTCAGTAGTATACCTCTCCTGAAGGCCTTGAACAACTCAATGACCTGAGGGTACAGACAGCACCATTAAATGCCATCAGAGTTGTCCCCTACTAGATGAGTATACAGAGAGGAAGAAATATCCCCAAAAGCTGTGGAGCTGGGGCTGGTGAAGGGAATGATGAATTCTTGCTGACAGTTTACAGTCCCCAAAGACCAGAGTTCTGCTTTGCTTGGGGCAAACCACTTCCACTAATGCTGACAGCTTTTACTTTCTCCGGAGGGGCCTGACGTGCCAGAGATGCCCAGCAGGATCTGCCCCAGCAGCAGTGGCCAGGAGAGCCTGGCTGTCACAGCCAAAAGGCTGCATGGCCTGTGCAGCTACCCAGGCACCAGGAATTGGAGCTGCTCTTGTCATGCTGAGGAAGTCCCAAAGTTCCTGGGGCTCCTCTGCGCCCTGCAAGCACTCCATCTCAGTTCACCCAGCCTCCTGKGGCCAGAGGCAATTGGCCAAGCTGCTCACCAGCTGGCCAAGCCAGCCTGTAGCAAGAAAGCCTGAGGAAGATCTTGCCAGCATCCAGAGTGAAGACAGTCCCACGACTCCCAGCCCCCAAAACAGCCCCCATAGAAAGGCAAAGAAGGAAGAACCTGATGAATAAATGTGGCATCTCCCAGTGCAGTTGAGATCTGCTGCCAATTTTATTCTCCTGGGGGCTGGGTATTGGTGCCATCAGAAGGGCCTGGCGCACAGCTCACCCCACAGGGTCTTCAGGGCCAGCTGGCAGGTAATAACCTTGAGTGGCTTGGCTATGGATCTGGCCTGGTCTGTCCTGACTGGCTGGCTGCTTCTCATGGGAGCTGGAGGACGACACTGGTTCTGCCTGGCTGCTGGCACTGGGCCAGCCAGCTCTGACTGCCTGCCAGAGGCTGTAAGGGGGTAGAAAGTGCAGCAGCATGGCCCTCTGCCCCTGGGGCCGCAGACGCCAGAGCAGTGCCTCAGCCCTCCTGGGGGGCAGAGATGCTCAGCAGCACCTGATGCCAGGCCCCAGCTCCAGCCCAGGGGCCTCTGGGTGCTTGCCTCTCGCTGGGGCCCTGCCAGCACAGGCAGCCCATTCCCAGGGGCCAGGAGCTTTCCTCAGGGAGCAGCAGCCTCAGTGGTGCCTGTGGGAGCACAAGAGGAGCCCTGGCACTCCTGCCAAATACTGGGCTGTGGGAGCACAGAGATGGAGCTGTGGCCCCCTGAAGCTCAGACAGCCTCTGCTGGCAGCACCTGCCTCGGCTTGGACTCAGGTTCTGCCAGGCCAAGGGCTGAAGCTAGTTGCAGCTGGGCTTGCTGGAGGGGAAGGCAGCTTTAACTGCTTCTGGTTCCTTAGAAATAGAAAGCATGAAGCTAGAGCTCCCAGGAGACTAAAGCCCAGCAAGCTGTAAAAATGTAGCCAAGTATTTCCACGGCTGCAGTGTGCACATCCACAAGGGCTGGGAAAGCGGCTGTTCCCTGCACTGCTGTCAGGACAGGCACTCCTATTCAAACATGCTGACAGAAGTGTGGATGAGCTCTGGCGCCTGGCTCTAGAGGAGGGCTGCATGCCTGAGACATGGGTCTCCTGCCTGGCCCAGGCACCAGATCCAGCCTCTGAGCAGCCGGCCACTGCCCCTCAGCCAGGACCTGCCCCACAGGACCAGACAGGCAAGCAGCAGGCATGTTGCTGTTGCTTATGCTTGCGAGGTCTCTGTCTGACTACCTCATAGGCTAGAAGGTGTCAGGTGGCTTCAAGGTGAGGTCACTTCTATCTCTGGACCTGATAGGGCAGCAGCAGGCATGTTGCTCCTGCTTGTGAGGTCACTTCTGCCTCAGGACCTGATAGGCTAACAGCAGGAACATTGCTTCTGTTTGAGCTGGTGAGGTCACTTGTGCCTAAGTCTATGATAGGGCAGCAGCAAGCACATGACTTTTATGCTGATAGCAAGGTCACAGCTGCCTCAGTACTTGAAGGCCAGTAGGAAGCAGTTGTCCCTGGACTTCAGGAGAGAAAACTTTGGCCTCTTCAGGAACCTGCTTCGAAGAATACCATGGGCTAAGTCCCAAAAGGAAGAAGGGGGGGTCAGAGAAAGCTAGTTAACATTCAAGGATCTCCTCCTCCAAGCTCAGGAACGGTCTATCCCAAGGAGCAAGAATTCAAGCAAAGGAGGCAGGAGACCTGCATGAATGAGCAAGGAGCTCCTGGCAAAACTCAAACACAAGAAGGAAGTACACAGAAGGTGGAAGCAGGGACAGGTTGCCTTGAAGGAATATAGCAACATTGTCAGAGTATGCAGGGATGTGACTAGGAAGGCTAAGGCCCATTTGGAATTGAATCTGGCAAGGGATGTCAAGGACAGCAAGAAGGGCTTCTTTAAATGCATCAGTAACAAAAGGAAGACTAGGGAGAATGTGGGCCCGCTGCTGAATGGGACAGGGGCCCTGGCCACAGAGGACACAGAAAGGGCCACCTCTGCCTCAGGCTTTACTGCTAACACTGGCCCTCCGGAATCCTAGGCCCTGGAGACCACGGAGAAAGTCTGGAGAAACGAAGACTTTCTGTTGCTGGAGGAGGATTGGATTAGGGATCACTTCAGCAAAGTGGACATCCACAAGTCCATGGCCCCTGACGGGATGCACCCAGGAGCGCTGAGGGAGCTGGCCAATGTCGTTGCAAGGCCACTCTCCATCATCTTTGAAAGGTCATGGAGAACAGGAGAGGTGCCTGAGTACTGGAAGAAGGCTAATGTCACTCCAGTCTTCAAAAAGGGCAAGAAGGAGGACCCAGGGAACTACAGGCCAGTCAGCCTCACCTGCATCCCCGGAAAGGTGATGGAGCAGCTCATCCTGGAGGCCATTTCCAAGCACATGAAGAACAAGGTGATTGATCAGCAGTAGTCAGCATGGCTTCACCAAGGGGAAATCATGCTTAACCAATCCGAGAGCCTGCTACAATGGAACAACTAGCTGGGTAGATGAGGGGAGAGCAGTGGATGATGTCTACCTTGACTTCAGCAAGGCTTTTGACACTGTCTCCCATAACATCCTCATAGGGAAGCTCAGGAAGTGTGGGTTAGATGAGTGGACAGTGAGGTGG
>NW_020447867.1:5164-25930 GCF_003343035.1 Apteryx rowi
TGGCTGCTGTTTGTGGTTCTGAGGTCACTTTTTCCTCACTGCCTGATAGGCCAGTTCTGGTCATGTGGCTGCTGATTGTGATTATGAGGTGACATGTGCCTCAGTGCCTGATAGGCCAGTGCTGGTCATGTGGCTGCTGTTTGTGGCTGTGAGGTCATTTGAGCCTCAGTGCCTGATAGGTCAATGCTAGATAAATGGCTGCTGTGTGTGCTTGTTAGGTCACTTTATTAGAGAACAGTGGACTGGAGTTGTCTAGGGTTTATTGCTAGTGTCAGGCTGTAGAAGATTTCATTAGATGTCATTAGAAGATGAATCTTTTTATGGAAACATTTAGCTGATGAACTAATAATATTACTCGCAGATAATGTGACCTTAAAGAGATGCAACATCTTAAATCCAGCAATGCTGTTGCCTCTACCTGAAGATGGAGAGCTTCATCATTCCTGTGAACAGGTGGTTGTCAACTCAAGCAAGCCCCGGGAGGATCTCCAAGATGAACTTTTGGTAAACCCAGACTTAGTTCTGTTTACAGCTCTTTGAGGTACTTGAGGCTAATCCCTTATCTCCATCTGTAAGCACTCAAGGGGCAGAATTAATAGCATTAACCCAAGCAGCAAAGATAGGTAAGAACCTGTGAATAAATGTATATACCGACTCTAAATACGCATTTGGAGTATGTCATGCAACTGRGATGTTATGGAAAGAACAAGGATTTTTTACATCATCAGGAAAGAAAATAGCTAATGGAGAAGACATACGTAATTTACTGGAATCAGTCCAACTGCCCAAAGAAATTGCTATAATACACTGCCCAGCCCGTACTAAAGGCACTACAGAAATGAGTAAAGGAAATGCTTTAGCTGACGCTGCTGTGAAGGCGGCCGCCCGACAACTTTTGAGGGACTGTATGGTCACAATTCCAATGATGGACCAGAGTGAATGGCCAAATTTAATAGACCCCCAAACCATGTATGACTGCTTAGCAGAAGAGAAAAAACAATGGGAAAAGTGGGAAGCAAAACAAAATGATGATGGAATATGGACAATTGGAGGAAAACCAATTCTACCAAAGAAATATGTAATTACTGTGGCTAGGTGGTTCCATGATAAAGCTCATGGGGGAGCAGAGGCGGTAGCTAACCAGGTACAAAAAATATATGCAGCTCCAGGAATTTATGCTGCTGCGAAAAGGATAACCAACAGCTGCCCAACCTGCCAAAAGTTCTCCAGCAGCAGACCAGGCTCAGAGTTAGGGGGACGACCATGGGCCTACTTCCCTTTTCAAAGGCTACAAATAGATTACACAGATATGCCGGCCGCCAATGGGTACAAACATTTGTTAGTGAGAGTAGATCAATTATCAGGCTGGGTAAAGGCTTTCCCAACAAGAAAGGCTGACGCAGGAGGGGTAGTAAAAGCCTTACTAAAAGAAATCATACCCCGGTATGGGGTTCCAGAAGCCATTGATTCAGACAGGGGCACCCATTTTACAGCAAACATAATCAACCAGTTATATAAATCACTGGGAATAGAGAAAAACCTACAGGTTAAAAATACAGGCCAACAACGAGTGTTATTTAATCCATCTTGGTCTGTTAAACGGGTAGAACTATTGATGCAAATTAACATCTATACAATCAAACCAGCCTGTTCACCATTTCTAAGTACCTCCTATGCGGGATGGTCAGCATGGTTGCATAGGCAAACCCTCACCTCTCCAAAACGAACGAGGAGGGATGTGACCAGTATCACAGGGGTAGGATTAGGAGTTTTAAATAGAGTTGATGCCAAAGTGCTCATGAATAAACTAAGTACAGCGACAAGTGATTTGCACAAATTAGAACATCCATTGCGTTCCTCTTTATTAGCATTAGGAACTAACCAATGGCTCATATCTGATATATCACCTCARTGGGAAGGAATTAATGAAAGAGACCACCAATTAATTGTAAATGTACTTGGTGTAGCCCAATATAATGTTTCTCTAGCTCTTAGTTGTATCCAAGCTCAGCTGTGGATGCAATCTATGGTAGTGGCAATTATCAGAGAAGGTGAAGAGGGCACCTTACCCACTGAAATTCAAAAGGTAATTTGGGATAGTGCAACTAAATCTGAAAAGGAATTCCACTCTTGGCGTCTAGTCAATTTTACTTATGACYCCATCAACAATAAGGCTATAGCTTTTGTCTTAACGATATGCAATGCTTCAGTATACACCATAAACCCAACCATTGTGCTGGAATTAAATCATAATGGAGCTATACTCTATCCATTACAACAAAGAGCGTGGGCCCAACAAAACAAACAAACGGCAAATTGTTGATGTTAACACATGCGTTGTCCAGGAACAACAAGGATTTATTTGTGAGAGTAATACCATCAAAGCCCAAGACATTTGTCTTGATACTGAACAAAATGTTTGTCATTTTGAAATACATCCCGATGAAACCCCTGAAACTGTACTTGTATATATTGGAAAAGGACGTGTTTGTAGAAGAACCCTCTGTGATCTCATATTTGTGGATAACATTACTGTAGACACAAGTAATCAYTCAAATATTTGTGTTTGTAATTTTACTAAAATTATGGAGTGTGATTTTAATTATTCAGCTCCTGTTGTGTCWTATCAATTAATACAATCTAATTATACATTACATCAAGACTTATTGCCTACTCTCATCAGAATGAACCTGACACTGGTGGAAAAACTGCTATGGCATGACGACCTGCGTCAACTGCTAAAACGCATCCGACACAACGGACAAAAAACTCTAATCGCTGTTCATCATGATACAGAAGAGATACACCACATCTTGGAAAGAGTGAAGAAGGATGGAGAACATCACTGGTGGGAGACTCTTCTAGGATGGTCACCAACTGCAACAGGGATTTATAATCACATATTGCACCCAGTAGTAGTTGTGTTAAGTATAGCTGTGTTATGCCTATTACTTACAACGGTATTGCACATAAGATTATGAAGAGTGATAGTATGCTTCGAAAGGCTGAGAGAACTCTGCTTAACATATTAGCAGGGATGCTTAATAAAAACAAAGGGAGGACTGTTAGAGAATACTGGACTGGACTTTTTCAGGGATAATTGCTAGCATTAGGCAGTAGAAGTGTATTAGAGATGAATCCTTCTTACTTATGCAAACATAAGCTGATGTAAGCATGAGTTAAAACTACCTATATAAACTTGCTTAGCATGAATAGCTAAATTTGCTGAAGCCTTAGGCCGCACTTAGGTCATATGATGAACTTCTACCTAGTTAAATAGAGGAGGGCCCCAGAGCTGGTTCGGGCTGGAAAGACAGAGACGTTATGACCAACAGCAGAAGCTGCAACCTTGAAAATAAGATAAGAGGCAACCTGCCTAAGAGACAAAGAAGAAGGGGAAGACCCCAGGTCTAAATATTACTGGTTCGAACTATCGCATGAGAGTGGGAATTTAGACTGTAAGGGTATAAGGGCCCAGGGATTTCTTTGTTCAGTGTCCCGCTTTGGAGACACCCAGCTCGAGCTGTAATTACTGCATGTGCATCATTAAAATTTATTTTGCTCCAATCTGACTTTGATTTTCTGCCTCAGCAGGAACCTAGCGTGGGACACTGTTATGGTGGCCAGCGAGCCTAATTTTCCATAACATTAACAACGACAAACATTAGCCATGTGACCAGAACTGGCCTATCAGGGACTGAGGCACAAGTGACCTCACAACCACAGACTGCAGACAGATGACCAGCACTGGCCTATCAGGACCTGAGGCACAAGTGACCTCACAACCATAAATAGCAGCCACAGGACCAGCACAGGCCCATCAGGCACTGAGGCTCAAATGACCTCACAGTCACAAACAGCAGCCACATGACCAGCACTGGCCTATCAGGCAGTGAGGAAAAAGTGACCTCACAACCACAAACAGCAGCCACATGACCAGCACTGGCCTATCAGGCACTGAGGAAAAAGTGACCTCACAACCACAAACAGCAGCCATTTACCTAGCACTGGCCTGTCAGGCACTGAGGCACAAGGGATGCATAACCACAAACAGCAGCCACATGCCAAAAGTGACCTCTGAGACAGAAGTTACCTCACTATAACTTCCACAGCTGTGAGATAAATGCTGACCTATCAGCTGCTCAGGCAGAAGTGATCTCAAAAGCACATATCCCAGCCATGTACCTGCTGCTGCCCTACCAACTGCTCAAGTAGAAGTGATCTCACAATCACCTTTCCAGTCACATGGCTGCTGCTATCCAACCAGTTCATCAGTCAAAAGTGACCTCATAAGCAACATGCAAGCCTTGTTCCTGGTACTGGCTGATCAGGTACTCCAGCAGAAGTGAGCTCAGAATCAACATCTGAGCCATGTGCCTCCTGCTGGCCCATCAGCTACTCACAAAGAATTGATTTGACGCTGGGGATTTTCTGGCATAGCTCTCTTAGACACTAGCGACCTCACTACCCACATCATGCAGCTGTTGCCACCTGCACCTCCCCCTGCCCTCCCCTAAGGCTGAGCTAGCTACTGAACAGCCTCCCTGATTCACGTTGTGCTCCTCACAGTGCTCACAGTGCAGCAAAACACCCATTAYGGACCAGTTAATACCCCAAAAAAAGATTAGCTTTTGCCTAGGTAACACTACACCTAGCCTAGGACACTTAGGAATGGCAGAAAGGCCTACAAGTAATTCTTAGCAACATTTTCTAGTGGGAGGATTGCATGAGAGCAGCAATTACGAACCTGAAGACAGCAGGGCCTCATGTCCCAGGCAGAGGGAGAAGCCTTCCCACAACTCAGAAGTCTGATTCCTTCCCCAATGCTGAACAAACCCAGTAAATCCTCTACACTTCAAGGACAACAAGCATTCTCCTAATTTAGACACTGACAATTTGAGACACGCGGAAGGACTCAGGCCAGGGCATTTCAATTCGTGAAACCAGCAGAGCCACAATTTAGCAACTCTTCACCCTGACCTAGGAGTATGGAAATAACAACAGCAAGTGCAAGGACTGGTCGTTCATCAACTTTCAAGGCACATGAAAAGCAAAACAACTCACACTTACAGAGCTCTTCTGGAAACACCCTTCAGGATACTTCCAGGGTTACAGGTCTCAGGGCAAAGCAAGAGGCCTGGAGCAAAAACAACAGCTAGGGCACGGCATGGCATGCGGGGACAGCCTCTCTCAGAGCCCCTCGGAAATGCAGTTTTCAGAACAAAAGGTATCACTGGGAAGGGCACCTCACAAGGACACAAGCAACCTGCTCAGACTTTGCCCAGCAGCTCCCAGACACAGCTCTGAGCAGCACCTGGGGGCTGCGCTGGCAGCAGCAGCTCAGGGAAATGCTTTAACATGGATCCCAGACCCACCACAGGGGCAAAGTTTCCTACACCAAACATCCCACCAAGCCACCCTGGCCGAGCTGGTTGGGGGCAGGCCGGCATGTCTGGCTCACAGGGCAGCTCCCCATTCTGGCCCAGATCGCTTTGTCCCGTGGTCACAGTCCCACTAGCACCTTCTGGAGCTCCCTGGAGGAAAGCAGCCCCTCGCCAGCACCGCTGCCCCTGCCCCAGCGTGAGGGCACTCACTGGCATTTTAATGCATGTGCAGCCCCCACCAAATACACTTGCAACTGGTCTCTCCTGTTTTCTTCTCTCCTGCTTTTCTCCCTCGCCTCTTTCAGGTCTTTCTTTCCTATCTTTTTCCCTTCCACATGGTGGACTCCAGTTGGATGACAGAGCCATCAGTCATATCCAGCCTCCATATGCCAGCCAATAGGCGGTTCGCTCCAGAGGTCTGGGAAGCTGCATGGGGCAGCAATGTGGAGACCAGTTCTCAGCCTGCCTGTGCTGGGAAACAGTGGTGTAAGCTGGGGAGGAGGACTGGAGTAGATGGCCATGTTGGACTCACCCCAGCACTGCCTATGATGGCTCAGAGAAAAATCCTTGGGGTCAGCCAGCACTTGCTAGGTTGCGATGGCATCCCTCACCTGTTTACAAGCTGCTCTCCCAAACATGCTGTCTTTTGGCTGTAGACGTTTGAGCCCAATTTGCAGGAGGACAGGGGCTCTGGCCATCTCAGGATGGCATCTCTGAGCCCAAAACATGCTTTGCCAAGCTGGAGGCATAAGAGGATCCAGGGGAAAGGATCAGAGATTCCTCCAAACAAGTACAACTTGGATTTATTTCAAGGTAAAGGATCCATTTCCAGCAAAAGCATTTCCAGCAGACTCTGGAGAGCCCCATGGAGCTGCAAAACACTCCAGCCTCTGCGATGCAGGACCCATTCCTCTCAGAACCAGATCCCAAAGGGGGACCCACTCCCAGGGAAACCTGGCTATGGATTGCCCCCATCGCCACAGAAGCCTTGGGGCTCAGAGCAGCCCCAGCCCCACGACCTAGGAGTCCTGGCTTCCATGTTTTCTCCTGAGCCAGATAGACCCTCAGGCAGGGCTCTTGCAGCAGCCCCCAGCCCTGTCCAGCCACCCCCATGGCCCACGATCCACAGTAGTTTTTGCAGTTAACAGTCTCTGTGCAACACCTCAAGAAGGAGCTCCCAAAGACCTGACCCTCAGTGGAGAGCTGCAGGAATGCTGGCAACAAGGAACTGCTGTCCAGGCTGATGGTATGGGTYCAGCAGTCCTCCATCTTGCTTGCCCCTTTGCCCTTGTCTTGCCTCTCCAGCTGGGGAAGAAGGATGCTCTTCCCAYCTCGTCACCCAAAACTGCTCTCAGACATGCTCCTGCTGCTGTGTGTGTCRGCGAGGGGCCACAGTGTGGCCCTGCTGCCTCCTGTCCCCACTGCTTGCCGTGGAGCAGCTCCAAAGGGCAGCTGTGGGAAGGGAGGGCATCACCACAGCAGCAGGGAGACCTCCCTGTGATGCGGCACATCCCACTGTGACCTCAGCTCGTGCCATCTGGGGGCTCAGTAGGTCACTGCCATGAAGATGGCAGGTCCAGAGAAAGAGCAGAGAGATTTCCCTTCAGCCCCTTATGTCCCCATTTCTGGAGTCATCCCATCACAGAAGGCAGTCAGGTTGGTCAGGCACAACTTGTCCTTGATGACTTCCTGCTGCCTGTTCCCAACCCCTTCATGTGGCTGGAACTAGCTTCTGGGAGGATTTGCTTCCCAGGGACTGAGGTGATGCTGACCAGCCTGTCATTCCCCAGATCCTCTTTTCTGTCCTTCTTGAAGACGGATACAATGTTTGGGGAGGGCTAGGGGCCAGGCAGTGGGGGAGTGAAGACGGCCAAAGGGCACTGCCAAGGCTGAAGGGACCTGACAGAACTGAAGACTTTGTCCCCTTGGCTATGGCTGCTGTCTCTGCCACCGAGGCCTACGAGTACACACTGGGGGGGCCTCACTGACCCCTGGCCCCCCAGGGGGCCCTGAGAGGTGTCATATCGTCCTGAACTTGGCACTGCACATCCCCACCCTCACACTGCCCTCAGGAGGAGCCTTGGGCAACGCATGGGGCAAAGGGTCTCCTTTCCCAGGGGCTTGGTGTCAGCACTTGGCTTTTTTGCTTGATAAAACACATGAAGGCTTTACATGGCATCAGAGCCACCGGCACATTGTCTTTGCCTACCTGTAATCAGTGATTACAATTTTCTGCTCTAATTTGTTGCTAGGGGCCCTCAGTGGCATCCATTCATGCTCTATGAAACTTTGGGGTTTGCTTCTGACTTGGACGTCTTGAATGTTTTGTTCATTCTCCTCTCAGTAGGTGCAATTCATGGATTTGGCATCAAATACACCATGGGGCTCATTAAAATACAAAAAGCCCTGATGAACTGGGTCTCTGACTATAATTTTCTTCAAGTCTTGTACGGCTAATATGAGAAGTTTCTGGCGTGTAGCCGAAAGGTGCAGATTTCAATAATATACAAGTATTTCTGCTTTTCAAGGGTATTATTATTATCATCATTATTCAGCTTTCAGAATAAGTGACAGCAACATTCTCCAATTAATATCAATCCAGAGTGTCTCCTAATGAAGTCCAAACATGTAGGAAAAGCAGTGTCCCAGAGGTCAGACACTGTATGGACAATCTTCCTCCCCATCTCCCCACCCCTGCCATTTCGCTCATCAGCCACCTGGGGCTTTACATCACTTCCGTTAAAAGCTACCCTTATTCCACTGAAGTCTGCAACTGAATGTTACAGCTCATATGCCCCACTTCCCACCCACTTTCCTTAGCGAACTAGCTGCAAATAGACACAGAAGGATTTTTCTTAATTGCAAAGAAACAAAAAATAAAGCATGATAGAGTTTCATAAAAAATAATGACACTCTTCAACTGCATGCTAAGTCCAAGCTGCCTCCAATGAGGTCCACTTTCCACAAGGGATAGTCTTGCTGGAAACTTTTTGGATAGATAGGAAAGGCTAGATGTGAGCAGAATTTCGGMCTTGGCTAAAGGGACACAGTACTGAAAGAGGGAGCAAACTTTAAACACCCTGAAGTGCAAATCAGCAGCTTGGTATGGGAATGAACAAAGAGTAACAGGAGGAGTTACARTGTTACAATGTCCAGATAATGTGCTGTAAAGGTGATGGTAGACATTGTCAATTTAATCAGGACATGTGGAAATGGGAGMRAGAGATGTACAGCTCCKGGRGTCCCGGGCTGTGCCAGGGGGCTCTGCTGCTCTTGGGGATCTTGGACCAGGCTGTGTTTCTGTACAAAAGTCTGGAGAACCTTTGAKGCAAGCCSATAGGGAAGAGGGATTCTCCTGGGCACTCAAAGCAACCCATGCAGGACCCAGGAATGTCAAGGGAAACCCATCCCACCCATATCAAACTCACTGCTCTTCCCAGAGACCTTTCTTCACCCTCAGGCTGGGAGCAGGAGGGGGCATGGGGGGCACAGCCACATCCCAGACTTGCCTCCATCAGGCCTTCAGCTCCACAACATGTCACAGCTTCAAGTGAGCACTCTAAAGCAACACTTCCCATGCCCCTGGTGCTTAGAGAAGACTTGAAGACAGGAGACAAGGGGCAGAAAGGGCAGAGACGGCAGCGTGCAGAGCTGGGGCTCCCAGTGTCACAGCTGAGGTGCCACAGGCGGAATAAGCAAACCAGCTCCTTCTGCAGTGATTTGGAAAGCCACATCTCTGACAGCATTCAAGGCAGATGGAGTCTCCCTTCTGCAAGATTTGCCCCAGGACTGTGCAGAGACGAGGAAGAGCAGGAAGGTTGCTTGTAGGGACGCTCTCAAGCTTCAGCAGCTGCAGAGCTAGGAGCTGGTCATATCAACTTCTGAATGAACCCAAATGCAGCTCCTGAGGCACTGCACTGCTTTCCAGGCTCTGCACTGGAGCCTGGACAGCAGCACTGCAGTGTGTGGGCATGTCCCAAGAAGCCCAGAGTCACAAAATGTGGGAGATCCAGGATGCCAGGGCTGTACAGACCCCGGGAGAGCTAGGCTGTTGGCGGGGGGGAGGGCAGGGGGCTGAGGAGAGTACCCAGGGGAGAAGAACAGCCCCAAGGTGACACGGAAAAGCCCAAGGACCAAATGAGGCCCAGTGATGAGAAACGCCTTTCCCCAGACTCAGCCAGAAGGAAAGCTAGGCAAATTTTGTGAGAAATGGGAAAACTTCCCCAGATTTGCTGCCTGGCCTGACCCATGGCTTTGGAGCCTGCCAGGGACTAGGGTCCTGGGCAAAGCCCTCCCGAAGATGTGTGTTAAGAGCATGTTTGCTCTTTTCTGGCATATCATCTCTACCTTAAGCACCACAGACAGAGGAACCTTGCTGAGGACTTTTAAAAGTAAAGAGCCTGCTTTGGTGCCTAAAGGAGAAAGACTCTGTGGTGTCTCACATTGTCCTACATCCTGCTTCTACAAAAAGAGCGACCCGCAGAAGAAATCCCTTTTGAGGCTCACCAAAGCATCTCAGCCTGTGGCCACACTTTGTGCTGTTTCATCCCACATGACTTGGAGCCTGYAAAAATGCCAAACCCCAAACCAACCTCCAACTCCCAGATTCCTGCACAGATCTGCCCACTGCAGCAACCTGTCAGTGCAGGAGTGCAGAAGTGGCTTCTCCTGTGCCCCATTTGAGATACATCACAGCCTTTGGCACCATCTGGAGACATTCCTGAAGAATTTATCAGAAAATTTTGGAAAACAACTGCAGTGAAGGGAGGAGACTGCTTTCCAGGAGATACTGGGAAATCTCTCTGCTCTCTCCCTGGCTGTACCATCTCCATGGCAGTGACCTATTGAGCCCCCAGATGACATGAGCTGAGGTCACAGCGGGATGTGCCCCATCACAGGGAGGTCTCCCCAGTGTCGTGTCGTGTCGTGTCRGGGGGGAGGGCTAACTTCCCTGTGAGGCCCAGGTGCTGCTGGGCACTGCTCACGCACTCCCCACCACTGCCCTTCATAGCAGCTCCATGGCAAGGAAGGGGGACAGGAGGCAGCAGGGCCACATTGGGGCCCCTCGTCAAAAGGCAGAGGAGCAGGAGCACGATGGAAAGGAGTTTGGGGTGACGAGACGGGAAGCGTGTCCCTCCTCTGTGGCTGGAGAGGTGATCTGAGGGTAAGGGGGCAAGCGAGATGGAAGGTTGCTGGATGGACACCGTCAGCCTGGACCACAGTTCCTTGTTCCCAGTGCTCGTGTGGCTCTCCACCAAGGGTAAGGGCTTCAGGAGCTCCTTCCCGAGGTGTCGCACAGAGACTGTTAACTGCAAAAACTGCTGTGGTTCCCAGGCTGTGGGGGTGGCTGGACAGGGCTGGGGGCTGCTGCGAGAGCCCTGCCTGAGGGTCCCCTCTGGCTCGGGGGACGATGCGGCAGCCAGGACTCCTGGGTTGTGGGGCTGGGGCTGCCCTGAGCCCCAAGGCTTCTGTGGCGATGGGGGCAATCCATAGCCAGGTTTCCCTGGGAGTGGGTCCCCCTTCAGGGTCTGGCTCTGGGAGGAAAGGGGCCTGCGTCCCAGAGGCTGGGGTGTCCTGCAGCTCCAGTGGGGCTCTCCAGAGCCTGCTGCAAATGCCTTTGTTGGAAAGGGATCCTTTACCTTGTAATAAGTCCTGCCCCCAAGTGGGGCAGGAGGGGCGAGAGGACACTGCCCTGCCCTGGGGGCAGCAGGATGCTGCCCACAGGCTCTGGCACCCCGGCTATCCCCAGGGCCCCCATGCCAGCGCCAGGGCTGCCACCAGCACAGGCCCCAGCACTGCCCCCCCATGCCCGCCATGCTCCCCAGGGCACAGGGCAGTGAGCAGCCCCGCGGGGCCCCTGCCGCAGAGCCCAGCCCCGGCACGGCAGCGGCCATGCCCCGGGGCCCCGCACTGCCCGGCCACATGAAGCTGTGCTGCCCCCAGGCCCCGCAGCACCCCAGGGCCCCACACTGCCCGGCCACAAGATGGCGCCCGACCACGGGAGGAGGGAGCAGAGCGGGCCGCCAGGGCAGGAGGGCCGATGTTGCCATGGCACCGCCCCAGTGCAGCCTGGCATGAGGAGGCAATTGGCTGGCATGAGGAGGAGGGTGGGGCTGGATTTCACTGATGGCTCTGCYAAGCCAATTGGAGWCCACCATGGGGAAAAAAAAAAGACATGAAAGAGGTGAAAGAGGAGCAGGAGCAAAGCAGACGAGGAGCGAGCAGGGGAGAGAGAGAGAGGGTGYGAGTGGGTTTGGTGGGGGCTGYGGATGCRTTCAAATGCTGGCGGGTGCCCTCCTGCCAGGGCAGGGGCAGCGGTRCTGGCGACGGGGCTGCTTTCCTTCAGGAGCTGCAGCAGGGGCTGGTGGGGCCGTGAGCCCGGGACAGAGCGACCTGGGACAGAGGGGGTCCTGCCCTGCAAGCCATGTCCTTTCATGTGCCTTGAAAGTTGATGAATGACCAGTCCTTGCACTTGCCGTTGTTATTTCCAGACTCCTAGGTCAGGGTGAAGAGTTGCTGAATTGTGGCTCTGCTGGTTTCACCAAGTCAGGCCAGGATGCCCTGGCCTGAGTCCTTCCACGTGTCTCAAGCTGTCAGGGCATAAAATAGGAGAATGCTGGTTGCCCTTGATGCATAGAGGATTTTCTGGGTTTGTTCAGCACTGGGGAAGGAATCAGACTTCTGGGTTGCAGGAAGTCTTCTCCCTCTGCCTGGGACATGAGGCCCTGCTGTCTTCAGGCTCATAATTGCTGCTCTCATGCAATCCTCCCACTAGAAAATGTTGCTAAGAATTACTTGTAGGCCTTTCTGCCATTCCTAAGTGTCCTAGGCTAGGTGTAGGTGTTACCTAGGCAAAGGCTAATCTTTTTTTGGGGTATTAACTGGTCCGTAATAGGTGTTTTGCTGCATTGTGAGCATTGAGAGGAGCACAAAGTGAGTGAGGGTGGCCGTTSAGTAGGTGGCTCAGGCTTGGGGGAGGGCATGGGGAGCTACAGGTGGCAAGAGGCACATGGTCAGGGTGTGGGTAGTGAGGTCATGGGTGTCTACAAGAGCTATGCTAGAAAATCCCCAGTGTCAAATCAATTCTTTGTAAACTGCTGATAGGCCTGGAGGAGGCACATGACTCAGCCATTGCCGATGAGGTCACTTCTGTCAGAGTACCCGATAGGCCAGCTGGAGGAAGAAGGCTTGGCCGTTGATTGTGAGGTCCCTTCTGACTGCTGAACCGATTGGAGAGCAGCAGAGATGTGGCTGGAAAGGTGACTGTGAGGTGATCTCTACCTGAGCAGTTGATGGGGCAGCAGCAGGTCCATGGCTGGGATCTGTGTTTTTGAGCTTATTTCTGTGTGAGGTGCTGCTAAGGCAGGATTTGTCTCATGGCTGGGGAAGTTCTAGTGAGGTAATTTCTGTCKTAGAGGCTTCTAGGCCAGTGACAGAGACAAGGCTGTGAAGGTGACTGTGAGGTCATGCCTTTCTGAGTCCCTGCTAGGCCAGCAGCAGGCAGTTAGTTAGGCACGGGCGTTGATTGTGAGGTCTCTTTTGTCAGGGTACCTGGCAGGCCAGCAGCAGTTCATGGCTGGGGAAGTTACTTTGAGGAAACTTCTGCCTCTGAAGTCCATAGGCCAGCAGCAGGCACCTAGAGCAGGTTTGCGCTTGTGAGGTGGCAGATGTCACACAGGCAAGCGTGGGACTCTGCATAGTGCAGCCCACAGAAGAGGGGTTTGCTCTGGGATGCTCCCCAAGAGCTAACACACCCAAGCTGCATCATGGCTGGAGCCACCACACTGGGAGGGCTGCTGCAGCCTGGGGTCACACCCTCTAACGACCCCATGATTAACAAGTCCAGACAAAGGAGAAGTGACACCACAGACTCACACCATAAATATCTAGATGCTGTGGAATTACCCACAGAACAATCTGTTAATGGGCATATTGTTACCAACTGAGCAGTGTTGTGAGATGATCACTAGGTTACCCGTTGATATGCACACTGCTATTGACTGAGGCCATACAGCCTTTGTGTAACTGTGGGCTGGCATTGTTTTGACAGCCTATAAAAGAGAGTAAGCCACATAAGTTGGTGTGTACTCTGACCAATCATCAGCTAGCCTGTGGACCTGGGGATCCACCCATCAGCAGGGATGCCCCTGATGTCAAAAGTGTGGTGAGGAGAATCCGGGCAAAACTGTGCCAGAAGGATCGCCAATAAAGGGCAAGAGCAGTCGCTGTACTGTGCACCCATTGTTTGAGAAACCAGGGAAAACTATACCGGAAGGGTGGCCCATAAAGGGCAAGAGCAGTCGTTGTACCATGCACCTGTGATTGAACTGTAAAGCTCTAATATGTATATATATTTTCAGTTCTGTTATATTTCTAGTTTTTTTTTGTTACAACCTCTTATCTCTAATAAATTCTCATACTTGACAAATGATGATCTCTCGATTTCAGTGCAGCTAACCCTGAAATCCAAAAGAATCCTGGACGCCCCTCTATTGGCACGTCACAGGTAACAGTCACAAGGGGCATCAAATCTCTTGAACAGGAGGTCGGTTACTGTCCAGATGGCGGCGGCAGTCTCCTTTGCCAGGGTCCTTCCAGCAGTGGTTTCCACTGGATCAGATGAGACTCCCCAAACTGTTCTTCTGGGGAATTTTTATADTCCAGCTGGCTTGTGGTCCTGTGTGACCTCTCCAGCATATGCATGATCCATTGTTATTGATTACCTTAAACTACATACCAAAGCATCTCCTAACTCTCCTAATAATGCACAAAAGACTGTCCTACATGGCTGCTTCTTCATTTGCAGGAGCGGTTTCTACTGTCAATTTTCAAGGGTCTTAAGTATTTACAATTGAATCAGTTCTGCAGCTGGAGCCACTGTGGGGATCTCTGAAACAGCCAGATACTCCACCTGTGATGATAATCACTAAGCACAGGAATTGGTCCAGGCAGAGCAGGATCTGACTCTGGAAATCTCTAGAACTGTCCCAAATGCGCACTTGGAGAGGTCCTGCACCAGTCAGTCCAACACTTAATTTGGAAGGTGGTAGGAGTTCAGTCAATCTCCTAGTTTCAAGTCCATCCCCTGTCTCAAACCTGCCCATCCGCTCATCTGTGTGGATTACTAGATGGGGGAGTTCCTGGACCACTCAGAGGATTAATGACTTGACTGCTCTGAGTGTACCTACAGGCACAGGCCTGACAGCCTGTTACCCACCCATGCCACAATTATAACTGTAAAAGAAACCTGAATTTCATATGTGGAACTTGATTTCCATAGCTTTTGCCCCAAATACTGATTTATAGCTAGCAGTCCGGACTACCTCTGCAAGCAAGTGAGGCAGGAGAGTTATTTACTGTGTCTAAAGATAGGTGGGATGAATCAACCTTTATTTCATGGCATTTGATATAAACAAAGAGAAAATGAGAATCCCTTGTGCAGTTCTGGTCTCCCACCTCAAGAAGGAAAAGTAGGCCTGGGAAAAGGGAAGGGAAAGTTGATGAAGGCAGCAAGACAAATTTCACCATGCATGACATTAGTTACTCTTGTCACACTTTCAACTGACCGGGTTCTGAAATGGATCATCCCAACCATACCACAGTGAGCAAATTCTTCCTGAAGGCCTTTTCAATCACTCATGAAATGCAAATCCCCTTCTTCACACTGCCACTGGTGATTTATCTGCTCACTGCCTTGTGGAATATGGCCATGATATCCATCATTTGGTTCAACAGCTAGTTCCACCCCTAGTGTATCACTTCCCCAGCAGCTTCTCCTTCCTAGATATTTGGTTCCCTTTGCCCCTGAAAGATTTGTCAGCCTCATCTTGGAGATTAAGACCATCCCACGGATGCTTGCCAGTTCCAGACCTTCCTTTCCATCTTCCTGGGCACAGCTGAGTTCAGCCTGCTTGTTGTGATGTCTTTCAACTGCTGCGGGGCCATTTGCAACCTGTCGCACTGCACCATTTTTATGAAGCCCTGGCTGGGCTCCATGCTCATCTTTACCCACTGGGTGATGGCATCTCTATCCTTGCTCAGCCCCGCATCTTATATACCAAGGTACCCTCTGTTCCCAGTAAAGAGACTCTTTCTTCTGTGKCCTCATCCCTTTGATGAGAGCAGCCTGCATGGGCCCCAGCTATCTTCAGACATGAGCTTTGCACTCTCCTCTGCTGTGTTGCGAGCTCCTTCATCCTAACCTCTGTGTCTTATGCCTGCACTAGATGCACTATCCTGGGAATATCCTCTGGGAAAGCCATAAGAAGCCTTCTTCACCTGCATATCTCACACTGACATAGTCACTATTGCATATGGTAGTTCCATGTTTGGCTACATGGGGCCTGAGTACAGCAAATCCTTTGCACCAACCAAAACCTGATAAAAGGGTTCAACAGAGGGTTACCTCCATGGTGAGCAGAGAAGGTGCTTTGCTGTAAGCTCTCAGCAGCTTTGCAGGTTCCTCTAAGAAAGTACATTCAGGAGAAGTATGATTTTAGGTGACATGCAGCAGTCTAAGAAGACACAACCCTTTGAGTGTTGGAACTTACCCAGAAAATGGGGAGCTGAGACTGTAACCTCTGATTCACTGAGGCTACAGTGATATTGCTGTAGGTGACTGGGCTTGAACTTTTGCTCAAATAATTACAGCCAGTGGTTCAATTTCAGCATATCTTCCAGATGAACCCAGTCCAGAGATTCACCTATACCAGACTAGAAGCAGAGAGCAAGACAGGGCATTTGGCATCTAGTACTAACCTGAGCTCCTGGTTAAAACAGCCCACTACTGGTATTGCCCACTACTGAGCTTCCTGTTTTATTCTCTGTATAAGAGCCATCCGTTATGCTCTGAGACAGGGTCTATAGGGACAACAGAGTCTGTGGACGACCTCTGTTTCACTGCTTAAAACCCATCATCTCCTCTTCCCTCTGCCTTGCATTTTTGAGGCATCTTATTTGTGGAGTCATCTACTCCTTTCCTTTATATGTCTAAGACCAAATGCAAAGGTGGAGGGAAAAATGTCAGTATTTATTGCCTATGTTTTCCTTGGGCATATTTCTTTAGACATGTTCTTTGGTTTGAAAAAGAAATTAGCTACTAAATCAATTAAGAGGTTTGAGACTGAAATAGTGAGTTTCATTGACTTCATTAGAGGTGTCTGTGAGCAGCTGGTGTCTGTACTTGTTTTCTCTTGGTCCCTATGTAGTCAACGGAGGCAAAGAGAGAGCTCTAGAGGCTGGATCCTCCCAGACTATAATCAGCAGGTGAAAGAAGTGTTACCAGTCTTCCAGACACTCTTCTCTCTCTCTGCATTGACAAGATGGGAGTAAGCTAACTTGCTCGAACTGAAGTGCCTAACTTTTAGGCATCTAAAATATAACCCTACTTAGTATTTTTTTGTTGTTGTTCCAGATGCTTCCCATTTCAAATAATCAAAAGGACAGCCTTTAAGTTCATTAAGATGATAAAATTTCCCCCTTCCCCTAAAGGGAAAGCAAGGCATTTAGGTCAGGACATTTAATAACAATGTTTCCTCAATGTTTCTGGAGAAACAGAGAGGAAGAAGATGTGGAAGAAAGCAGGGGATTACAAAAGAGATACTCGATATTAACTTGTTTTGAAATCAATAGCCTCACAGATGTTCCAAGTCAAAAAAGGAAAGTACTGAAAAGTAGAAGGAATAACTTTCAAAATACTTATCTAAATGGATGGACTGGCATCTGCAGATAATAGTAAGTACTTTTGCTGGGAGATTAGGTTGGCTTTTGAAGCACAGATGTGATGGATGTTTGCAATAGGTTGAAGTGAACAGGGAATTTCCCAGGCATGGCATGAAMTAGTTCACAACCTCTTTACAATACTGTGCTTGTGAGCAAGAATCCTTTGTGAGCATTTGGAGAAGGTAGAAAGAACACAGTAAAATCTCTGAGGACTGTAAATGTGAAGCAGAGAAATCAGGGTGCGATGAATGGCTGAGAGGAATATTTCTGTCTGTGCTACATAGGAAGAAAGCAAGGGAGCAAAGAAGGAAGGATATACCCTCCCGTCGAGACTGAAATTCTCACACTTGCTTCTTCATGCTCCTGTCTCAGCAGGATGTACTGAAATTGGCCATGGGACCAGGAAATGAAACTGCAGTTGCTGAGTTCATCCTAGAGGGTTTCTCGGGGCTTGACCAAAGACTACAGCTCTTTCTCTCCCTGATCCTTCTACTCATATACCTGACAACAGTGATGGGGAACACAACAATCATTTTCCTTGTGCGTGTGGATCACCGCCTGCAAACACCCATGTACTTTTTCATCAGCAATCTGGCATTCCTGGAAATCTGGTTCACATCCTCCACAACTATCACATTGTTGGTGATTCTGAGCTCTGGCACGAGAACAATCTCATTAAGCAGCTGCTTTGCCCAATCCTATTTCTATTTTGCCCTGGGTTTTATAGMGTTYGCTCTCCTTGTTGTCATGTCCTTTGATCGCTACGTTGCCATCTGCCAACCTTTGCATTACACTGCCATCATGAAGCGGAAGCTCTGCATCCGGTTGGTTGTTGCTGCGTGGGTCATAGGCTTTGCGCTCTCGAGTTACCACCTGGTCCTGCTCTCAAAGCTGACTTTCTGTGGCCCCAACAAGATCCACCATTTTTTTTGTGACAGCTCCCCCTTATTCAAACTGTCCTGCTCTGACACCAGCCTGCTTTGGAAAGCARACTCTGTTTTGATATTGTTTGTAGTGCTGGGTTCCTTATGTTYAATCCTGCTTTCTTACATGTGCATCTTCTGCTGTATTCTGCACATGACAGCAGTGTCTGGGAGGAAGAAAGCTTTTGCTACATGTTCTTCCCATCTCACTGCCTTGGCCATCGTATATGGAAGCTGCATTGTTCTCTATGCACGGCCCTCGAAATGTGTTTCCTTGGAGACCAACAGAATTGTAGCTTTGCTGAACACTGTCCTGTACCCATTCCTAAACCCCTTCATCTACAGTCTCAGAAACAAGACTGTGAAACTGGCCCTGAAGGAAGCCATCGGCCGTGCAAAGGTTTGGCTTTTTCCCCAGTCATGATGCTTTTCATGACAGCAATTCTAATTATGTRTCATGYATTATATCACACACACATATGTATAGCTATTAAATATGAGTGCCTCAGGAGATTTATTTTCTCATTGGATTGTAGTGTTGAAAGGAAGGAATGTGAATTATGAGTCTTGGTTACAGAGAGCTATTATAAACAAAAATCTAAAAAGTATTAATAAAATATCGAACACACAGAGGACTGGGACACAGACTGGCAGTACATGCTGACACATGGAAGTTTTCATAAGTCACCTCAGGAAATTTAGCTGAAAACTCTGGGGACAATGTCCAAGGGCTGTTGAGAAAAGCTCAAAACATCTTCTCTCCCTGAATAACAGAAGATGCTAAGCATGAAAATTAAGCTCAGACATTACAATGGGCTCAAATTCATTGGATTCAAATCCATAAAACACTTCTTAGTTTCATTACTGTGACGAAGACAGCCTCACTGATTTGCCAGTGATAGCATGCAGACAATAGCTTTATTTATTCACTTTGGAGGGAGATTTCTTAAAAATTCATATTTTCGTAACATACTGCCAGCATGTTCACTGTTAAAAGCCCTGCTTTATTTCCACTGATGACTCTAGGATGCATTCTTCTGAAGGAAAAAAAAAAACATATTTCTTCTTGGATAATTAGGCATTTTCTGCCATCTTTTTCTTTGCTGAAGGAGTATTTCATGATCGAAAATTATTTCAAATAAACTATGCATGCTTCTATCACACTTTCTTCTTCTTGTCCATCAAACAAATTATATATTCTCCCCATTCCCCCCTTATTTTACACTTCTGTCTCCACCCATATCTTTACATGGCAAAGAGATGGGCAGAAGCATGTAGTACTGRTAAAGGGAAACATATTTTAGAGATATAACCAACACACGGAGATCCCTTTTCTCCTTTTTTTTTCTTTGCATTCTACAGGGAAAAAAAAGCACAGAGGAAGGAAAAACATTGTCATTGCTTTACTCCTTTGCAGTTTTTTTCTAATCAGCATTTTATTTTGTTCGGGCTTCTGAGGGGCAGATTTGCCCTTAACAGCTCTTTTAAATTTTGTGTGTGAGCATTCCATTTCCAAAGGGAATTCTACAAGGGCGAAATCTTTATAGCAAAATCCATCTCCTCATGTGGGACCCCAGGGAAGCTATGGCATTTTGGGTGACCAAAGCTCAGCCTAGCAGAGCACTTGGGCGCTCTTGGGCACCTTGGTCATCTTGCTCTGGGCTGGGTCCTTCTGCACCACAGAGAAGGGTGTGGTGGCCCTGGGTCTTTCCATCTGGGCCCACAGCTCCACCAGCAATGTGGGGTTAGGGTATGCAGCCAGACAAATAGGCTGTGGCTCAGGTTTGAGCTAACTGATCACAGCGTGCAAAACTAGTGGCTATGAGAAGTTATTGGACACTGCAGGTAGCACAATGAGACCCTATATTAAATAATATTAAAATAATATTAAAATAATATTAAAATAATATTAAAATTGAGTACATAGGTAGTAAAACTGGGACCATGAAAAAAAAAATTTAGAGATGGACTGTTGTTGCCGCGCTCTCGCTTGGTCCCATGGCGCCACCAGGGGAGCACTGCAGCTTCCTGCTGCAGGGCCACAAGCACAGACCTCAATGTGAGAGATGCTAAAATGGCGTTTATTGTGAGCTGCGCTCAAGCTTACATACAGTTGCATTTCGTTCCCACCCCTAGTCTGCGCGTCACACCGCGTGATCTTCCGCTACGCCTGCTCTACCGCTTCTCATGCAAATATCTTTGTCTATGCAGTTTCCCAAGATCCCCCACATCTCCCCCCTTTTTAGAACCTCTTTTCCTGTACCATTAATTGATATGCTCTGCGCTCATGTCTATCAAGCAGTTAAGCCCATACATGCTGTAAGCAATAATTCAGAATTAGTAAGCCGCAGCATATTGCTATCACTACTGTGAGTGCTACCAAGCTCAGCATTATAAGCCATTTTCAATCAAACCATGACAAGATCCACGCCCCTGTGTTGACCTGTTCCCTGTCATGAAGGGTCTGACGTAGCTCCCATTTTTCCCTTAGCCTCCAGGGTCAGGTTGGAGTCGACGATCATCGGGACGGTCGGCATAGTACTGGTGTTAACCCATAGTGGCCAGAACACCAGGCACGCTGGGGTCTCTGCCAGCCCGGCCTCGGGGTTGAGCGGGATGCAGTAGTGCGCTGCTCTGTGCGCCTGTGCTCACCTCCTCCAGTATGACTCTGCGGCTGTGACATGTGCTAATTTGTTGCATCAAAGTGAGAAACAGCCTTGGGAACATCTTGTATTGTG
>NW_020447868.1:0-1344 GCF_003343035.1 Apteryx rowi
ATTATCTACAACATATCTAGAAATTTACACAATTGAGGTCTTTAAGAGTGGCTCCCCAGTTCTGCGCTACGAAAATCTCATGGCATCTTTCATTTTAAAAGCATAAGAAGAATAAAGTAAGAGGACAAGGGAGTTCTCCCCCTCCCTCCATATGATTGGGGCCCTTGGCAGACTGGGGTTAAGTCCACCCCTAAAATAAATAAATAAATAAATACACAAAATTCTTAAAACAAATAGTAGGATAACAGTAATAATAGCTAAGGAAAAGCAGCATTTCCCGATAATTGCAACATTTCGTCACCCTTCCTGCCCACGCCAAAGATGCACTAATATTCTGGATCTGTAAAGAGAGAAAGMAGCATTAACAAGTTCTATCAAATTGACTAGAATATTTCTGTGAGCAACATGGGTTGTGGGGTTTATGATTTTCTTTCTCTTTTACAAGCAGTTAAGAAGTTCAGAAGCACCAGTCAGAGGCAACGCAGTTTCAAAAAAGGAAAATGTTTCCTTTCCGCGAATTAATCCTCAATTTGTACCAAAAATTGAGAAATCATTTTCCTAAACACACACATCTGCTAGTGCCTTGCCAATAACTGAAACATATTTTATTCAAGCTAATTCACTCCTAAAATGATTTAATGGAAAATGCTCTAAACATTTAAATTCTGTAGTTGAAATGCACTTCCACATGACACAGCATGTTTAGGACCGGGGTATTTTACATCCCCTCATCACCCTCTTATATCAAAAAAACACAACTCACACGGATCAAACTTTTCCAAGGCACTTTCCTTCTCTTTCTTTAGTGACAAAGTCAGGCAGAAAAGCTTCTGGTTTTCCACAAATACACCAAAATCATTTTATCTCRGCTYGAAAAGTAATGCTGGAGATAAAGGATACTCATCGTCTTCTGCCACACTGCAAAGAGTTTCCTCCTTTGCTTTTTGCCAAAATGTGTGCTTCCAGGTTTTAATTAGCGTTCTGCCAATATAAAATATGCATTCCCTCTCCGTACATACATTGCAAGGCTGAAGACAGTACTCCAACATTTAGCAGAAGCTGAGGACGCTTAAGCTCTCDGGAGAAAAAGTACCTGGGTGACCACTGCCCAAAGCCAACGTTGCTCCTTGCGTAAGGCCATGTTTTCCTGCTCCCTAGATAAAAGTCAGTCTTACCCATTGCCCGCCACCAGCACCATCAGCCTGAGCTTTCTAGCACGAGACAAGAATTCCCACAGCTCAAACCCTGGGAAAAGCCACTTGAGTGGGACAAAGATGACACTGCCTCTCTCACGTTGCACCCACTTAACACCAATACAGCTCTCCACTAACGGCTGGCTGTTCC
>NW_020447868.1:4244-11214 GCF_003343035.1 Apteryx rowi
CTCACTACAGTATGTTTATAAAACTTGAGCTATGCTTGAATACAGAAAATTTCATCACAAATCCATTTGTCCCACTGTAAATACCTCTACCTTTGCCAGTCAYGCCTCATTTGTTCTCCTCTAGCACATTTCTGTATTTTATGCTGTAACAAACAGATATGATCAAGCCAAACCCTGTCTGGAGACATCAAAGGCAGCACCCCATCTCTCAGTCAAAGTRAAGGACAGTTCAGATCCATAAAAATATTAAGATGTCAGTGGAATATTATTAAAAAAAGCCACCACACAGTTTTATTCTCCTTATTTCCTCCACTCCAAAGTTTCTGGAGAAAAAGTGTGGTTGAGTCTTCTCCACCRCTTGCACCGATCTGTCTCCACTGACATTAGCCAAGGATCAGTGCAGCCTCAGGCAACGTGTCAATAAACTAAACTATAACCATAAGAAGTTTTCCTTCTGATTATTCACATTTCAAATCTTTGCCCTTTTTTTTTTCCTCTTCTAAAGCTAACAGAGTGGATGGGTGATGCCTCGCCAGTCGGACTCCATCTGCACAAAGCAGCAGCAAACGGCAGTCAACGAGGAGGCAACCGGATTGAGAGGACTGAGCTAGATATCACTACTGAAAAAAAACTCAGCCATCAAGCTCCCCATCAAATTCACAGCCCAGCAGTCATTACAGAGCAAAGAGTGCAAGCGGAGAGCAGAAAACATGATGCTCTCCTAGCAACCACACAGCAGCTGCCCAGACGGCCAGCCAGCACACATCTACCAGCGATTACACGCACCGCGGCTCGGCCAGCGAGCGGATCCAAGAAACGCGAGCGCACAGCAGGGGCCTAGGATACAGCTGCGCAGCGGGAGCAGCTCTCTACTTGGAGAGCAGCCATGGGGGCAAAACGCTAGCTAYAGGTACTTGCCTGCATGCAAGACGGTGCCTCACTTGCCTCCGCTTGAAGGGGAAGCTCTCYCGCATCCAGAACATGCTAAGAGCGCATAGACGGGCAAACACAACATGTTTCCAGCAGAAGTTGGTTGGCCTATGGGAGCTATTTTAACCCTTGGAGTAAGGTATGTCCTAGAGCTATCCACCTTCTTCYCCAGGTGTCTGTAACCGTTCTCTCTCACGTGACTGGCAGAAAGGTGCCAACCACATGGCACATCACATCAGGTCACCAAAGACTTTGCGCATATCGACAGGCCCCTCATGACCCGATTTAAGCCACATCAGATGACTCGCTATATGCCCATGATGTGACCTGGGCACCAGCATCTACGAACGCATTTCCAATCTCTTGATGGAAGCCTCCAAATTATTCAACTGTAAGCCTACGCTTGTCACAAGACTTTCCAAACCACAAACTGGAATTCAATTTTTGTCTTTTTTTTTCCAGCAGCATTCCAATATCCACAGATCAAAGCCAAAAATCATTATTTCCAACTGTCTCCACAAATGCAACCAAAGGGTCTATCCAGCATCAGACAGCACTTGCTATCAGGGCACTGCAGGAAATTCCCCCAAATCAACAGGGAGTCCTACATCTGGTCACCTACTTTAGATGCAAAATATTCTTCTGCTCTGGATTGCGATATTTTAACAGTATCATTAYTACTAAATTAAAGCTGCAGTGCTTCACACCATCAATGAACTTACAGAACAAAACTGAGTGTCTCAGATACAGAACTCTCATCTGCAGTACATGCAAAGTTGGCTTGGTCTACAGCTGACTAATCCATACTGCCGCCATAAATTTGAGCCCYAAACCAAAACACAAAACACAGAATTCAAACGTCACCATCCAAAGCAGTTAAACATTGCTATTGTTTCCTCACATTGCCTATAACTAGCGCAAAACGTTACAAAACATCAAAGAAACCACTGCATTTCAAGAAACTAGGTGATCAGTTTGTCAGGAAAGTTAAAATASTGCTGCATTTAATGAAGCAACAAATCTACTGCTAATAGAATACTGGCAAAAAAAAACAACAAAAAACCTGAAGCCTTCAAAAGAAAGGGGGAAAAGTCACTTATGATCTTAAAATCTTTCTTCAAACAGGTATAACTCTGCTCCTTCCTCAGTGATACTGMTGCCCAAAAAAGCACTTCCTTGTTTGAATTCCTTCCTTCTCTCAAACAGATGAGCTATATTAGTTTCAAACTTTTAAAGAACTACGGGTTATAAAAAAAAACTGAGAAGGGGCCATTGAAAGACACATGTTTTAGAGTCCTAGGCTGCTCTGTATAACTTRAAAAGAGGAAAAAAAATCCTTACATTTAAGCGTTCAGCCACACTGGCTYGCAAAGCATGTTGTACCATCACACTGAAGATCAGCTTACCACCTGAGGGAATCTAAGCCTCAAGTCCCAAGAAAATGCTTTTTTAGCTACTGCCATACWGTGTTTTCTTCTTCCCACAGTTACTGGAGACACTGTCTCCTAAATCGATTGCTGTGTAATTGAGGTSTGRGCTGCAAAAGAAAYGCATGATGTTTTATGCCAAYGCTTATAATCAAGCAGCAAGATAAAGAGTATTCTGGGTTTGCAAATGCCAAAGTGAATACAATCAGWAGCTTTACCCCYGYCTCCTAACTTTCCAAAGTRTTCACCTCCACCCCTCTCCAAGCTTCCTCGTGTATTTATAGAGGAAGCTGCGACAATTATAAAACTAAAAAAYAGAAGACACTGAAAATATCTGGGCCACATCCAGCTCAATACTTTTAYGCTKCTTCTTGCCCAGAAGGGATGGYAGTGGTGGTTCTGCACTCCACAGAAAGTTGGACATTGATGGAAGCTGCTTCTCCTACTGCTGTGGACAGGCAGCAAAGGAAGTGTAAAGAGGTCAAACCATGCAATCACCATTTGACTCTTTTACAAGCCACAAGTYCTGGTTATGAACAGCTGGGACAAACCAGATTACCTACAAAATACTTCCAAGTTCTCTCTACTAGCCAAGTTTTTCCTAAGTTACTAAAAAAAGTTGTCAAGAATGAATGCACTCTTGAGTTGGTTCATCATAAACAGAAAACAGCAGGGGCAAGTTGTCCCAGTTGGATTATGGWGCCTGAACAGTGCAGATTAATTCCGTGGCTGGCTACAGTCAATGCACCRTAGAAATAATGCCCCCAAACTATCCAGTCCAAAATCTGTGGAACTCAAAAGAAAAACTGCTACTTCCATTCAGCCGCAAATGACAGACAGCAGCGAGTTTAATTTATGGCTTGAGTGATAAAACGTTTCGTATAGCTTAATTTTCAAATGGGCATTTCTATCCACTAATTAATACAATGAAGCCATTAGTCATAGAAGGGAACTTGGATGTTTTATTTTTATCTCCGTCACTACAGAACCGTTCCAAAGCATTAAGTTACATTTCCGGGACACTTTATGAAATAACTGAGTTTGTAGGATTTAAACACATTGAAAACAGGAAAACAAAGATAGGTGGCTACAGTAAGCTCCAGAATAACACAGAGCACAAAKACACAGGGAGAAAAACAATCAGAAAAGAAGCAAAGCAAATTAAAGCAAGATCCAAAGCAAAGCAAAATAGGTAAGCATAGCTTTATTACTTCAAGAAAGAACAAATAATGAGAGACAAAAGAAGGCTGGAGTATCCGGTGAGTTCTTTGCTTGCTTCCATCAGAAACCTACAAACACGCTTACTGTAATTAATTCCGATTAGTTTAAGAATGCAGGCCAGAACTGGGAAAGAAGAGGTTATTTAWATAGTTTCATGTATTCAGATCTTTCGAGTTGATGCAAATCGCCCTACTCTACTTGGACTCACTGAGTAAACTGATGAACAGCCAATGATTAGCTTTAAGGACCTGCGGACAACTGGGAAAGTCCCAAAGAGCTGTAGAAAGTAAATCTTTAAGAAAGGGAAGGAGGAGAGCAGGAAGGGTACAGAAAACAGGRATTATKGACCAGTATTTTAYTTCCAGAAAGAAGGAACAATTTGTTAACAGGCAGMAGAAAAATCAGCTAACATAAAAGCAACAGGGACTGATCAAGATGAAGTTGCAGGAAAGCAACTCAATTTGTTTCTTTGTCAGCATGCCTAGCAAACTGGCAATAGAAATTTTTGATTTTACCCAAGTTTTATTAAAAAAACAAACACACACACACACACACTGGAAAACAACATGAAACAAATCTGTAAGAAAAATCAGGTCTACATGAATCATCTGAAACCAAGTGCACACCTGCTTGAAAAAAAAATCGCTCTGAGTCATCATCAGCTTTCGGATATATACCTAGTGTATTGTAGCAGTCCATACTTTTCTGACATATTAAAAATTTAGGTGTGACATCACACCAAGAGGACACACTCTGGAGCACTGGATGGGAATTCCATGACAAGTTGGCTAATGGATGAGAAAATTCAATGATAAATGAGTAAATCCCTACACCTAAAGAAAAAAAAAAAAGTAATGGTCAAGCGTACAATTGAGAGATGAGAAATACCTGGCAAAYGGCTCCACAACAAAAAAAGAGCAAAAGCCAAAGCACAAAACTGAGAGAATCCACAGTTTGGCAATGCTGCAAAAGACACRAGCTCCTTCCAGGACGTATTAGCAGGCACATATGTAAGACACGGGAGGTAATTACTCAGAGATGTGACAGCCTCCTTGGCCAAAGCACTGCCCTCAGTTTTAGATACAGCRTTAGAAGATGAATTGCTGAGCGTCAAGAAGAAAGATGCTGTATTTTCTAAACTCCTGAGAAAAGATAGTTTGGTTTAAAAAAAGCGAGATAGGCAGTCTGCGGAACTTAGTCATTTTTCCAGTGTTAGCCTGTCTTCAGTTAAGGAAACGGCTATTCAGTGAGACCTTCTGAGGGCTAGCAATTATATATGTTTATACCGGGAGTTTGAGACCTCTAGACCAAATACRTCTCAGGTTGTCTTTAGTCATACACTTTTTTGGATGCTAAGCAGAGGAGCGCTTACTGGAAAACACTTAACTAAATAGTAGTAATCTGATATTTCTGGGAAAGCAGGGAATCAAACCTTCTGCAAAGGACAAGTCATAAAGCAAAGATCTTGCTATTCAACTCCCAGCCTTTATTCTCTGTATGCCCTTGGCTATTCAGAAGGGATAATAAGGCAGCTACTGCTACTCGCAATTCAAAGCTTCAAGTTCCTTCCCAAACTGGCTTTGGGGGTGGGCTGGGCACACAAATTGTAAAAAGTCTCATCGACTTTGCACTTCTCAATACTACAGCAGGAACCGGAGGTTCGTTTAATTCCAGTTGCTTGAGAAAGGAGAGCAGAGGAAAACTGCTGAGCAATAAGACATCCCCAGAAGATGTCACTCGATGGTCCAAGTGCCTGGTGGTGAATTCAATATTGTGTCATTGCACCAAACCACTCACAAGGCAATTGCCTGATTATTTTGGCTATCTTCTCCACGAGGACGCTGCTCAAAGGCCTGCCCCCATGCTTTCCAAGTCAAAAGGGAAAGACGCTCTAATTTCTCAGTGCTTTGTCAATAAAAAGTCACAGGCAAAACCAGAAGTCTCAAAGCAAACTCTGGAGAAACAGTCACTGGTTGGAGTCTAAGAGATATCCCAACCACTTCCTTTTCGAAATTGTGCATCCACGTTTCAAATAAAGCTTTTGTTAAGGACACTATAGGGGAAGAGGATGTTTCTGAATCAGTGACTCCTTCATTTTTATTTGTCACCACAAAGCACAATTGTCTTGTTCTCCCAAATGGTTCCTAGCAGAACAATTGTGACTGGTCACCCAAAAGAAAAGAAAAAAACAAAAACAAAAACATTTCCCTATAATTTCTCTATATCTGATTCCCCAAGCCCAAGAACTATCCCACCTTCCTGTCTGCTTCAAGGCATGGCTGAAAGACACTTGCCCACAACTCAGACAGTACTGTACATCATAGAAAAAGCTAGCAGATGATCAGCCTCACAGTCATTGCAACCCAAGAGGTCAGCTAATACACACTTGACCAGCGTTACACTTAAAGCCTTTAAGAAGAGGAGGAGAGTGTTGACCGGATAAGCCTACATTAGCATTTTAATTTGCATCAGGAGACCTTTTGTGAAGCAAGCTTCTGACTGCCCCATGTCCCATACTTTGGTGTGCACCTTGGAGCACACAAACTGGAGCCTTTCGGGATGTAACTCATCCAGAAACGCACTCCAGTGCACCTAATGCTCTCCCATGGGAATTCTGTCTGGGGGGGCTGACCTAGATTTAGTCCTAAAGCAAACCCCACAACACGCACAACCTGCACGGTACCTCTTCAGCATCATCTGTTACCCTCTACAGATCCGATCCTAACCATAGTATTTGCTATCACAGTTACAGGGTGTGATTCTTTCTCTTGCCTGGCACTTTCCCCAACTCCTTCCCTCTGATTAAGTCTGACTCCTGGTCTGCAAACCTCATCCATGGTAATCAGGCTGCTGTCAACAGCTTAAGATGAGGTACACCCTGTAAAAGTGAGAGCTCCTCAATCTACTGGTATTGCTCAGTGAGTTATATACTGTCTCAGTTACGTATGTAAGCCCACAGCTATTTCATGGATGCGTGCCAGATCTAAGAAATTCCAGTTTTTTCCCTGCTGTCAGTATGTATGCACCATGGTCACATTATTTATAAAAAAAAAAAGAAAAAGAAAAAAATGGTTTTGCATTTTATACACAGGTTAGGAGTTCGTTTTGCTGATTATAACGTGTAAAGAGTATTCATCCACATCACTTATCGGCAGGATTGGGAATGGGATGGGGAAATAAGGGGGTGGTTTTGGTCAGCTGTATTACTGTCTTTCAAAGCCTTGGGATGCCAGGTAATTAAAATAGGAGATCTGAGGAAGAAAAGGCTCTTTGTCCCTGACAATTAAGCACAGTCCACTAAATTATCCTGATGCACGTATTAACGTCTATGGTGTACAACAACAAGTTAAAATATTAGTAATGAGAATAGTAATTATCATGGATGTATTATT
>NW_020447868.1:12589-14990 GCF_003343035.1 Apteryx rowi
CAGTGGGAGGATAACGCAATTCCTTCTAAACATGACAATCTTCAGTCACTTCAGCAGATTCAGATGACTTGATCTGCACAAGATTTAAAATAAACGTAGTTCTGAGAACCCACTGTAGTAAAATAATTCTTTACATATAAATGCAAGCAATCTAAGGTCGCRTGTTAACTTATCAAGTAGGTCAAAAAGATGAGCCTCAGTTAAAATAGTATAGTACAATTACATCAGAAAAGAACATTTAGCCATTTAAGTAGGTTTTTTCCCCCCTTGCGGGCAAGAAAAGTCTGAATCCCCTACAGCCAGCATTTGCCCCTATCCCTTCAAACAGAAGAAGTATTAAGTGAAGGAGAAAAAAAAAAGGAAAGAATCCCTACATAAAAGAAATACAAATCAGAACTGCAYTATAAGCACCAAAATATCCATATTTAATGTTATTTTTCATTTCCTCCATCTGTAACAAGTTTCAAAATTAGATCACTTGCTACACAGCGATTAGCTACTAAAGCCTGTTTTGGAAAAAAATYCGCCTGCGCTCGCACTAGAAGCAAAACAGGCCTCCAACAGCCTGACCCCCTGTCACCCATGCGTAGTTTGCGGAAGCCCTCCCAGTCTCGCAGGTTGAAAGGTGAGACAGAGAACCAACCAAAGAAATCTATCTGCTACGCCAAGGGTTGGCCTAGTAAAGGCAGCCTGCCACACAAAGGTGTATCGAATCCAAATGTCCCAATTTGTTCACAAATGCACTTCGGGTTCCTAAGATAGGAGCCGGCTTCACCTCCACCCAAGAGTTTCAACRTCTTGCGTGCATGATCAGCTTCTGCATGCAGCTGCCCGTCGCTCTGAACACTCTCCGGTTTTAGCTCTTCAGTCACACATAAAAGATCGCTATCTTATTTGATACACACAGAGTCACTCCTAAGCATGCAATACCAGGAAAGTACTAAGCTAGAGATTATATTCTATTTTAGGCTTATCTTACCCAACCGTTTCATGCAGTATCTCTTCTGCAGCCAAYATCAGAAGGTATTTGGAGCACCACATCCAACACCCTCTCCTGCCTAGCACTGTCCTTGATTTCTAGCAGGACAGGAGCTCAGCATTTSCATTACAAACACTCTGCGTGCAGCACCCAATGCACAAGCTTGCAACAGAACTCCAACAGAAACACCTTTACGCAAACCCAACATCTAGCCCATCAGAACTGGCACATCCATACCATGTTCCCTATGCACAGACTTTTACTCTAGTTGGGGCAAGCATGTTTCCCATCCCTCCTTTYTTCTTCATAAGACATTTAATGTTTGTACTTATTTTATCCATGGCCATAGCATAAACTGAGCATAGGATATTTTTACAGATGCAATTTTTTCTCCCAATTTTTTTCTTTCTCCCAGAGACAGTTCTGAATTTAGGATCTATTCTCATGATTTCGTCAAGTATCAAAACAAAGTGATGAGGTAAGGTCTGGTTGCTGGAAACAAGAAGAGTAAAGGAGGGTTAAATGCATCTCTACCATAAAGGGAGACATCTTCAAGTCCTTTTCCCACAACTGTTCAGCTATCAAAAACCACCATAACAGGATAAAGTGATATTTGCTTCTATTACTGTATTAATGTTAATCCCCAAAGCTTTTGGCACTGCCTTTAATACAGTTTACAGGTAAACAGCAAAGCTTAAAATCGCGCAAATGCGGGTGATTAAGATAATACCTGGCCCAGGGAGTGATGGAAATTACAAAAACACAGAAATTGCAGCACGAAACACTAATATTTCAGCTATAGTTACATGTTTTCAGGTTCTTTTTACTGTAGATGTTGAATTTTAGAAGCAACCAAATTGGCTAAAAGTCTTATTACTGACAAACAGTATGAACAAATATGTTGAACTATCATTTATCAGGCTTCAGAAAATGTTACAGATAGACTGTTCAACTCAAATTACAAACTAGACAGATGATGCCAGTGCATGAGCAATTGCATTAATTCCCAGGATCTGAAGCCTGTTCTGAACTTCAGTATTCTGCAAGACCATATCACTGCTACCACATCTGGCTCAGGAACAATTTAATCAGACATATAGTCTTGTCCTAATGCAGTGTGTAGGCACAAGCCAGCCCCAGCACTCCAGTTTCTAGGCGAGCATAGCACAGTACAGAGAATAAATCAGCAGCTCACACTCTCACTGTGCCCATGTTGCCCCAGAGTGCTGGGGAGACCAAGGGGCCTCTGCAGGAGTTAAATCCATCGAAGATGAGATGCTGCATGCAGGATCCATCTGGTACCTTTGCAGAGCATTGCACTGTTATTCCAGTCCTATCTGATATCAGATAGAATGTCAACTACTATCATCTCCAAGCATCAGAAAAGTTGAGATAATCTACCTGTCCCTGAATATATCAGCT
>NW_020447868.1:17714-19445 GCF_003343035.1 Apteryx rowi
ACAGGTGACCAGTCTGCTTAATAACCAGCACGCATCTTCAAAGAGGTACGTGCACAGGCTCTTACAACTCTATCTTTCCAAGAAATCTATCTTTGCATGTGATATTCTCTCTGCATTCAAGTTTGCTGCTATAACAGGAGGAGGCCTGGCACTCACCAGTGAACAATCCCTTTGGTCGCACATTTTAAGGACCAGAGACAAGCTGCCCATGCTTASTAGCAGCCTCAGCTGTAAGTCACCCTAGGCAGATTGAAGGCAAAAGCAAAGAAGGGACAGTGATCACACGTTCAAGATGTAATGCTTTCTCTCAAAAAGAAAAAAGAAAAAAAAAAGTTTCATTTACTTACTTTGCTCATATTTTGAATAGATGCACATTAAAAATTTAAAAAATATGTATACAAAGTTTAGACAGTTGTTTATGTTCAGTCATGCAATCAAGACAGAAGTCTCTACCAGAAATACTCCATGGAGAAAAGYTGCAATATCATCAGCGTAAGAAGTCATAGTCCATGTTTTTACACCACCCTCGAAAGGAATAAACTTTAATCTCTAGGTTTTTCATTGCTACTAAGAGCAAAACTGAATGCCAGCACAAGAGAAGAGACATTCATCTGCCATTCTGTGTTGCTCCAAGATTAGGAAATAGGAAGCAGAACATCAGTGGCTGAGATTTTTGAAACCAATCCCAATGGGCCTTCAACACTTTAAGTAAAGGGGAACCTGGCTATTTTTGCAGACTACATACCTAATTTTGGATCGTGTTCTGGGCAAAGCAGCTGCACGGCACACCAAAAGTTACACATACTGGACAACAGCGATGAAAAGTCCTTCCAAACTTGCTGACTCAAGGTACCCAGGACAACACAGCARACACAGACAGTGCCCGCTGAAGGGTAACTGCTTAAACAAAATAATCAGAAAAACTCTGGAACTATCCTAGAAGTACACAAATAAACAGCAATTGAAACAAAATACACTGGATTCAAAACAGCTATGCCCAGAATGATGGATACTCCTAACTTCAAAACTAGAATTTCCAAAGAACTGGCTCTTCAGTCTCCTTAAAAAAAAAAAAAAAAAAGTGAACACCAGAACCGTTCATCAAAAGACACATTCTTACCTTAAAATGCTAAAACTAAGCTATTTTTGTGGAAATTACTCTCTTTAAATTAGAGCCCTTACAAAGGTAAACAATCCGTAGAGAAGAGCAGTGACTGGAGATCATGCAAGCCCATTAGACATGTAAGGATACATCTGTTTGCACCCAGGTGAGAGGAGGACTGCAAAGGGACTTTTTATACTGCCATCTGCTGTCATGAAAACATGGAAAAAGAGAACAGGCCTTTTGCTTATCGTCAGAAAGGTAGAAATCCTATTMAAGGCGTTAACGTACTTTTTGAACTGCAAGTGCTCATGCCTGAATTTTAGTATCAGTTCATTARTACAGTTCATAAGGTGGCTATTCCCAGCTAACTCTCTCCGGCTCACATCAGTACCGCTCCCCAGAGCCACAGCAGATCTCTCCCGTGGTCAGGATTGTGGAGGGTATTGTTTYGGCTTTTGATTTCATAATTTTTCAGGCTGATTTCGACACACAGATCTTCTGTTCCAAGAAAGCATTTGATGTTTCCTTTTCTTGTATTAATCACAAGCATATGAATTTGGCAGTGATTTTCAACCTAACGCCAGTAACTCACAGCAACGTCATGCAGCAGGTAAGGAATACAAGTA
>NW_020447868.1:21060-23301 GCF_003343035.1 Apteryx rowi
CACGTATTTATTTCCAGAACAACTTCTTGGCAGCTCAGGATTATTCTTTCATATCACACAAACTCAAGCGAGACCACATCCCTTCTTCACCGCAGCGATCGGAACAAATGCAGAATAAATTCAGAACGTATCAGGGAGGTAAACTCRAGGAAACTGTCTTTGCACACAGGTGTCTCAGCAACGGCTCAAGCTGAGCACGTCAAGTAATTTTAAGGCAAGATCTGTAACGAGGTRTTATGGTCCTGGAAGCTTTTTCCCAGTAGATGTCACTGTCTCCAACAAATAGTGAACTGCAGATGTCTCCCATTGGCAATCAGCTACAACCCAAGATGAAATTCTACAAAAAGGTTTTTCTCTTGGGCAACCTAATTTCACTTTAAAAACCAGTAACACTGTAAATATTGGAAAGAAACTATATGAAARCACAGGGAATATATGCGAAAAAGATTTTTGCTGTTATTTTAGAATTAATTGTCCAGTTGCCTTCTCTCCCCCCACCCACCCCAATAGGAAAAGCATTAGGCAGGGAATCTGTGCATCCACTGCAGTGCCATGCAGCTTTATCGAAATTAAGCAAGAGCCTGCTCCTTACACGAATGGGGATAGTCTCCTTCCACTTCAAACAGCTTGCTGCTTGTCAAAAGTGTTTTGCATTCCCCTAATCCCTGGTAGGGAATGCCTTTTAACAGTGAAAAGCCGTGTTAACTTTAAAACAAAAAAGCACCAAAAGAAATTCACACAAACTGTAGTTCTGCACAGAGGTTGCCTTGACAGAGAGGACAAAAGGAATGAAATAGTGTATTAACAAGTATCACTTGGCTGTTCTTTTAGAGCATGGAAGCTCTTCTTTGCAACGTATAGTCTCACATGGGACTAAAAAGTGAGGAGAAGGAAGAGCCAATCAACCCCATGGACTGCATTTGCGTAAATACCATAACCACCTGCATATACACAGTGCMTRAGGCCTAYCCAGAGACAGTTTTAAYRACATAATAAGAAATCTCGGTAGATTTTTAACATCTGGGTGAGGTCTGAAATCCATGAGGATTTCTTTTAAAGTTACATCAAGTGACTGCATGATGAAATATTTTTCATGTGTTACAAAAGAAAAAAAGAAATTGTTCCAAGAAATGCTCCGTACAGGTCGCCACAAGGAAAAAATGTTTGCTGTACGCCTTAATATCTGATCCACTTCTCCACTACAAGTACTACTTGGTTTGCTACAAGATAGTTGCCAAATTCGACCTTCATAAGCAGGTGAACTACGCAGATGAATGGAGGGCAACAGACTGTGAACCACCTAAATATCATACAACCAAAAAAGCGTTAAAACAGCAGAAGACTCAGTTTAGGAAAGTCTAAAAGAGCACTTACACTTGTCCAACTATAAGCAGACCATCAGAGACTACCTATGCAGCTCTAAGTTTTCCCACTCATCCCTCCCTGCCCTCCCAAATGCTGCCTTAAAAAAAAATATATATATATATATATATATATGTTGGTTTCAAAATCAAATTAGCCTGATTAGGATAAAACATTAACAACATTACGTTTTTGCTTTAAAAGCTTATTCCAAGTTTTTGCAAAACAAAACACTGATTTATAACCACTGAAAATACCGGGCTTCAAATCGCACATGAGCTGACAAAAGGTGCTGCAGTTTATGCTGGATACGGTCAAGCACTGTCAGCTTGCACAYTGAAATGTTTGTTAAGTAAAAACAGTAGTAACCTGATAACTGCTACCGGAAAGGCAAGCCACAGTATCATAGCTATAGAGAGTTTAACAAACACRTACTCCACCACAAGCAGGAAATTAAAAACCGCAGCTAAATAAAACAAAGACTGAGAGTTKCAAGCAAYGCAATAAGCCAACTTACAAAAACAGCAATAACAAGAATTGTCATATTCTTAGTAATCAAAAATTATCTAAAAATCAAGGCTTGGGGGATTTTATTTATTTTTATTTTTTTTGTAAGTCGTTCATTTCTCATTTGGCGACGGCAAGTAGAGAAGCGTAAACTAAGATACTGTTTTTTCCTTGTGGCTCCACTTGGTCAGTATTAATCAGAAAGAAAAAAAAAAAGCCAACATAGGATTTCAGTGTTTTGTGGGTTTTTTTATTTTTATTTTTTATTATCTGAAGATATTTGCGGCCTGTTTATCATTTGAAAGCCAAGCTTGCAGCAACTTGCTCTCTGTCCCAAACCAAATGCAAGCAGCATCTCACACAAGGTAGACA
>NW_020447868.1:24676-25655 GCF_003343035.1 Apteryx rowi
TTCAATGGTGACAAAACACACAGCAATTGCCTGTATTATAACAGGACATTAATTTTGCGCACTGCATAGCCCACTAAAAAGAAGCTCAGGATATGCAGAAAACACAAGTGAAAAATCACAAAACAGACCTTGTGAAAAATGATCTGCAACAAGAAACAGCAGAAGAGGTTAAGTTGTTCCGCTACAGAAGTGCATTCTCCTCTTGCAGATGCCTCTGACTGGCATCTAGCACGAAAATTACCAGGAATAGCCATAAATTTACATGTAACGTGCTTCCTCTTCGGAGGAATGACAAGGCCCAAGACAAGCCTAATGTTAGGCACAACATGTGATTATATAAACCATTCCTGCAGCGCGACCCTGCCCAAACACCTTTAACCGTACGGTTCTCAATCGGGCCATTCCTTATGCTGATTTAAATAGCCCTAAGTAGAAGTATGAGATTTTGTTCTTGTGCCAAGTCATTTTGAGACACTAAATGACTACATGGGATCTCAGGATGACAAAGCTGACACCAGTTAAACAAGGCAAGTGCCAGCAGGCGAAGAGGAGTCGCCTGACACTTGCCACCGTTCATGACATTCGTTACTAACAGCGATGTTCACATTCTCAGTTTCTCATTTCCTAGAACTAGTGTCTCAGATGAACATTAATCAAAAAAAAAAATCATACCTTGCTAGCTGATAAATAAATGCCTCRATCATCTTTGGCTCTCACTTTCGATGTTTTACATATCCTCAAAAATTAGACAGGTATTTTAATATCTCTTTTCTCCGGCCAGTGGCAGGGAACCACCACTCTGCTGYTCTCTCAAATATTATCATGCCTCGCTTTTGCTGGTGCAACAGCACTCAGAGACAACCTAGTCAAACTAAAAATGACAATCAATGACCTCCCCGAAAAAAATCAATTTTGGCCCACATTTCAATACACAGGGCACCCAACCAGCAAGAATTTCTCATCCTTTGTACATCACATG
>NW_020447869.1:0-3221 GCF_003343035.1 Apteryx rowi
AGCAACCACTCCAAAGGGGCATGGTTTTCCCACAGGTCCCAGGCAGTAAGGCTAGAAACCCCAGGCATCTGACATGGCCCTGCCAGCCTATTCCTATGTCATTACATCAAGTGTGTGCACTGAATTATGTTAGCTGTTTTTAACACTGGGATCTGCCTGTGTCTCAACTTACTAGTGAGATGAGCTCTAATTGTAGTAGGCATCTAGTGTCATTTGAGATGGCCAAGGATATTCTCCAGCTGGCCCCCGCCTCATGCTCTACAAGGATGTGTGTCTCCCAGTTGCTCCATCAGAGCAAGCAGATACTGGCACGTGCCTGGGACCACCTCTGTCTCTTCCAATTTCATCAGATATTTGTGTGTGAGCAACTGACTCCCACCCTCCATCTCCAGTGATTACAATGGGAGCTTAGAGAGCTCCCATGCAGACATCTCTGTTGTGCACACATCAGCTTGGGCAAAGGGAATCCCACCTGCTGTGTGTCTGTGGAGTTCATGGAAGTTTACTGAATCCCCCTCCAGCACAGGGCCTTCCAAACCAGAATGAGATGCCCAGATTGACTCATCTGAGTCAGCACCTGAACCAGGTGTCAGTGAGCTCCCTTCTTGCTCCTTTCTACATGTCCTGCCTGGGTAAGAGATGGGAATTGGAGCTTCCAGAGTGGGACGTTTCCACCTCTTGCAGATAACCCTCCTCTGATGAAACAATCTGTAATGCTGGAATGAGTCTTCCTTCAGTGCTTAGAGAGGGACCATCAGTGATTATTTTAGTTTATTGCAGTGAAAATTTCCCAGGAGGAGGGAGCACAAGGGACAGAGAAATTCATGAGCTCAGCTGGGCCTCTGCTCCTGAGTGGGGCCAGGCTCCTGGGATGGAGGCAGCTCATGGCAACCAGGCAGTGCTGCCCAGAGACAGCTGTGTGCGGGAGCAGCTCCTCTGTAAGGAGCAGCAGGGCTCCGGGCACTGCCTGCTGCTGATGATGTGAGAGGTGACAAGGCAGAGAGAAGTGCAAGGCAGTGTGGAGTGGGAGGACAGAGGAGAGCTCCTTGTGGGAGGAAAGAAAGTCTCTGGCTGCAGGGCAATGCTACTGACGTTTCTGGAGGGGGTCTCCTAAACCTATTTCATCCCATGACTGATAGGTTTTTTAAGGATTGCTCTCCATTGCAGAGGAGAGGGAGATGCTTCAGAGCAAGCATTCCCTGCCACACCATCACAGGGGCAGGGCATGCTGCTACTTTCTCCCAAGGATGGTGCAGGGTTGTGAAGTTGGGATATGTACCCAGGTCTGCCCAGGGCTGTGATTCAGAGCAGTGTCCCTGCAACGCAGAGGAAGGTGCAAAAAAGGCTACTTGAAAGGGAAGGAGCTTTCCTTCCAGGGCTTCCAGGTTCCTAATGTTGGCAGGGAGAAAAAAGGAAAGAGTTTTCTGGTTTGGCAAGGAACTGGGACTCACTAACCTTCCCTCTCAGAGATCAGGAGGTCTGTGAGAAAGCTCAGCAAACCCTTTCAACCCCACCTCCACCTACAGCAGCCCCAGCAGCACCTTTATGGACTTATCAGGGCTAATGTGACCTGCTCCTTAGGACCTGTGAGCACAGAGATGCCCCTGGACAGTGCCCTGATCCGGGAGGTTTCTGTAGGGCAGAACTGCGCACACAGAGGGTGGGACAGGGTCTGTGAGTACCGACAGGGAAGAGATGTTGGGAGAGAGAAAGTTGCAGGCAGCAGAGCTGGGCAGGGATTGAGAGGGAAGTGCCAAGAGAATCGTCATGGGAGGACGGATTTGGGCAAGTCATGGTCAGTGGTCAGTCCCTCTGATGCAGACCCCCTTCCTCTGAGCAAGCTCCCTGTGTCTCCTCTCCCATGCAGCAGAGCCTCTGCCCTGACAGCCATGGGGTCCAGGGCATGAGCTGCCTTCTCTGCAGCCACCCTCCAGCAGAGGAGAGGTGCCTGACAAAGGGACTGAGAGTGACTGCCCTGCGATGNTGTACAAGTATCTGAAGGGAGGGTGTCGAGAGGATGGGGCCAGACTCTTTTCAGTGGTGCCGAGCGACAGGACGCGAGGCAATGGGCACAAACTGAAACACAGACACTTCCATCTTAACATGAGGAAAAACTWYTTMACTGTRAGGGTGMCRRAGCACTGGAACAGGTTGCCCCGAGAGGTGGTGGAGTCTCCTTCTCTGGAGATATTCAAAACGTGCCTGGATGCAATCCTGTGCAATGTGCTCTAGGTGACCCTGCTTGGGCAGGGGGGGTTGGACTAGATGATCTCCAGAGGTCCCTTCCAGCCTCAGCGATTCTGTGATTCTGTGATTCTGTGTGCAGGAGCAGCTCCTGTGCAAAGAGCAGCAGGGCTCCAGGCACTGCCTGCTGCTGCTGGCATGAGAGGAGACAAGGCAGAAAGAAGTGCAAGGCAGTGTGGAGTGGGAGTAGAGAGGAGAGCTCCTTTTGGGAGAAATCTTCACAGCCCTTGATGTGGTAAGTCTCTGGCTGCACGGCAATGCTGCTGAGGTTCCTGGAAGGGTCTTCCAAACCTATTTCATCCCATGACTGATAGGTTTTTTAAGGAACACTCTCCTTTGCAGAGGAGGGGCAATTGCTTCAGAGTAGGTCTTCCCTGCCACACGGTCACAGGGACAGGGCATGCTGCTACTTTCTCCCAAGGATGTCTGCAGGGCTGTGAAGCTGGGATATGCACCTAGGTCTGCCCAGGGCTGTGATTCAGAACAGTGTCACTGCACTGCAGAGGAAGGTGCAAAAAAGGCTACTTGAAAGGGAAGGAGCTTTCCTTCCAGGGCTTTCAATTTCCTAATGTTGGCAGGAAGGAAAAAGGAAAGAGTTTTCTGGTTTGGCAAGGAACTGGGACTCACTAACCTTCTCTCTCAGAGATCAGGAGGTCTGTGAGGAAGCTCAGCAAACCTTTTCAACCCCATCTCCACCTACAGCAGCACCAGCAACACCTTTATGGTCTTATCAGGGTTTATGTGACCTGCTCCTTAGGACCTGTGAGCACAGAGATGCCCCTGGACAGTGCCCTGATCCGGGAGGTTTCTGTGGGGCAGAACTGTGCACACAGAGGGTGGGACAGGGTCTGTGAGTACGGACAGGGAAAAGATGTTGGGAGAGAGAAAACTCCAGGCAGCAGAGATGGGCAGGGGATGAGAGGGAAGTGCCAACAGAATCGTCATGGGAGGATGGATTTGGGCAAGTCATGGTCAGT
>NW_020447869.1:4931-6079 GCF_003343035.1 Apteryx rowi
GGATGTGCTGCTCAAGTCTTTCTATTTGTCTTCTTCTTAGGAGGAGAATACTCTCTTCTCACTGTCATGGCCTATGATCGCTACGTTGCCATCTGCAAACCCCTGCACTATGGGACCATCTTGGGCAACAGAGCTTGTGTCAAAATTTCAGCAGCTGCCTGGGCCAGTAGTTTCCTCAATGCTCTCATGCACACTGGGARCACATTTTCCATGCCACTCTGCCAAGGCAACACAGTGGACCAGTTCTTCTGTGAAATCCCCCAGATCCTCAAGCTCTCCTGCTCAGACTCTTACCTCAGCGAAGTTGGGCTTCTTGTGGTTAGTGGCTCTTTAGCCTTTGGTTGTTTCATTTTCATTGTGCTGTCCTATGTGCAGATCTTCACTGCTGTGCTGAGGATCCCCTCTGAGCAGGGCCGGCGCAAAGCCTTTTTCACATGCCTGCCTCACCTGGCTGTTGTCTCCCTGTTTGTCAGCACTGCCCTTTTTGCCTACCTGAAGTCCCCCCTCCCTCTCCTCCCCAACTATGGATCTTGTGGTGGCTGTTCTGTACTTAGTGGTGCCTCCAACTCTGAACCCCCTCATCTACAGCATGAGGAACAAGGAGCTCAAAGATGCCCTGAGGAAAGTGATTTCATGGACATTTTTCAGCACTGGTAACATTGCCATTGCTCTCCACAAATGACTCCCCCTGTGTCCTGTACCAGGACTGAGCTTTGTTTGTTCACTTTATTTTTATTATGACTGTTATTACTGTTGTTATTATTATTTGTCACCATGTTGCTACACCAATGTTTGGAATCATTCCACTTTCAGTGAGACTGCTCTGTCTCACCTGGTGCCCATATAAAGCTGTGTCTAACACTGGGTCAGAGCTGACTCCCTCACAGTATCTCTGTAATAAAGTAGGTTCTTGCAGGTGCAGTGCCTGAGGGCTGCGCTTCCTCCAAAGCTGGTGTCAAGAATAGGCCCAAGGAACTGCAGTCCTGGAGGGACTACTGCACAGAGTTCTCCATGGGTTCAGAAGCAAAAAGCTCATAATCTTGTTACGATCTCTTAGAGACCAAGRACTGGATTTAGGACTCACCCTTTGKTGTCCAGTGACAGTGGWGGGGATGAATGGTCATGGATTTACATACCCACAGCTGTCC
>NW_020447869.1:6807-8169 GCF_003343035.1 Apteryx rowi
AGTCATGAAGGGAACTTACTGCTGCTAGCAGGGTTGGGGGCTTCTTGAGGACTATAGCCACCAGCACCACCTGCCAGGACTTCCAGACCCAGCACAGATGGTCTGTGCCCAACACTGCAGCTCGCAGTGCCCCCTGTCCTGTGTCACAGTCCTCTCTCAGGAGCACTGCTGGGTGCATCGCTCCCTGCCCAGGTGTGGAGAGGAGTTGCTGGAGGTCTTCTTTTCTCATGCCTACTGATCCCACCTGAGCCCTGGTGGCAACCCACAGGCTCTGCCCTGGGTAATGCTATGTCTCCATACGCTCTCCTCTGAGACCATGTAGGGACCCACAGCATGGGGCTCTGCTTAGAGCTGGCCACCTTGGCCTGCCTATGTGGTCCCAGGAGGAAAAATAATTAAATAACCATGGTAGTTGAGCAGCACTGGGGCAGGGGACAGGAAATCTTAAAAAAACTCTCCTGGAGAAAGCACCTACCAACCTGATCTAACTGTCAAGTTAGCCCAGCTCAGAGCAGATCATGCTCCTGGAGATCTCTGGTTGTTCTCCCAACCCAAATCCTCCTGGAGGAAGGGGCTGGAAGGCAGAGTGAGGGGCAGGGGACGTTGTTGTGGGGTTGAGGCCTAGCTGGCATTTGTACTGCCTGGTCAAACCTGTCCTCAAAGTTACATAGTGAGCAAGTTCATCCTCAGAAGGAGTCTCTGCTCCATGGGCAACAGGAGACTAACCTGTGCCGGGATACTACAGAGAAGTTCTCAGGAACACACCAGGAGTTCAGGCCCTTCGACTGCTGAGGTGTCCCCAGACCRGTCCTTTGCATCCTGGGTCTGAAGGGCTGAGAAATCTTTAGAGCCAGAGCAGATTGCAGTCCCATCTCCTGGGCTCACGAGTTACAGGGCATCAGTAGGGCTGTCCTGGCTGCAGGGAGGGAATCACTGCCCAGGTCGCGAGCAGATCCCCCTCTGCCCTCCCCTCTCTCTTCACACCTCAGACCAGAGATCTTGTTTCCCATGTTGGCCCTCTCTGCTGAGCTATATTCCCAGCTGGAGGTGACGCAGGCTTCACACTGGGGAAATGCAGGAGAGCCCAGTCTCCTCTAGAGGAGCAGGGTTCCACCACACCTGCTGGGTGGCCAGGGCTGCAGGCTGCAGACCCCACTCTGTTCCCCACACAACTCCTGCCTGCGGCTGCAGGGTGCCCAACAAGAAGGCAGGCATGCCTGGGGGTCGGGTGCCACTGGGGTGGTGGACTTTGCACCAGCCTCTGTATGTAAGGGACTCAGGAGCTTCTCCGGCTCCATGTTAGTGGCAAAGTTTGTTTCCCAGCTTCTTCTTTGTGGAGAGCTGAGGATTTCATTCTCTGGA
>NW_020447869.1:8650-11145 GCF_003343035.1 Apteryx rowi
CTGTAAGGGCAGCCTGGGAGGCACTGCCTCAGGCATATCTATATGACAATGGAAATTCTTTGCATCCACCTTTAAACACCTGAAAGGCCATTGCCTGGATCCCCTCCATGGTGAGGGGAGAAGAGCAGGCTTTTCTGCGGTGTGATTTCTGTACCTCTGTAGTTTGCACCTCTAAGTAGATGGTGCCATCCTYCCCTTGGTTTCTTGCCTGAAGCTCAGGCTGGATGGGGATGTGAATGTGGAGGTTGGCTGTCACTGCAGTGACTGTGAGATGGTGGAGAAGTAAGAGGAATAACAGAGTCACCACCTTGGATTGCAGCAGAGAGGGTTTCATCCTCTTTAGGATGGAGTTAGACAAACGAAATCTCAGCTGGAGCTGGAGCTGGAGCTGGAGCTGGAGCTAGAGCTAGGAAAGGATGGGGAGGATAACCTGAAAGGCTTCTGTAAGGACAGTGGCAGCACAAGGCAGGCAGCCAAGGAAAATGTGTTCTCCCTGCTCAGTGGGGCAGGGGATGTAGTGACAAAGAGAGGTGAAAGGCTGAGGAGCTCATTACCTCTTTTACCTTGTCTTTTCCTGGTCTTGTCTACTGCCAGGCCTCCCTGGCCCCCCAGTCCTTTGGCAGCATCTGTGTTAGCAAAGCGTCGCCCCTGGTAGAGGACAATGCAGGTGGGGAGGACTTTTGCCCAGTGGTCACACACAAGTCCATGGGACAAGACAGGAAGCACCCCAGGATGCAAGAAGAGGTGGCTGGAGTCACTGCAACGCTGTTCCCAATTGTCTATGACATGTCAGGGTAATCAGGGAGGTTCCTGATGACTGGGAAAAGGCAGACATCACACCCATTTTGCAGGAGGGCAAGTGGGAGGATCTGGGGAACGACAGGCTGGTCCTCTTCATCTCAGTCCCTGGGAAGGTGATGGAGCAAATCCTCCTGGAAACCATCTCCAAGCATAGGAAGGAGAAGGCCTGGAAGAGGCAGCATGCCTTGACCAAGGGGAACTGGAAAGCATGCCTGACCAACCTCATTGCCTTCTGCCATCAGATGAATGCCCGTGTGCACAAGGGGGATTTTGCAGGGATTTTGTGAACCTTCACTTTAGCAAAGCCTTTGGCACAGTCCCCCATAGTCTCCTTATAGGCAAATTGTTGAGCTCTGCCCTGGATCAATGGACCATAAGGCAGGTGGAAGATTGGCTGGACCATCAGGATGAAACACTGTCATCAGTGGTACAAGTTCCAAGTGGCAGCCGGTTACTAGCAGCATCCCTCAGTGATCAACATGTGGGGCAGGACTGTTTAACATCTTGATGAATGGCCAGCACAGTGGATGGAGCGCACTCTCAGCACCCTTGTGGCCAATGCATAAGTGGGGGGAGCTCCTGGGCAACCTCATCTAGTTCCCTCTGCATTGACCAGGGCGGCTGGGACTAGATGACGTCCAGAGGTCTCGTCCACTCTAAGTGCTGTGATTCAGTGTATCTTTCCCTGGAGCGCTCTGTAAATAGAGAAGAGGCCGAGGAAGAAGAAAGGCCAGAGAGGCAGAAGAAGAGAGCTGAAACATGACAGTTAAAATAAAGACGTTCCTCTGAACAAAGTTTCTCCATTCTGAGTGTTGGTAGCGCATGTATTTTGATGAATAATGTGTGTAAATACATATGTATATATACACTCGCATAGACAGGCTAATTCCTGTAGTGCATGAAAATGGTGCTGCCAATTAATAAGAAAGAAAAAAATATATGGCAATGGTAAAAACTGTGTGAAGTTTTGGAAAAGAGGATTTCTTGTCAATTGTTGCAGTGAGTTATTTTTTGAGAAGATTTCAACTTATGACTAGGATCTCCTTTTGGGGCTTGATTCATTTGACCACAGAGAGAGGCTATTGCTGCCTGAGATGCCCTGGGGTAGCTGTGTTGCCATGTGGTGCTGGAAATTTTGGAGGCAGCTCCTGCAGGACCTGAGCTTGTCATTAGGAAAGGTATCTCAAAACAACTCCATTGAGACAACTTAGTTCCCTCCATAGGGTAGAAAGGGAAGTGCAGAGACCTGGATTTGACAGAAACATCTGCACTGATGGGGTCTGGCCTGGGGTGAGATCAGCCTCCTCCTTGTTGACAATGAGCTCCCTTCTTGCCCATTCTGTGTGTCCTACCTAGTTAAGAGATGGGAATCGGGGCTGCCAGAGCTGGACATTTCTACCTCTTGCACATAACCATCCTCTGATGCGGCAATTTGTAATGCTGGAATCAGTGTTCCTTCAGTGCTTAGAGAGGGCCCATTGGTGATTATATTAGTCTACTTCAATGAACATGCTGAAAGAGTGGAAATCTTCAGGAGGGGTATTAATTGCAGGAGAAGAAATATTGATCTGCCCTTGATCTTTACAACTGATCTGTCTATTAGGCTGTGGATGTAATCTCAGTGATCTCTCACATATTTCCACATGTCCTGATTAAATTGGTCATTTCTAAAGGCATCTTTGCATCAGACTCTC
>NW_020447869.1:12817-19060 GCF_003343035.1 Apteryx rowi
TAAGAAAAGCTCCATCATCTCTGAAACCACCCTTCGAGCAGTCACAGGCTCCTACTCTACTGCCCTTTGCCTCCACTTCATCAGGCTAAAGAAGGCCAGGTCCCTCAACCTCTCCTCATGGATGGGGTTATTCCCACCTAGGCACAGGACTTGACACTTCTCTTGTAAATCTTCATGAGGTATCTGTTTTCTGAATCACCCGAGTTTCTCAAGATCCTTCTGGACTGAAGCTCCTCTGCGTCAAAACAAACAAACAAACAAGCAAAAAAACCCAACCAATGCAACAAACAAACCAAACCAGCGCCAGTGATTTAAGGGTGAGAAGGGGTGGGCTGACTGTAGCAGAAGGGATCAGGATGTTAAAGGGACAAACTTAGAAGGGGAGAAAGAGAAAAAAAAAGGAAATTAAAAGTGAAGCCAAGGACTGATCAGGTCTGTCTTGGGGATTCCTGCCAAGAAGCCCTGCATCTGAATAATTCTGACTGCAGGAGGAGAAGAAAGCTGGCCTGCTTCCACTGTCACAGGGCACCTGCATGCTTTCTGTTATATCAACAAGAAAAGATTGAGAGTTGGAAGAACCATGGACTCCTTCAGGGTGGAAGGGACCTCAGGAGGTCTCTATCCCTTCATGTACCCAGTAATGTGATCTGAGAGGATCCACCTCATGACTCACTCCTCACCCAAGTGAGGCTGAACTGCCTGCAGCTGCCCAGGTTGCCCTTGTGGCCTTTTTGAAGATGGATGTAACTATTGCCTTTCTCCTGCTTTCCCATCCCTGATCAGTTGCTCCTTGTATGAAATTTCCAGATATAAGAAAGCATCACTCTTATCGGCCCATCTGGCAGCTGTGCGAAGAAGTTCTCCTTGATGCCCTACAGAAACCTCCTGGCCTGCTTGCACTCTGCTGTTTGCCCTTCCAGTTCATGTTAGGAGGACTAAAGTCCCTGTGACAAGAACCAGGGCCTGTGATCCACAGACTTGCTCAGGTTGCTTAAAGGAGACTGCATCCACCTCCCTACCCTCACTAGGTGGTCTGTAGCTCCCACCATGATGTCACCCCTACTGTGATGCTCACCCACAAGCACTCACCCAAACCCTTGCCTCTCCCATGGAAGAGCTCCACACATCCAAGCTGCCCCTTCACACAAAAGACATCCTCCCTCCTCATCTTCTCTGACAGTCTCTCCTGAAGACATTGTACCCTACAAGCATCGCCCTCCAGTCCTGTGAGTGATCCCACCACATCTCAGTCATTCCAATGATGTTTCACACCTGTGAAAGCTTGTACATCTCCATGTGTTCCTGTCTCTACCCCAGGCTGCATACATTTGCATATATTAGTGTTGCAGAGCATCAGCTGTGGCACAGAGAGCAGACTGGTTGTGGTGCAATCTGTTAGCAAGAGCCAAAGACACTGTGTGCAATGGCTCCACTTCAGAGCAGAAACGTGCTGGCATAGATAGCAGGTGGCAATGTAATGGTGCAAGGAGGTTCCCACTGAGAGAGCAAACCCTGCAGTGCCCAAGGCCAGGGAGAAAGAGAGCTGGGCTGTGCAGGGGTGCCAGGAAAGGGGTTGGCTGGCTGAGGTGATTTGTAGCAGCTTGTGGCCTGTGACAGAGGTGAACCGATCTGCAGGCAGGAGAAGGTGCCACTGAGGAAGTCCCTGGCAATGGGAAGCCTGTGATTTGGAACCCTAAAGTCACCATTAGCTCAGTCCCAGTTCATGTTGTCCAGATGTGAGAAGAGATTCGGGCAGAGAAGAGCAAGAAGGGTTTGAGAGTGTAGAGACTAGAGCRGAGACCTTGGTGTGATGTGCCTCCCATTTATGCAGCACRCTTGAATGCAGTCGGGATGGACTTTGCCTAAAGGCAGTGGTGGGATTCAGTTGTCTGGGCACAGGTAGGAAAACCTGAGAATATGCTGTGTTGTCTGCCCAGCAACCACTCCAAAGGGGCATGGTTTTCCCATAGGTCCCATCCATGCAGTTGTGCTAGAAACCCCAGGCATCTGGCATGGCCCTGCCAGCCTGTTTCTGTGTCATTAAATCAAGTGTCTGCACTGAATTACATTAGCAGTTTGCGCTGTAGGCATCTCCATATGTCTCAGCATCATAGTGAGGGGTGCTCTAACAGTAGTGGGCATCTAGTGTCATTTGAGATGACCAAGGGAATTCTCCACCTGGCCCCCACCTCATGCTCTAGAACGATGTGTGTCTCCCAGTTGCTCCATGAGAGCAAGCAGACACTGGCACATGCCTGGGACCACCTCTGTCTCTTCCAATGTCACCAGATGTTTCTGTGTGGGCACCGGACTCCCACCCTCCATTTCATGTGATTACAATGGGAGCTTACAGAAAGAGCTCCCATGCAGACATCTGTGTTGTGCACACTTCAGCTTGGGCAAGGAGAATCCCACCTGCTGTGTGTTTGTGGAGTTCACAGGAGTTTGCTGAATCCCCCTCCAGCCCAGGGCCTTCCAAAACAGAACGAGATGCCAAGACTGACTCATCTGAGTCAGCACCTGAACCATGTGTCAATGAGCTCCCTTCTTGCTYCTTTCTACAYGYCCTGCCTAGTTAAGAGATGGGAATAGGGGCTTCCAGAGTGGGACATTTCCACCTCTTGCAGATAACCATCCTCTGATGAGACAATTGGTAATGCTGGAAACAATCTTCCTTCAGTGCTTAGAGAGAGCCCATTGGTGATTATTTTAGTATACTGCAGTGAACATTTCCCAGGAGGAGGGAGCACAAGGGACAGGGAAATTCATGAGCTCAGCTGGGCCTTTGTTCCAGCATGGGGACAGGCTCCAGGAATGGAGGGAGTTTATGGCAAGCGGGCAGCACTGCCCAGAGACAGCTGTGTGCAGGAGCAGCTCCTCTGCAAAGAGCAGCAGGGCTCCAGGCACTGCCTGCTGCTGCTGACATGAGAGGAGAGAAGGCAGAGAGAAGTGGCAGGTAGTGTGGAGTGGGAGGAGAGAGGAGAGCTCACTGTGGGAGAAATCTTCACAGCCCTTGACACGGTAAGTCTCTGGCTGCAGGGCAATGCTACTGAGGTTCCTGGAAAAGTCTTGAAACCCATCCAGTCACACGACTCGATTTTTAAGGATCGGTCTCCTGGTTGCTCCTTTGCAGAGGAGGGGGAAATGTTTCAGAGCAGGGATTTCCTGTCGCACCATCACAGCGACCGGGCGTGCAGCTCCATTCTGCAGGGGTGGCTGCAGGGGTGTGAAGCCAGGGAGCACACACAGGTCTGTGCCGGGCTGTGATTCAGAGCCGTGTCCCTGCGCCCCAGGGTGCTGTGTGCCCGGGACAGTGACTATGCTGTCAGCAAGGGTCAGCCCTCAGCCTGTCCCAAGAACTCCCTACTGCACAATGGGGAGAAACTCTGGGAGAGAGAAGCGACCCCCAGCAGGGCAGGTTCATTCTCCTGCTGACAGGATGCTGCATGGTTGAGGACTGCTCACAGCTCTAGCTCAAGTGTAGGATATGTCCAAAGGGTGTTTTCAAGAGGAGGTCAAGAGAAGGGCTACTTGAAAGGGAAGGAGCTTTCCTTCAGGTATCTGCACTTTCAGTTTCCTAATTTTGGCAGAGAGAATGATGGAAGGAGTTTTCTGTTTTGTCAAGGAACTGGGACTCCTAAACCTTCACTCTCCAAGATTAATAGGTCAGTGAGAAACCTCAGGAAGTCGCTTCATCCCCACCTTAGCCTACAGACAGCATCAACATCACCTTTGTGGCCTCATTGGAGTTTATATAACCTGCTCCTTAGGACGTGCATGCACAGAGATGCCCCTAGAGAGTGTCCTGATGCGGGAGGATTCTGTAGGGCAGAACTGAGCACACAGTGGGTTGGATGGGGTCTGTGAGCACTGACCGGGAGAAAATATTGTGACAGAGGAAGAGCTGCCAGCAGGGACAGCTCCAGGCAGCAGTGATGGGCAGGGAATGAGAGGGAACTGCAGGGCATGAGCCACCTCCTGTGCAGCCAGACCTGTGGCAGAGGAGAGGGGCATCTCTCCTGCTATGGGCCCATTTCATGCTGCCTGACAAAGGGGCTGAGAGCAAATGCCCTGTAATATCACCGTCTGTGAGGTGGCATGCCCAGCTGGGTAAGGGGAAGGTTTTCCAGAATGCCTCTCTGTCTCTCCCTTCTTGCCTCGCTTAGCAGCAGGATCATGATGTTGCTCCTTGTTTCCCCTCCTGTCCATGCTGCTCCTGTCCTTATTTTGGGGTTTTCTGGGGTTGGGGGTTTTCAGCTGCAGTTCAGACACTGATGCTGCAAGTTGTGGAACAGAGGGGTCTGCATGGGAATGAGGTTGTCCCAGCCTCCTTCTAACCTGTGGAGATCCAGGAAATGCAGTCCATGGAGTTGGGAAATGACCTTAAGGTCACCCTTAAGGAGAGCCCATGTTCAGTCCTAACTCTGTCCTTTGACCATTTCCCTGTGGTGTCCTGCCCGGCTGCCACCTGCCCTCCAGAAAGGCACTGCTGTCTCATAGCATCTCTGTGATATCTGAGAGNTGTGCTCATTCCTGCCCTCCACAAACCTCCCACAGGCAGGGCCCTGTCCAGGGGCATCTCTGTGCTTGCAGGTTCTAAGGAGCGGGTCAGGCAAACCCTCACGAGGCCAAGAAGGTGATGGTGGTGCTGTCTGTAGGCTGAGGTGGGGATGAAGGGACTTGTTCAGGTTTCTCTCAGAACTTCTGGGGGTGTTCAGCTGCAGTTAAGACACCAGCCCTGTGTGTCCTGCATGGGGTGTTAGCTTCCTGGCAGTAAGAAGCCCCAATCCCCTTCCAACCTGTGAGGCTCCTGGCAATGCATTTCATCAGGTTGGGGAATGAGCTGACTCTCCTTTTGGGAGAGTCCTTCTTTAGGACCCTGGACTGCTTCTCGGGGCTGTGCTGTCAAGCTGCAAGCTGCCCTCCAGAAAAGCACAGCTTCCCTGGAGCATTTCTGTAATATCTGAGAGTCCCTGTTCTGGTCATGTGAGTCAGAAACCTTGTCACACTCTTCATCATTCTCTCCATCTCAGGGCTGAGAGCGAAGAATTTGGAAATCTTCACTGTGACACTGAACTCCTCTGCTCCCAGCTCAGTCCAGTTTCTTTCTTAGAGGAACTTGTGCGTGTGGTTGTCCTTCCTGTGAGTGAGGTGCAAGCGCGGGGCAGTGAGGGGCAAGACTCATGGATAGACCAGGTCCCGTGACCCTATTCAAAGTCACAGCGAGTCCTTTTTTGCTCTTGGGATGCACAAGGGCTCGTGCTGAGAGCAGCTGAAATGCCAAAGATTTCTACCCTGCCAAAGAATGCTCCCACGATGAGAAAGAGGCATCTAAAATACATATGTACATATGTATGTGTGTGTGTGTGTGTGTGTGTACACTACCATACATGTACATGTGTATATATATATATAATACATATATATGTGTGTGTGTGTGTATATATATACACACACATATATGTATATATTTATATGTATCCTCAGACTCCTCCGCTGATCATTTTGCAGAGAAAAATGGGTTTCCAAATGTTGAACAGCCCTTCCACATAACTCGGTGGACATAATCTGCTGCAGCACGTGTGCATCAGAGCTAGTCACTCCCATTCTCTCTGCAGTGCCTGCAGGAAGGGCACAGATGGCAAACTGGTGTGAGGGCAGGGTCTATCTCATTGGGACAGAGACATCTAGAAAGGGTCAGGGCACCCCCTGCCTTCACTTGACTGTTTCTCTGCCTTGCTGGAGTGGCAGCTGGTGTGGCTGATTCAGATACAGACACCTCTGTTCAAGAGGGCAGGCTGGGGCAGATGAATCCTTCACAAGGATCTTCTCTTTCAGACACAGCTGTATTCAGCTCTCATCATGGGAAACAGAGAAACTTCCCACTGGTACCTGGACCAAGTCCCCTGCTGCCAGCTCCCATCCCCAGGTATCCCACCACATAGCAGGGTCATTTTGACACTTCCATTTACACCCCCCCAGCAGAGCAGGACTGACTCCTCCGGAGCCCATGCGCAGAGGCCCCTGCTCCACATGGCACCCTCAGGCAGTGTAAACAGAGCTGCAGAAAGGGAGCTGAAAGGTGGGGGTTTCTATGAGAAACAGAGTGGGTTTGGCTCAGAGAAGCCTGCTCTAACTTGCCACTGTCTTTTCCTCCTTGGACAGTCCCCCTGTGCCCCAAGGAAGCAAATGTCCAACAGCAGCTCCCTCAACGAGTTCCTCCTCCTGGCATTTGCGGACACA
>NW_020447869.1:19792-21410 GCF_003343035.1 Apteryx rowi
TGTTATTATTATTTGTTACCATGTTGCTGCAGAAATGGTTTGATTCATTCCACCTTCACTGAGACTGCTCTGYCTCACCTGGTGCCCATATAAAATTTTGTGCAACACTGGGTCAGGGCTGACTCCATCACAGTATCTCTGTAATAAAGTAGGTTCTACGCAGTGCAGTCCTTGAAGGCTGGGCTCTTCCTCCAAAGCTGCTGTCCCTCGCACCCTGTCCCCAGCACGTTTCCTTCGGACAACCTCGCCCACCCTGCACGCTGGTCCTTACCCCAGAAGTCCCCCCCAGACAAGGCTTCATGCCCAGCTGGAGGACTGGAAGTCCAGCTGTGAGCCCTGGGAGGACAAGCCCTCTGCTGGGTCCTCTGCAGGGCTGTCAGGGAGCATGCAGAGGAGGTCCTGGGGTCATCTACTGGGCCTGTAGATCCTCCTCCCCCATGGGGGCCCTCAAGCAGGGTGCCTCAGTGCAAAGATGCAGCCCAGCTTGTTGCTGCATGAGCAGAGAGGAGAAACTGTCCCAGGAAACTCCTCACACACCCAGCCTCTCACACCAGCTATTTCCAGCACTGGCTATTCCCCATGGTCCTGTTGAGGGGTGATCTCTGAATGTGACCAGGTCCATCTGCCTGCTGGGCTCAGCACGTGTGTGGAGGCAATGTCCAGCCCTGCCTGGCCTCTCTGTGGGCTCAGACCTCAGCAGAACCCAGAGCATGGACTTCTGCTACCCCAGCGGACAGGATCAGGGCTGGGCAGGGTCTGGAGACTGGTGGGAGGCTGCCAGGCAGGAGGGCCACGGGCAATGGGGCAGCAAGGGCTGTCATGGGGACCATGCTGGGGGGATGTTTCCCCACCCTAGAATGCACCCTGTCCTGTGCGATTCCTGCACAGTGGGGTTGTGGGGACACRTGCAGGACAGCRGGGCTGGACCAGTGGAGGCCTGAGTGCTGATGGGAGCCACGACACTCCAGAAGCTCCCGACAGTCATGGAGGGGACTCACTGCTGCTAGCAGGGTCGGGGGTTTCTCGAGGGCTACAGCCACTGTCACCGCCTGCCAGGACTCCCAGACCCAGCACAGATGGTTGGTGCTCAGCACTGCACTGTGCCCCCCGTCCTGTGTCACCGTCCTCTCTCAGGAGCACTGCTGGGTGCACCACTGCCTGCCCAGGTGTGGAGAGGAGCTGCTGGAGGTCTGCTCTTCTCACACCTACTGATCCCAGCTCCGCCCTGGTGGCGACCCACAGGTTCTGCCCTGGGTCATGTTATGTCTCCATACACTCTCCTCTGAGACCATGTAGGGACCCACAGCATGTGGCTACACTTAGAGCTGACCACCTTGGCCTGCCTATGTGGTCCCAGAAGATCGCAGCAAGGCTGTGCTTGGAAATGAGGCTGTGATTGTCCTCAGTCAAAGTAGACAGGATGGTCTGGCTGGGGGCCTAAGGGGAGGAAAGCACAAGAGACAACAAGGAGAAGATGCAGTAAGGGAAATTTCAAATGAGTTGAAGGAAAAATAAAGAAATAACCATGGTAGTTGAGTAGCACTGGGGCAGGGGACAGGAAATCTTTAGGAACTCTCCTGGAGAAAGCACCTACCAACCTGATCTAACTGTCAAGTTA
>NW_020447869.1:27631-30211 GCF_003343035.1 Apteryx rowi
CAGGACCCTGCACTTGCCTTTGTTGAACTTCATGAGGTTCCTCTACGCCCACCTCTCCAGCCTGTCCAAGTCTCTCTGAATGGCAGCACAGCCCTCTGGCGTATCAGCCATTCCTCCCAGTTTTGTATCGTCAGCAAACTTGCTGAGGGTGCACTCTGTGCCTTCATCCAGGTCATTGATGAAGAAGTTGACCAAGACTGGACCCAGTACTGACCCCTGAGACCATTGGGAAGGGCCCCTCGCGAGGACACCAGCAGCCTGCTCACACTTCGCCCAGCAGCTCCCAAACGCAGCTCCGAGCAGCACCTGGGGGCTGCGGTGGCAGCAGCAGCTCAGGGAAAGGCTTCCAAATGGGTCTCCGACCCCCGGCAGGGGCAAAGCTTCCTGCCCCCCAAACCCCAGCAGCCGCCCCAGCCCAGCTGCTTGGGGCAGGCCGCCACGTCTGTCTGCAGGGCAGCTCCCCGCTCTGTCCGCGGTCGCTCTGTGCCGTGCTCACGGCCCCACCAGCCCCTGCAGCTCTTGCAGGAAAGCAGCCCCGTTGCCAGCACTGCTGCCCCTGCCCCAGTGGGAGGGCACCCACTGGCAGCTGAAAGCACCCGCAGCCCCGCCAGCCCCACTCACACCCGATCTCGCCCACTCACTCCCTCCGGCTTGGCTCCCGCTCCCCTTTTTGGGCTGTTTTTTCTGCATGCTGTACTCCAACTGGCTGACAGAGCCGTCAGTCAAACTGTGACCCACCCTCCTCCCCTTTCCGGCCAATAGGAGGGTAGCACTGTGGGTGATGCCATGGCAACGCTTCAGCCCTGTTTGACCCTGCGGGCATGGCCAGGGCGCTGGAGGCTGCAGGTAGCATCCTGCTACCCCCAGGGCAGGGCAGGGCAGGGCAGGGCAGGGCCCTGTCACCCCTGGGGCCCAGGCCCCCTGTGCACGGCAGCCCCGGGGCTCAGCAGCCCTCGCGCTGCGCCGGCACGGCTGGGCCACAGTGCAGGGCAGGGGCTGCTCTCTGTGGGACCAGTCTGGGCCCCGGCGCCTCGCGCTGCAGGGCTGAGGAGTCCCGGGGGCACAGGGCAGCCAGGGGCAGAGCAGCTCTGGGCCTGCCGGTGCTGAGCAGCAAGGTGTGTGGCCAGGAGGGGACTGGGGCAGATGGCCCTGCTGGACTGCCCCCAGCACTGCCCCCCATGGCTCAGAGAAAAATGCTTGGGGTCAGCAGGGACTTGTGGGGTGGCCATGGCACCCCCACCTGTTTCCAAGCTGCTCCCCCAAACCTGCTGTCTTTTGGGTGCAGAGTTTTGACTCCCATTTGCAGGAGGACAGGGGCTGTGGCCATCTGAGGACAACATCTCTGAGCCCAAAACATGCTCTGCCAAGTAGGAAGTGTAAATGATCCAGGGGGAAGTAAGAGAGGTTCTCCCAAACAAGTAGACACCTTGGGGTTATTACAAGGTGAAGGATCCATTTCCAACATGGGCATTTCCAGCAGGCTCTTGAGAGCCCCACAGGAACTGCAGGACACCTCAGCCTCTGGGACGCAGGCCCCCTTTCCTGCCAGAGCCAGATCCCAAACGGGGACCCACTCCCAGGGAAACCTAGACCTGGATTTCCCCCTACCATAAGGGGATGGAGCTGGCCCCACAGGAGCCTTGGGGCTCAGGGCAGCTGTAGCCGCAGGACCCAGGAGTCCTGGCTGCCACATTGTCCCCTGAGCCAGGCGGGACCCTCAGGCAGAGCTCTTGTGGCAGCCCCCAGCACTGTCCAGTCACCCCCACAGCCCAGGAACCACAGCTGTTTTGGAATTAGCACTCTGTGTGCAACACCTCAGGAAGGAGCTCCCGAAGCCCTTCCCCTTGGTGGAGAGCCACAGAAGCGTTGGGAACAAGGAACTGCAGTGTGGGCTTATGGTCTTGGTCCAGCAGTCCTCCATCTCACTTGCCCTCCTGCCCTCAGCTCACCTGTCCATCCGTGGAAAAAGGACACTCTTCCCATCTCATTACACTAAAACTCCTCTCCAACATGTCCCTGCTCCTCTGCCTGTTGGTGAACGGCCGCAATGTGGTCCCGCTGCCTCCTGTCCCCACTCCATGCTGTGGAGCAGTTCTGAAGGGCAGAGGTGGGGAGCATATGAGCAGTGCCCAGCAGTACCCAGCAGTGCAGGGAAGCACCAGAGAGACCTCCCTGTGATGCAGCACATCTCACTGTGACCTCAGCTTGTGTCATCTGGAGGCTCAGCAGGTCACCGCGATGGAGATGCGGCACCCAGGAAGAAAGCAGAGAGATTTCCCCTCATGTGCTGGAAAGCAGTCCTTCTCCATGTCCCAGTTTGTCAGGGCATAAAATAGGAGTCACACATCACCACCATGTGCCAGTGGTGGGGTGCCCTGTGGTGGGGACAGGCAGTGGCCCCAGGGTCTTGGTGCTCAGAATGGGAGGAGATGTCTGGAGAGAGCAGTGCTGTGCGTGGGGAGCCCTGCCAGSMTGKGGAGCTGGGGAGCGCTGCGAGGTGAGGAGGTGCCTTGGCTCACAGGGCCCAGGCTGCCCTGGTGGTGTGAGCCAGGGATGCTGGCAGCCTGCTGCCTTGTGTGC
>NW_020447869.1:30710-31680 GCF_003343035.1 Apteryx rowi
TTAGATCATGTGGGACTTTTCCCACGCACACAGTTAACAAGGAAATGGTCTTGCCAAGGTGGAACACTCAGAGGCGCCCTTTCAAGCAGCAGTGCCACAGTCATTAGCTTTTGAAATGGGCAGAATAAGGGAAACTTCCAAAGACAAAGGATTTCTTCAGAAAAAAATTGGCCTTTGAAAACACTTCTCCCAGATGCGCAGTGACTACAGTGAGCAGAGATACTCCAGCACTTGCCTGCAAGTCAGCAGGAAATACCTCACGGGTCATAGCTGAGAATCAGCTTGCAAAGCTGACGTTGTTTTATGCAGATAACTTGCAAGCCCCCTCAGAATGATGTTCTTCACCTTTCCACATGCTCCTCTCTTCTCTAAGGCAGTCATTTCTGACCTGACAGTTCAGGTGTCCAACTCAGCTGAGCACCTTTTGCACTGTGTCCCTGAKCTGGTTGAGGCCTGCAGGTTCTGAAGCTCCTGCCTGACCAGCTCATGCACAGCCTGGGCATTAGCTCACTCATGGACTCTTCTTTGCAAGTGAAGCCCCTCTGAGATGAAATCGCAAGTGTGGATCTGAGGCTGATTTGGACAAAGGTCCCCTGTTGGCAGTGAGGTGTGGATAAAAGGAAGTGAGGGTCAGTTCCTTGTAGGGTGGTGTAGGGCTGTCCCAGCAGGCCTTGCACAGTTCAGCTCCCCCACCCATCATCCAAGTGTTCATTGGAGCCTGCAGAATGACTCCTTCTTGGCATCACACTATAAAATACTCTCTGKATTTTACTAATACATCATGTGYTACTTTGGGAAGGTTGATCTGGCAAAGGAAGCCTCCAGATAATGTCCATGGTGTCTCTGGCCTGCAGGGGCAACACGCTGGGGTCAGAGGAGACCAAGGTAGGGAGCTGTGCCCAGCTTGGTAGTATGTCTGCACTAGAGGGCTAGTCCTGATCAGGGTGGCTGAGGTTCAGCTGAGGTTCAG
>NW_020447870.1:0-1052 GCF_003343035.1 Apteryx rowi
TTGTGTCCTCCAGGTCACGGATGAACCTGTTAGACAGGACAGGCACCAGTATAGAGCCCTGTGTACTCTACTTGTTACTGGCTTCCAGGTAAAGCACAACTCGTTCATAAAAACCCTCTGAGCTTGATCATCCAACCAGCTTTTTGCCCACCCTGTTGTCTACCCAGCCTGTTGTAATGCCTTACTTGTATGTAAGAATACAGTGTCAGAGAGTGTCAAACACCTTGCTGAAATCATGGCAAAAGACATCCACTCCTCTCCTCTCCTCCGCAAGTACAGGTCTTTTATCATGAAGGCAATCAGGTTGCTCAGGAATGATTTATGTTCAGTAAATCCATGCTGACTGCTCCCAGGCATCTTCTTCTCCTTCATGTGCCCACGAGTGTGATGTGAGAGGATTCACTCCGTGAAGCACTCCTCACCAAAGTGAGGCTGAATGGCCTGCAGCTCCCCAGGTTCTCCTGGTGGCCGTTTTTGAAGATGGGCACAACATATTCCTTTTTCTGGCCATTGGGACCTCCCTTGTTCTCCATAACCTTTTAAAGATGATAGAGAATGGCTTTGTGGTGATAATGGCCAGCCCTCCCAGTGTCTTCTGATGTAGCGAATGATGGCACGGAGTCAAGAGGTAAAGCATCTTGAGACATTTATGGTTTGTTTCTGAGCATATTTAAAAAGTTAGTTGCTTCAGTGGTTTCACAGACACACTTTGCTAAGCCAATCATCATGCAGATTATGTCACAGATAGCCAATCATTACACCGATCACGCACGAAGCGATCATGCCTTGTACCTTGCTACTCGTTTAGAAAAGCTGTCTTGCTTTTAACCTTGGTTCCCACTGGCTTTTGCTACTTTATCTATACTTTCTCAGGATGTATCATTCCCAGCTGCACCGGTGTCCTTGGGTATGTTTGTCTGAGGCTCCTGTTGCTTGCTACTTGCAACTTTCCACCAGTTTAACCCTGTCATGACCCTCCACAACAAACTGCACCCACAGGACCAGCACTGGTCTATCAGCCACTGAGCCACAAGGGACCTCACAACCACAAT
>NW_020447870.1:7783-15484 GCF_003343035.1 Apteryx rowi
ATGCAGGACACTCGCCACTTGCACACTCCCCAGCCACTGCTCTGCTCGCTGCCTTCCCTTGGCTCCTCAACCCAGACACWCAGSSAAGCTCTTGYGGTRACACCACAAGGTGGCCAAGGCACTCTAGGCTCACAAGGCCTGTGCAAATGATCAGCACAAGATCGGGGACAGAGCTGGCTCCTTGGGAAATGCTGCTCTTTTCAGAGGGAAGGATCCTGCTTTCTTTGGGCACAGCAGGCTGCTGCTTTCCAGCTCCATCCCCTCAGGAACCTCCACCTAGGGATGGAGGGATGGGGATTTTCTTTAGTAATACAAAAGATACAGATACAGTGTAGAAATAGTAGAGAGTCCAGAAGGCCTCCTGAGCCCAAAGGAACCTCGGGTCCTTTCCTTTACTTACTTGGACAAGGAGCCCCGGGGAAGGGAAAAAGGGTGCAGAGGTTTTGAAATGAGGCCCAAGCAATGAGACAGACCCACACTGGACGGCTGCTGAAATGCCAGTTGTCCTGGCTGTGCAGGCTCTACAGCAGCAGTCCGGGCTCCACAGCTGCCTTCACAGAGCACTGAGGGCTGGGTGCCATGGGCAACCTGGCCCTGGGCACATCTTCACCCCTCGCAGAACCAGGAGCCCATGAGCTCTGAGACTTCCTCAGGTCAAGCTACGGAGGCTTTGCGGCCCTCACACAAAGGCACTCAAGACATGTGGGCATTTATTATAAGAGTCTTGCACTCATCCTATATGGCACCACAACCTCCTAGGATAAGGAGGGGACACAATAGCATTTGCCGAGCGGGCTGGCAGTAACAGCAGTTGTGGGACGCGGAATTTGCAGCACAGCAGAGGTACCAGGAGGTGAACCCACACCCCAAGTCACCCAGGGAAGCCAGGYGCATTTATGGAAGCYTTTGCATYCATAYRTWGCCTCTTCTCATCCACTTGCAGCTGCTTTCACAGRGGGCTCAYGATGCTGGCAAAGATGTTGACAGGCACAGGGACACACCCTGGCATCCTGCCTCCACCCTCAGGGGCTCTACAACTGCACTGGGAACCTCCAGGAGTGGAGCAACCTAGAAAGAAAGAAAGAAAGAAAGAATCGTAGTGTTACTGTCAGTTCTGCTGGCCTTACAGAGTCACAACAGGCAGGGGCAAATGTCTCCCCTCCACGCTGAGCTGTATTGGTGAGAGCCTGATCAAAACTTCCCTGGAAAAGGACCCAAGACACCTCATCTACTGAGACCTGCCTTGAGCAGGGCGTTGGATCCCTACCTCCACATGTCTCCCCCATTGCAGCCTCAAGGAATCTGCTAGACTGAGACTCTTCCCAAAGACACCAGCAGCTTTGGAGATGCCGCCTCCACCGCTCACCAAGGACAGGTGTCTCAGAGCCACCCATTGCCCTCAGAGACCTGACTTCTCGTGAGGTGGCATCTCCCCTGTCTGCAAGGGTCTGTGTAGGCACAAAGTGGAGAAATGGCTCTGACTGCTTTCATTAACTACCCATCTCTCTGAGGGATYGGAATGGATTAGGGTCTGGGATGGGAAGATGCAATGAGGGTCCAGATGCAACAGAAAGCCTTTAAGGAGGGAGAAGAGGACTTTCTCCAGGGGAGTCAGTAAAATCCCAAAAACTCACAGAAGCATCAAGACCTTCCGAAACTGCAAGCCTGAACCTCAGCTGACACAAACCACCAAACTGCGAGCAGCCCTGCCTCGCACCACGATGCTCCAAGGAGGCAGCACGGTCACCAACAGTCCTCACCCAGGTCTCGCAGAAGGACACCGTGATGGCAGGCTGGGCTCTGGGAGCAGAGCACTGCTCTCTCCAGCCACCTCCTCCCATGCTGAGCAGCAAAACACTGGGGCCACCACCTGGCTCCACCACAGGGCACCCTGCATTGTAACATGCCGCTACCCCTGCACCTCACAGAGGGTTGGCAGCCAACACCCACCTCTGCATCAGCAACACACAGGTCACAGCACCACACATGGCAGCACACAGGGCACCCCCAAGCACCCCACAACACACAAAGCCCAACTCTCCAGCCCTTCCATTCCCTTCTAGGCCTCCAAGGCTTTGCAACAGCCACGGCCTCTGCACATCCACTCACAGCCCGGGGCCTGCTCACTTCCCACCTCCAAGAAGCAGAGAGCAAGTGCTCTCACAGGGACTGATCAGGCCAGCCCTTGCCTCTCTCTTGTGCCTCAACTTCTCCGAACAAGAAATCTCTTGGAAAATGTGGCAGATAGATACCTTTCTGGGGGGTGACATTCCTTCTGTCTCCTCCAACAGCCTTTGCACCCATTCCCCAATGACTGCATACGTGGACAGAAATCAGAGACCTCTAACGTGTTACAGTCCCAAATGTTTCATAAAAGCAGGTGGACACCTCAAAGACAGAGACAGAATTCAGACCTGGCAGGAAAATCTCACAAGCTCCCTGCTGTTTTGGCAGGGGCAACTTCTAAAGCACACACACCCTGGCAAGAAGAGATTACTAACACCACTGCTCACACCAGCACTAGATTCATTTAGCAGCCTCAAAAGTCTAGCTGGACTCCCGAGCTGACCAACAGGAGGCTGAAGGCTTCTACTTAGCAACAAGTGGAAAGTCAAACTCCATGTCCACCTTCACCAGAGAACATAATCTGCTTATTAAACGTAGCAGTACTAACTCATGATGACAGAGTGGAATAAAATTTGTGCCAGATGATGTGGAACATCGACTTCTGCTTGATTAATGAGTTGCATTTCTGTATTGCTGTGAATCTCTGCAGGGCTCAATCCCTCCTCTGAGCACACACAACAAACCTAGAAGTGACCTCACCACCAGCACCCAAGCCATGGGTCTTCTCCTGACCTGTCAACTGCTCAGGTAGAAAGGACCTCACAAGCACCTTTCCAGCCACAGCTCTGCTGCTGTCCAATCAGTTCATCACTCAGAAGTGACCTCACACTTAAGACAGCAGGGCCTCACGCCCAGGCAGAGGGAGAAGCCTTCCCGCAACTCAGAACTCTGGTTCCTTCCCCAGTGCTGAACAAATCCAGCAAATCCTCTACACATCCAGGACAACCAGCATTCTCCTGTTTTATGCCCTGACAATTGGAGACACGTGGAAGGACTCAGGCCAGAGCATCTCAGTTGGTGAAACCAGCAGAGCCACAAGTCAGCAACTCTCCACCCTGACCTAGGAGCATGGAAATAACAGCAGCAAGTGGGAGCACTGGCCATTCAGCCACTTTCAAGGCCCTTGACAAGCAAAACAGCTCCCACTTACAGAGCTGCTCTGGAAATACCCTGCAGGCTGCTGCCAGGGTCACAGGTCTTGGGGAGAAGCAAGAGGCCTGGAGAAAAAACAACGGCTAAGGCACGCTGTGACACACAGGGACAGCCTCTCTCAGAGCCACTCAGAAATGCCGTTTTCAGAACAAAAGACACCATTGGGAAGGGCCCTGGTGAGGACACCAGCAGCCTGCTCACACTTTGCCCAGCAGCTCCCAAACGCAGCTCGGAGCAGCACCTGGGGGCTGCGGTGGCAGCAGCGGCTCAGGGAAATGCTTCCAAATGGCTCTCTGACCCCCAGCAGGGGCAAAGCTTCCTGCCCCCAAACCCCAGCAGTCGCCCCAGCCCAGCTGCTCGGGGCAGGCCACCATGTCTGGCTGCAGGGCAGCTCTCCGCTCTGTCCCCAGTCGCTCTGTTGCATGCTCACGGCCCCACCAGCCCCTGCTGCAGCTCCTGCAGGAAAGCAGCCCCGGGGCCATCACCGCTGCCCCTGCCCCCATGGGAGGGCACCCGCCGGCAGCTGAAGGTGCCCGCAGCCCCACCAGTCCCGCTCACACCCGCTCTTGCCTGCTCCCTCCCTGAGGCTTGGCTCCTGCTTCCCTTTCACCGCTGTTTTTCCACATGCCGCACTCTGATTGGCTGACAGAGCCATCAGTCAAACCCTGCCCCACCCTCCTCCCCTGGCTGGCCAATAGGAGGGCAGCACTGGGGGCGATGCCATGGCAACACTGCGACCCTGTGTGACCCCAAGGGAAGCCCTCTCCCCTCCCCCGCGATGTGGCGCCATGTTGTGGGCAGCAGCGCGGGGTGTTGTGGGGCCTGGGGGCAGCGCAGCCCCGTGTGGCCGGGCAGTACGGGGCCCCGGGGCACGGCCGCTGCCCTGCCAGGGCTGGGCTCTACCACAGTGGCCCTGCGGGGCTTCTGGCTACCCTGTGCCTGGGGGCCATGCCGGGCACAGGGGGGCAGCGCTGGGGCCTGTGCTGGTGCTGGCCCTGGTGCCGGCGCAGGGCCCTGGGCATGGCCGGGGCGCTGGAGGCCACGGGCAGCATCCTGCTGCCCCCAGGGCAGGGCAGAGCAGGGCAGGGCAGGGCCCTGTCACCCCTGGGGCCCCGGCCCCCTGCCCGTGGCAGCCCCCAGGCTCGGCAGCCCTTGTGCTGCGTCTGGCAGGGCTGGGCTGTGGCCAGGCAGGAGCTGCTCTCTGTGGGGCCAGACTGGGCCCTGGGGGGTCACTCTGAAGGGCTGAGGAGTCCCAGGGGCACGGGGCATCCAGGGGCAGAGCAGCTCTGGGCCTGCTGGTGCTGGGCAGTGGAGGTGTGTGTCCAGGAGGGGGCTGGAGCAGATGGCCCTGCTGGACTCCCCCCAGCACTGCCCCCCACGGCTCAGAGAAAAATGCTTGGGATCCGCAGGGACTTGTGGGGTGGCAAAGGCACCCCCACCTGTTCCCAAGCTGCTCCCCCAAACAGGCTGTCTTTTGGGTGCAGAGGTCTGACCTCAGTTTGCAGGAGGACGGGGGCTGTTGCCATCTCTGAGCCCAAAAGATGCCCTGAGAATTTGGAAGCCTAAAAGGATGCAGGGGGAAGGAACAGAGGTTCTCCCAAACAAGTAGATATCTTGGGGTTATTTACGAGGTGAAGGATCCATTTCCTATATGGTTATTTCCATCAAGCTCTTGAGAGCCCCACGGGAGTTGCAGGATACCCCAGCCTCCAGGACACAGGACCCCTTTCCTGCCAGAGCCAGATCCCAAAGGGGGACCCACTCCCAGGGAAACCTGGACCTGGATTTCCCCCTGCCATGAGGGGATGGAGCTGGCCCCACAGGAACCTTGGTGCTCAGGGCAGCCGCAGCCCCAAGACTCAGCAGTCCTGGCTGCCACATTGTCCCCTGAGCCAGGTGGGACCCTCAGGCAGGGCTCTTGTGGCAGCCCCCACCCTGTTCAGCCACCCCCACAGCCTGGGATCCACATCCATTTTTGCAGTTAACAGTCTGTGCAATACCTCAGGAAGGAGCTCCTAAAGCCCTTACCCTTGGTGGAAAGCGGCAGAAGCAATGGGAACAAGGAACTGCGGTCTGGGCTGATGGTCTGGGTCCAGCAGTTCTCCAACTTGCTTGTCCCCTTGACCTCGGCTCGCCTGTCCATCATGAGAAAAAGGATGCTCTTCCCACCTCGTCACCCAAAACTCCTCTCCAGCATGTCCCTGCTCCTCTGCCTGTTGGCGAGGGGCCCCAGTGCGGCCCTGCTGCCTGCCATCCCCATTCCTTGCCATGGAGCATCTCCGAAGGGCAGCGTGTGAGCAGTGCCCAGCAACACCTAGGTCTCACAGGAAAGTGAGGGCACCACCACGGCACCAGGGAGACCTTCCTGTGATGCGGTACATCCCACTGTGACCTCAGCTCGTGTCATCTGTGGGCTCAGTAGATCAGCGCCATGGAGATGGCACAGCCAGGGAGAGAGCAGAGATATTTCTCCTCATGTTCTGAAAAGCAATGATCTCCCTTCAGCCCAGTTGTTCTTATTCCTTACCCTTCTCTGAGTTTGTCAGGGCATAAAATAGGAGTAACACATCACCACCATGTCCCAGTGGTGGAGTGCCCTGTGGTGGGAACGGGCCGTGGCCACATGGTCTTGGTGCTCAGAATGGGAGGAGGTGTCTGGAGTGAGCAGTGCTGTGCGTGGGGAGTGGTACCAGGATGGAGAGATTGGRAGCCCTCAGAGGTGAGRAGGTGMCTTGGSTTGCAGGGCCTAGGCTGCTCTGGTGGCGTGAGCCAGGGATGCTGGCAGCCTGCTGCCTTCTGCCCACTGAGGTTCAAGACTTGTGTTTCCTCAGCTCTTGCCAGGATCTCCATCCAGATATCCCACATATGCTGTAGCTTAGAGTATTTGGAGTATAGGAGGTCATCTTTCAGAAAGGGTTCCTGTTGGAGATTCTTGAAGTTAACACTTCTGGGATTTATCCAAACACAACCATTTTTTAGGCTAGAGGAATAGCAGTTGTCTCCCTCTCCTATTAGCAAAGGCTAAGAGGGGATACTACCGGTATCCATACTTGGTGCAGACCCTCTTTTCTTCTCCTGTGGCAGGACCCTAGAAACTCTTTGCTTATAACGCAGTAGTATCCCCCAATTAGCCCTTACTTAACCATGCAATTAACGCCACTCCAATCCAGTGAATTCTAGAGAAGGTCTTGAGCTCTTCCTGCTGAAGGCCTCGCTGCTTCGGGGTTCTCCCCTGCACCCTGCACCCTGTGCACTGCCCTGGGCTCTGACACAAGACATCCAGGGGCTGCCATCCAGCAGGAGGCCACGGAGAGCAGTTTAGATCATGTGGGACTTTTTTCACCCACACAGTTAACAAGGAAATGGTCTTGCCAAGGTGGAACACTTAGAGGTGCCCTTTCAAGTGGCAGTGCCACAGTCACTAGCTTTTCAAGCTGGCAAAATAAGAGAAATTGCCAAAAACAAAGTATTTCTTCAGAAAATAATGTGCCCTTTGAAGCACTTCTCCCCGATGTGCCTACTACAGTGAGTAGTGATTCTCAAGCAATTTCCTGCAAGTCAGCAGGAAATACTTCACGGGTCATAGCTAAGAAGCAGCTTGCAAAGCTGAAGGTGTTTTATGCAGATAACTTGCAAGTCCCCTCAGAATGATGTCCCTCACCTTTCCACATGCTCCTCTCTTCTCTAAGGCAGTCATTTCTGACCTGACAGKTCAGGTGTCCARCTCAGCTGAGCACGTTTTGCACTGTGTCCCTGAGCTGGTTGAGGCCTGCAGGTTCTGAAGCTCTTGCCTGATCAGCTCAGGCACAGCCTGGGCATTAGCTCACTCCTGGACTCTTCTTTGCAAGTGAAGCCCCTCTGAGATGAAATCGCAAGTGTGGATCTGAGCCAATTTGGACAAAGGTCCCCTGTTGGCAGTGAGGTGTGGATAAAAGGAAGTGAGGGTCAGTTCCTTGTAGGGTGGTGCAGGGCTGTCCCAGCAGACCTTGCACAGTTCAGCTCCCCCAGCCATCATCACAGTGTCCATTGGAGCCTGCAGAATGACTCGTTCTTGGTATCACACTATAAAAAATAAAACATTTCTGGCTGGTACTAATACATCATGTGCTACTTTGGGAAGGTTGATCTGCCAAAGGAAGCCTCCAGATAATGTCCATGGTGTCTCTGGGCCACAGGGGCAGCACGCTGGGCTCGGACGAGACCTAGGTGAGGAGCTGTGTGCAGTTTGATGGCAGGTCTGCCCCAGAGGGCTAGTCCTGAGCAGGGTGGTCATGAGCCGTGTCTGCCTGACTGCCGGCCGCACGCTGGTGGGGTGTCTGCAGCAGAGATGCCCTCGCAATCAGCACCCAGACAGGTCCCTGTCACCCGCGTCATCCTCCTCCCCTCCCCAGGGCAGTCATTTCTGCTGGGTGGACTCTCTGA
>NW_020447870.1:15629-17438 GCF_003343035.1 Apteryx rowi
TGGTGGGATGAGTGGTGGTGTGATTGTCTTCTTGTCCTCAGAATGGCTCCTACCAGAACCCAGCCCATGAGGTTCCTGTRCAAGAGGTGACCTCACCATCAACACTGCACGTGTCACTTCTATCTTTTTCTGTCCTGCCCCTCTTCCGAGTTGTCCTCTCTTCTGGGCCCCACAGTCAACATCCCAGCCATGTCCCTTTACTGGCACCTCCCTCTCCCCTATCCCCATGGAATTACACACACATGATGGTACAACTCACACGGCAGGCTGAAAATGGACTCCTGGGGAAGGCAGGCTGGGATGGTGAGGAGGTGCAGGTGTGCCCTCTGCAAAGGGGTGGCTGGAATGTACAGGGCTTTGCCTTGGAGTGGGTGATGAACCGGTTGAGACCGTGTAGAAAGCATAAGAGGACACAGCAGTGTGGGTGACATTCTGGTAGTGTTTGTTAACGGCCGCCTGAGGAGGGAAGGGGAGCAGCTGAAACCTTGTGTAGGCAGCTGGGGGAAGCCTCATGGTCACAGATCGTGGTTCTCACAGGGTAGTTTAACCACCTTGAAATCTGCTGGCAGGGCAGTCGGCCCAGGCACAAGCAGTGCAGGAGATTCCTGGAGAGTTTTGAAAACAATTTATTGGCCCAGACAATCAATGAGCCACCAACAGCTGGACACTGTCAGTCACAAGCATATAACGTATACATCTGTATAAACATGTAAACTCACATAGAGTAATTTCTGTACTGCATGCATATGGTGCTGCCAATCAAAAAGAAAGAAAATATTCATTTAGAATTGATAAAGAATGTTTGAAATTCTGAAAATGAAGATTTTTTTTTTCAGTTCTTGCAAGGAGCTATTTTTTGCATAGATTTCACCCAGTGACGAGAACTTTACATTCAGGCCCTTACAGACACATATAGAAGCCATTCCTGCCTGAGATGCCCTGTGCAGCTGTGTTGCCATGTGGCGCCAGGAAATGTGACCCAGGAACTATAGGAGACTTTTTGGAGCATTAGCTGGTCACCAGGAGGAGCATCTAGACCTCTCAGCGGAACAACTTCTTTCTTTCCATTGACTAGAAAGGGACATCCAGACAGCTGGGTTAGCCAGAGACATCTGCACAGAAGGGGTCTGGCATCGGGTGAAATAATTCCCATCCCTGTTGTTGCCTAAAATGGAGTTGCACTTCATGACCATGCAGGGAATGAAAAGGGTTTGTGGCTAGATGTGTAGGGACTCTTTTAAGATGTCAGTGTAACAGAGGTACGTTGAGATTTGTGCAATTTCGGCCATCGAAAAATAGAGCATTTTCACTGAAGCTGATCAGGCTGCTTTCCTCTATCGGTTGTGAGAGCTAAACACCTCATGGTGCGACTTGCTGTGTGCAAAGAGCAAGGAATGTAAAGGAAGATCGTGGACAGGGAGTGGATTGAGGGCAGTGGACTTGTGCAAGACACAGAACTCTCATTTTTAATACTGTAGGCCTTATTATAGAAGAAATCTTTAGAAACTGTCAATAAAAAAGAAACAAGAAAGAAATTAGATAATTATCTAAAATAAAAAAAAAGAGATTTGTTACACTTTTCAGCATTACAAACTTCTTTGTGTTCTTAATTTTCTTATTATCATTGTGTTCTTATTTTCTTCTTTTTCTACTTATCTTTTTTGTCTGGTTCTTTTTTGAAACATTGGTCTTTTGGGGAGATTCTCTTCTTTCTTTTTTTGAAAGGGAAAGTKATTTTCAGAGCTGGGGTGGGATGCAGTCACAGGGTCATGGATGGCTGTTGCCATTGCAGGTGCCCTGGTCCCCTCT
>NW_020447870.1:17830-20102 GCF_003343035.1 Apteryx rowi
CTCCTTTGTTGTGTTTCCTGTTTATCCCTTCCTATCTATCTGTGGAAAGCATTTCAAGGAAGGTTATGCCTTGTGCACAGTGGACCTCACTGGAGGCAGCGTGGACTTACCATAAAGTTGAGGAGTGCTTTTTTGTATCTTTTATTAAACTGTTCCAAATTATGATTTGTTTGTTTGCTCTTAAGAAAAAAACTTCTGTGTCTGCTTGCAGCTAGTTCTCTAAGGAAAGCTGGTGGGAATTGGTGCACATGAGCTGTAACATTCAGCTACAGCCTTGAGTGGCAAAAGGTTGGATTTTCACAAGAGTGATGTGAAGTCCCCAGTGACTAATGAGGGCAATGGCAGGGCTGGGGAGCTGGGGAGGAAGGTTCTCCATACAGGTCGCCTGTCAAAAACACTGCTTTGCCTACATGCCCTGACTTCATTAGGAGACACTGTGGGTCAGTATGAATTGGGGAATGTGGGTATGACTTTTGCTGCAAACTGAAGAATCAAGAAAGCTTAAGAAGCAGACATCTTTCTTTTTCAGGTGCTCATTGAAATCTGCCTAATTTCAATACACTCCTGCAAACTTTCCAATTAGCAAAACAATAATTGAAGTGCTGAAGAAAATTATGGAAAGAGGCATGGCTCCTTAGGGGTTTTTTTGCATTTTAATGACCTCTTGGCTGTATTTGGTACTGAGCCCATGAACCTCAGATGCTTAGAAGAGGTTGAAGAAACCTCTCAAGAAGCAAATCCCAAGTTTCTTGGAAAGATAATGAGTCCCACTGAGGGCCATAATCAAGAAAGGCTCCCCAGGGGCTGATTAGAGCCGAAAGTTGGAGGCCCTGATTGCAGGTAGGCAAAGGCAATGTGAGCGTGGCTCTGATGCCAAGTCAACCTCGATGTGTGTTATCGAGCAGAGTGACCAGGCCCTGACAGCCAGTCCCTGGGTAGGGTGATGCTTTCCATCATGCATTGCTCAGGGCTCTTCTTGTGGGCAGTGTGTGGGTAGGGTGCACAACGCTAACTGCAGGACCATGATACGGCACCTCCTGGACTCCCAAGGGACAAGGAGGCAGCAAGGCCACAGTGCTTTAAGGAATGGTGTCTTCTTGTGGGCCTCGGTGTCAGAGACACCAGCCATAGCCAAAAGGACAAAGACCTAGCTGTGTTGGGAGCTTTCAGCCTTGGCAGTGCCCTCGGCCATCTCCACCACAGGCTGTCCTATGTTTTCCCACGCCTGTGCCTCTTTCCCTGCAGACTGTACACACCCAAGCTGCTTCCCCACCTTGCTCTCACTCTCCTAATGTCTTCCTGTCCTCCCTTGCTTTTCCTTGAAACACAAAGGCAGGGGCTGATCACAGACTCCCTCTGGGTGACCTGTTGCACCTCAGCACTGCCCTATGAGTGACATTCTTTTGACCTGAAGTCCAGTCTGAACCTCTCAAGATGCAGTCTGTGGCTCTTTCCCCTTCTCCTGCTGTTTCCCTATACTAAGAAAAGCTCCATCATCTCTGAAACCACCTTTCAAGCAGTCACAGGCTCCTCCTATACTGCCCTTTGCCTCCACTTCAGCAGGCTAAAGAAGCCCATGTCGCTCAATCTCTCCTCATGAATGTGTTTTTTTCCACTTAGGCACAGGACTTGACACTTCTCTTGTAAATCTTCATGAGGTATCTGTTGTCCAAATCAAAAAACAAAAAAACAAAAAAAAACAAAAAAACCCCTAACAAACGAAACAAACCACACCAGCGCCAATGAGTTCAGGATGAGCAGGGGTGGGGTGGGCTGTATGGGACAGGATCAGGGTGGTAAAAGGGACAGAGTTAGAAGACATGGGAAAAAAAAAAACAAGGAAATTAAAAGTGAAGCCAAGGATTGATCAGGGCTGTCTTGGGTATTCCTGCCAAGAAGCCCTGCATCTGAATAACTCTGAGTGGAGGAGGACAAGAAGGCTGGCCTGCTTCCACTGTCACAGGGCACCTGTGTGCTTTCCCTGACATCAACAAGCGAAGATCGAGAGTGGGAAGAATGATGGACTCCTTCAGGGTGGAAGGGACCTCACAAAGGTCTCCAGTCCAAATTCCTTGCTCCCAGCAGGGTCAGCCCTGGGGTCAGACCCAGTTGCTCTGGGCTTCATCCAGTCTGGTGTTGGCAGCATCCAAAGGAGGAGACTGTGCAGCGCTGTCTGGGCAACAAGTTCCAATGCTTCCTCACGAAGCAAGTGCTCCAGTTCCCCGACTATTGTTAGGGCCCTCAGCCGGACTCACTCCCAGTTATCAACCTC